>NC_058370.1:63640000-63980000 GCF_018350175.1 Felis catus
CTCCGGCCTCGACAGCTTCACGGCCCACAACCTGGTGAAAACGCTGTACCGCCTGGCCAAAGGCAACCGGTTGGTGCTCATCTCCCTCCACCAGCCTCGGTCTGACATTTTCAGGCTTTTTGATTTGGTCCTCCTGATGACGTCCGGCACCACCATCTACTTGGGGGCAGCCCAGCACATGGTGCAGTATTTCACAGCCATCGGCCACCCGTGTCCTCGCTACAGCAACCCTGCAGACTTCTATGGTGAGCCCCCAAGCAGCGCCCCCACCCCCCCTCCCCCCGAAGCCCCACCAGGGCCTGATGGAGAGCTTCGGAGGGAAGCTCTCAGAGGTTTCAGGGGAGTAGGATATAGGAGCAGGGCGGCCCAGCGGGCTGGAGAATGTGTGTCACTTTGCCGAGTATCAAATACTAGAAACAAGGGCCCAAGAAAATCCTGCTTCTGACATAGCCACTCTTGTGTGCATGATAAGAAACCTGTGAGTTCCAAAGCGGGTGATGGGGGGATAGAATTCAAGAGGGTTTGGATCAATTTTCTAGAATTGTGGTCTTTATTCAGACTCTTTAGGGAAATTTAGGATACCTAAGGTTAGGAGGCCACCAGGAAATCTTCAAGCTGTGCCCTGGTGCCCCCACAGAGGCAGGGAGCCTGAAAGCACTGCATGGTGGAGGGACCCCAGGGCCCGGAGAGTTCAGGGCCTTTTGGAGGTCTTGGTCAATGAGGCACTAGGTCTGAAAATTGCTTTGTCACCCCCAGAAAGGCCTTCCTGCTGAGGGTCCTGAGCCCTCAATCATATAGCCCTCAGGGAAAGCGTGAGCTAGTTCCTGGAGAGATAGTTCCTTCATTCCTGGAGAGATAGTTGCCTTTACAGGTGTGTGACCTGAAAGCAGATCCCTGGGCCCTGAATGCTGAGGCGTGCCATGGCTGCTGGCCAGGCCACACAGCTTTACCAGGGCGGCTGGGGGGAGGGGGTGGGGAGACAGTAGCTGTGGCTTGTCCAATATGCCACCTGGAGCCCCAGCCTTCCTCCCAAGATCGCCCAGTGTAGCAAGGCCTCACCAATAACCATGACAACAGGGACCATGTCCTTGAGGGCAGACATTGGGCCCAAAGGCACCAAGCTACAGAGGGTGTCCCTTTGACTCTCACAGCCCTGTCAGGCCAAGGCCATTTCCATCCATACAGATGAGAAGACGGAAGTCTGAAGAGTTAAACCTTTGGCAGAGAATTTGTAAGACGCAGAACTGGGACTCCCAGCCAGTGTGTCCAGCCCCCAACTTGACTCCTGGCCCTGGGCCCACATCCTCCTGTCAGCATCCAGTGCTCTTCCCCACCCCAGGGGGACTCTCTCCAGTCTGCCAGCCCTTGCCCTGTGCACTCACAGCGTGTGAACTCACATAGAGGTCACCCTCCCTCCCAGTGCTCAGGAGCCAGCTTGGCTTCCTGGCAGCGTATCATCCTGAGGCTAGCCATTTCCAGATAAAGGGGGCAGAGGGCATCTGTCAACCTGGCCACGGGAGCAACATGCAGTAACTCCAGAGCGGGGTTACCAGAAGTCAAATGCCTAGAACAGACCTGAACAGAAGTTTTTCTTTATTTTATATTTTTATCACTTTTGGTGGGGGGCTCTTGCCTACCACCTACCAATCTGGGGTACAGGGCCTGGCAGTACCCAGAGAATCTGGTGTTCTGATCTACAGCCCTGCACACCGAGGAGACATGTTGCATTTTACAAGACCACTTCTAGACATCATCCTGCCATGGGACATGTCATGAAAATGGTAGGAAGGAAAAGACAGAGGTTAAGAGGAGAAATGGAGGGAGGTGAGCCACCCTCCAGCCTGCAGTGAGGCTGGGTTCAGGAGGGTCCTAGTGGTGACTGGGTGGATGTGCCTTTCTGACATCGCAGGAGCCCCATGAGAGTAGAGCTGTGGCTGGGACTACCAGATGCTCCCCACAAGTAACATAGAGGTGGGTGCACAGCAGCCTGGTTCTCCAGCTGGTCATGCCAGCTCCTTCCCCTGGAGGGCGGTGACAGCTCTGCTTAGAGTTGGCCAGACATTGGCAACCTCCAGCCAAAACATTCTCCCCTTCTAGACAGGTTGCTTAGGGAGCCAAATTACTAATCTACAGTGAGAACTAGAATTTCCCAGTGCCCAGACTTCCCAGCTGTCCTATGGCCAGCCTCCCTTCCCCTCATGGGTAGAAGGCACACCTGGAAGGCTGAGTCCCTGTCACAAGCTTTAATGACTTGAGCTGGAGTCAAGGCATAACTGTGCCATGACCTTTGGCTCCAAAGGCCCACTGCGTCCTGTCCTGTCCTAGGGATGTCCCCATAATGAGCCTGGGTGTTGGGATGGAGGCCAGGGCCCACAGGGCCTGTGCTGTTGCCTTTTCCCTGAAGCAGGCTTTCCCCTGAAGTGGATGTGGCTAGGCCCAGCACGGGGGAGGCCAGCCCTGGGTATCTCTCTGCCTCTCTCTGCTTTTCCCATCACTTCATGGTCCACCCTCACAGGGTGGGGAGCATGTCCCAGAACCTCCAAGGGCTGACCAGTGTTGTGAGCTGGCCTTGCAGTGAGCTCCTCACCTGTGGGCAGGTGCAGAGACCTGGCCACACATGGCCCCACATCCTCTACTTACAGTGGACTTGACTAGCATCGACAGGCGAAGCAGAGAACAGGAAGCGGCCACCAGGGAGAAGGCTTGGTCCCTTGCAGCCGTGTACCGAGAAAAAGTTCGTGGCTTCGATGACTTTCTGTGGAGAGCGGAGGCAAAGGAGCTGGGTGAGGGCACTTGCCTGGAGAGGTAAGGCAGGCCAGGGCGGCTCTGGGTGGAGAGCTCCTTGCAGAAGGCAGCCGCCCCCATGTCCCATGACACCCTCTGCCTCTTGACAGCCAGGCCCTCCCCCAGGACACTCACCAGCCCCTGACTTCCACTGAGCTGCCTGGACCTGTGCAGCAGTTCACTATGCTGATCCGGTAATTATCTGCCATTTCATCCCACCACCACCTCCCCTACCCCAGACCTCTTTATTGTGTCAAATTAAGCCCTTTCTATTTAAAGTGAATTTGAAGAAGAAAGCAAAAGGTAGAATTCTTAAAAACCAAAATCGTCAAGACTAGCACTAGCTCTCTCTGTATAATACAGAACACTCCTGTTACTTTTATTCTTTAAACAAAATCAAAATGTTCTTACTGGCTGAATGATTGTAGAAATTACATAGGATCATTATGAAAAATCCAGACAATACAGAAGAACCTCAGCGGAAGGAGAAGGTTTCCTGTTAGGCCAGCCCTCAGAGTAAACGAGACCCAAGTGTTTGGTGGGTGATATTCCCATGCACACAAGCATTGTAATTCATAAGTGGGATCATACTCTGCATATGGTTCTGTAACCATTTTTTTGTTTTTTTGTTGCACATAGAATAGGCCTGTACCTGTCATCCGGTTAGGTCTTCCTCAGCATTCCAATCTAGCCGTAATTCATTTTCCTGCAAACTGTATATTGATGGTCAGATTTTTTTCAGGCTTATGCTATGACAAGTAACACTGCAACAAACTTCCTTGTAGGTGCATCTTTACACACTTATTTCCTTAAGATAATGTGTTTAAGTAAAATTACAAGGCTGATACACTGACAGTAAAGTAACAATTGTTTATTATGTACATACGGTGAGACAGATGCTTTCATCCACGATCTCATTTGAGCCTCAGAATCCTTGCGAGGGGGGTACTGCTATTGGGTACTGCTATTCCCCCATTTTATGAGAGAGTAAAGTGAGGCTTTCATCCCTGCATAGACGGAAGGACATTGCTAGTGTCACGGGGCTGGTGTATGTTATTCCCTTGGCACCTCTTTTGTTTTTTAAGTCGTCAGATTTTCAACGATTTCCGAGACCTGCCAACTCTCCTCATCCATGCAGCAGAGGCCTGCCTGATGTCCCTGGTCATTGGGTTCCTCTATTATGGCCATGGGGCCATCAAGCTCTCCTTTATGGACACAGCTGCCCTCTTGTTCCTGATTGGAGCTCTTATCCCTTTCAACGTGATTCTGGATGTCATATCCAAATGTGAGTGTGCCTTGCTCTCTGTGACCCACACCCGGAGCAACCAGAGGACACGGTGGTAGTCACCCCTCTGAGCTGGTCCAAGGCCGACCTCTGTTCCTCCAAACTCCTGGGAGAATGGGTTTGCTGACTGTTTTCACCATGATTGTGAAATAAAAGAAGATGATGATTTTTAAGGTTCGCACATTAATATTAGTATGCAAATGAACACAGATTGCCAAGCAGTATTAGACATTCCTATAATAGCGGGATTTATATTTGACAGAAGTTCAGAAGTTACAGAATTACAAACACCTTAAATTAGGATGGTTTAACTCTGCCTGCTTTTTAAAAATAGGACACATTTAGGCCACAGGAATATTTACAATTGTACTAAAAGAGACTCAAAAACAGAAACACTGAAAATTAATGTCACTTTTTCATTCTCCTTTTCTCCCCCTTTTTAGGTCACTCAGAGAGGGCAATGCTTTACTATGAACTAGAAGACGGGCTGTACACTGCTGGTCCATATTTCTTTACCAAGGTGACTGGTCAGGGCTGAGAGCAAGTTACCAGGTGGGGGGCAGGGACAGAGAAAGCTACACTGCATTGTACAGAAGCTCCAGAGTAGTATTTTGCTGAACCAGGGGCCATGCATCATCTATGGTTGCTGCTGTCACGTTCCCTAGGGGGTTACAGAGACTTGCTATTTTTTAAACATTTACCCGAAGACCAGGACTGTAGACCAAGAGTGACACTTTCCTGGTCAGCAGAAATCTGAAAAAAGAAAAGAAAAGATGGGAAACATCCAGCATACTTTACCTCTCCAGTCTCCCCGCATCGCCAGGAAGCAGGTCAGCAGGTGTTACTGTACTTATTTCCAGGAAGTGGAGGCTCAGAGATGTTATGCGGCTGTCTCAAAGCCCCACAGCTATTTGGTCTGGGCAGGCAGGGTGGGGACTTTGAAACAGGAGAATAGATACACAACTGCCATTTTCACCAGGCCCCTGCTTCCGCGGGGAAAACTGTTCTGAACTCTCCCAGATGGAGCACGTGGCATCTGCAGTGGGAAACCAGCAGTGAGCTCATGTTCCAGGGTCCCATGGGCCCCTCACGGGCCCTCCTGCTGCAGTCTGGCTATTAGCAGGAGGGAGGGTTGACATCCTTGAGGGTTACACTATCTTTAAACATTTAAAGAACAATTGTCAATGAAGGCATTAGCTCCACGTCCTTGCAAGGGCTATTCTTTGCAGATCTTAGGGGAGCTTCCAGAGCACTGTGTCTACATCACAATCTATGGGATGCCCATCTACTGGCTGGCTAACCTGCGCCCGGGCCTGGAGCCCTTTCTACTGCACTTCCTGCTGGTGTGGCTGGTGGTCTTCTGCTGCAGGATCATGGCCCTGGGTGCCGCTGCCCTGCTCCCCACATTTCATACATCCTCCTTCTTTGGGAATGCTCTCTACAACTCCTTCTACCTCACCGGGGGCTTCATGATAAGCTTGGATAACCTGTGGATAGGTAAGGCGTGCTCCCCTCCCCTGGTCAAGCTTTTTGAGGCCTTCCGGGGTTGGATGAAGCCTGTATTCACTTGGGGATGAGGACTCATCACTTAGATCCACTTAAAGCCTAGTTTTTCTGGGAGCAGGTGTCCTTGCCAACTGTCCTGCGTGTCAAAGGAATGTCTCCATGAGAGGGTGCAGATGGCACCTTCTCGTATCCCTCAGCTGACACTTGGAGGCCACCCTTGACTCTCACTCTCCACATTCACCTGGGAGTCAGGTCAATTCTGCCTCCCACATCTCTCTCAGATGTCGCCTTGCCTGATCTCCCCCAGCCCTGGCCTTACTGTCTGGTGTCAGACCACAGCTATGGTCTCTGTGACCCTGATCCTTCCACATCCCTCTCGACCCTTGCCCATGGAAAGGGCTTTTTGTAAGGCGGAAATCCATGTTGCTGCTTTGCTTGAGTCCTCTAGTTAGGGCTGCTGACTCTCCACTGCCTCCACCTAGCTCTTCTGAAGTCCCCAACACCCTCCATGCACTCACATCTGAGCCTGTGAGGCTCTTCTCTGTAGGGCGCCATTCCCCCATTTCCACAGCTGCTCTCTTCTGCCAGGCCTTTCCTGACCATTCGGGCCAAGTTTTTTCCTTCCTCCTACTCCTAGCTCTGTGATGGGCCAAGTTTTTTCCTTCCTCCTACTCCTAGCTCTGTGATACCACCATCGGGTCAGGGCACAGACTCAGAAATGTCAGTTGTACCTCCATGGAGCTGAGAACATGCTGGGACATTTAATAAGTTACTCTCTCAAATTGTTACCAATCAAACGTGTGGCGACTCCTGTAGCCACTTGGCCCTTCTGTCCCAATCCATGTCCCAAGCTGCCCCTCTTGCCCTTTTGCCCTCTCCCTGCCCTCCTGCTCCCTCGGGGACCTTGCTGCCCTTGCGTAAGAGCCTCCAGGGCCCCGTCTCCAGGAGTGTTTCCCAGGGAGCAGGTGGTTAGCCTGTGTGAATAACATGAGTCTCGCTATTTTCAGTGCCCGCTTGGATTTCCAAAGTCTCCTTCCTCCGCTGGTGTTTTGAAGGGCTGATGCAGATTCAGTTTAAAGGGCACACTTACCACATGGCCGTCGGCAACCTCACCATCCCTATCCGGGGAGACGTAGTAAGTAGCTGAGGCCTTCGACTCTAAAAAGATAACATTCGTCTGAACGTCTTCTCAGTGGGTTTACTGATGTCTGTGTCCCCAGATCCTCAGCTCCATGGGCCTGAACTCATACCCGCTCTACGTCATCTACCTCATCCTTATTGGCATCAATGGTGGCTTTGTGATCCTGTACTATGTGGCCCTGAGATTCATCAAACAGAAGTCCAGTCAAGACTGGTGATTCATGCCCAGACTGCTGCTTGCTGGTGGGGACTCTAGAAGACCCTTCAACTGCACTCCTTTCCTTCCTCCCAAGGAGCCCCATCCCGGGCACCAGGAGGACAGCACAGGGAGCTCAGCTACACCAGCCCTCAATGTGCAGTGGCACAGGCTGGCCACAGGATGGCAGTAGAATAAAGACAGTGGAAGGGGATTTCTGATCACTGGCCAGAGCTTGCAATTTCTGGGAATGAAAACCATACTTGGGGACATCTACAATGTTGCTAATTTATTTCCTTTTCGTATGTATTTGTATAGGCAACTCAGTGCAAGATGGGAGCGAGTTAGGAATGAATTGAGTAGGCTGTGTGAGAACTGGTAGGATCCATAGGAATCAATAACAATGCCTAGCAAAATGTTTGGCCTCGTCTTCCAGGATCCTCAAACTCTGTGTTAAGTCACTCTCAATACAGAAGATGACCTAAAACATACCGGTGAGATGCCATTCTTTTTGTGTGGGATCATGGGCTCCAAAAGCCAAACTGAACAATTAAAGATTTATTGAACATCTGATCTATACCAGGGACAGCTCAAAACATTTATGTGGAGGAGTATCCTAGAATTCTCAACCCTTTGAGGGGTGGTATCCCATTTTATAGATGAGGAAACTGAGGCAAAAATTCAGTTTGCTAGGTAAAGTCACATGGCGACTATGTGGTAGAGTCCAGTGTGGGGGTTGGAAAGCCTTGGAGGCCTTTAGGAGTTGGAGGGCAAAAGGCAAGTCCTGAGCCACTGTAAGGCTTGGAAATTCTAAGAAGGCTCTAAAAGATGAAGATGGTTGTAGAGGCTGTGTGAACTCAGCCAGACCTCTCAGAGTTGCCTCTCACTGGCCCTGGCTGGGTCTGAGGACCAGTGTTGAACCTTTCACAGTGGCCAGGGTACGGGATAGATGACACCCAGGTTACGTGCTTCGTTGCCTGGGCACTGAGGACCATCTGATCCAAAACAGGAACACCAAGGGGAGCAGATTGTTCCCAAAGGAAACACCAGAGTCTGGGACCAAAGAAGGGAGGAAGGTGAGTGGGAGGCAAATAGTAAATGTTCACCCCAGGTTTCCTTGGGCCCTTACTACTAACTGCTCTGGACAGGCAGCATGGGTTTTAACCTCGGAGCTGCTCCGACAGGCAGAAGCTCACTCACACTCTACCTAGACCTACTGAATCCAAATCTGCATTTTAGGAAAATCCCCAGGTGGTTTATGTACCCGAGTTTGAGAGGCAGTGCTCTAGCACACTGCCCTTTTACGGTACAGCCATGAAACTCAGGGTATTTACGCTGCCATTATTTACACTGCCACACTATAACATGGCACATTATGATGTTGATACCTGGCCACTGTCGAATGGGCAGGCCCCATTCAAGATTCACTGATTGTTCTGACAAGGTCCTTCATAGCAAAAGGATCAAGATCAGAATCATACATTGGATCTGGTCGTCAACTCTCCTTGGTCTCCTTTAGTTTAGAACAGTCTTTAACTTTCCTTGACTTGTGTGACCTTGACACTTGAAGATTCTGCAAATTAGCCGTCAGCTTGAGTTTGATACATTTTCATGACAAAATTCTGGTCATGAATTTAACGGGATATCACAGGCACTTCTTTTGGCAGGGATGTTGCAGAAGTGATGCACCCTTCTCATTGCATCCTGTCGGTGGTGAGGATTTCAATTTGTCCTATACCGAAGATGTCCACTTGGGTCACTTGATCAAGGGAGTGTCTGCCAGCCTTCTCCACAGCCAATCCCCCCTTTGGTAATTAAGCATTCTATAGGTAGGTGCTTTATAAATATGTGAGTTGCCTATTTCTCATTAAACCTTCCACTTAGCCATTTTTCAATTTATAGCAATATAAACCTGTAGTGTCCTGTTTTATTCAGTGGGTTATAATCCCTTAGTCTCATGATTAATTTTCACACTCAAATTGTCCCTGTTTTGGCCCTGGAGCCCATTCAAGCTGGTTTCTGCATCCTTTTGATATGTCTCTATCATTGTGTGAACATTTTCTTTCACAAAAAAGTGTTTCAGGCTCATTTTGTTCTTTTCTACCCCCCAGTCCTTAGTCCCAGTGCTTGGAAATGCAGACACTTGTCTAAGAATTCTTTGTTCTTTTAGTGGAAAATGGTATTTAGAAGCAAAGATCTGAGTGATAAATATGCCCATTGCTATTGCAGCATCACTGCCCCCAGATCCTCTCAGGAGGCAAAACAGGGAATGCATACATGTGGATATATGTACACTCTGTATATATGTGTATGTACACACACACAAACACATCTACCTGTACATGTGAGTTCACATTAATACATCCAATTCCCAAATACCAGCACACCATAGAGTTGATTCTAATTTTCTCCCTTTCTGCATTTGTATCTGGGTTTTGTTTTGTTTTGTTTTGTTTTGTTTTGTTTTGTTTTGGTTTGAGAGAGAGAGAGAACACAAGCAATGGAGGGGCAGAGAGAGAGAGAATCTGAAGCAGGCTCCAGGCTCTATTCTGTCAGCACAGAATCCAATGTGGGGCTAAAGTCACGAACCATGAGACCATGACCTGAGCTGAAGTCAGACACTTAACCAACTAAGCCACCCAGGTGCCCCTGTAACTCCCTTTTCCAATTGTGACAAACCTGGCTTCCACTGTCCTTCATATTTTCACTCATTTGGTTAATCCCCTGTATGTAACCAATCTCCCATCTGCACCCTACTCTGCTGGGGCTGTGTTACCAAGCTGTCCCCTAGTCTGCACAGATGCCATTCTCACCCTACTGCAGCCTACCCCACTCTCAATCCCACACCCATACACAGTCACCTAATGGCTTTAGGCCTGAATGGAGGAGGTAAGAGGACACTGGGCTTTTTAATGAACTCCACAGTGATTCCAATGTGCAGTGAGGGCTGGCAGCCAGTACATCATCTGAGTTACGGCCACTCAGTCTACAAGGGGCTTTAATGATTCAGTGGACTCTGGTGCACAGGGCTGTGGGGGAAAGGGGCAAAGTGCTGAGGCAGGAAAATTGGAGAGACTGCAGCAGCCACCATTTCTTTCTTTCTTTTCTTCTTCTTTTTTTTTGTTACAGCATCCTGGTTCTCCACCCCACAGCTTTAACAAATACCACTGTGGACCCCAATCCCAGAGATTCTGATTTCACAGGTCTGTTTTTTGAAACCAAAACAAAACAACAACAAAAACTGCTCCCTGGGGCATGCAGGCTGTCCACTCAGCCCCTCCCTGCATTGAAAGGGAGAGAGGTCGGCTTGTGAGTAATTATCAAAAGCAGGGGATGCAAACTCTTCTGGTTAAGAGTCAGACAGTATTTCAGGCTTTGGGGGCCAGAGTATCTGTTGCGACTACCCAACTCTGTTGCAGCGTGAAAGCCACTGCAGACAATTCTGAAACATGGATGGTGTGGCTGTGAAACATTATGTACAAAAACAGGCAGTGCATTGGATTTTGCCCAAGGTTGTAAGCTTTGCACACTCTTGATCAGAAGGCAAAGGTTTTGAAATTTGTATTTTAAGCCCTCCAATTTCAAATTATGCTATTGACAGGGACATTTTAATTAAGCAGAAAGTAATTACCTATATGGACTCAAATATTTCCTGATGTGATTTTTATTTTCCTGCTCTTGTTCTTACAAAAATGCTTTAAGACCTAATCTTGCCCCCCGGTCAAGCTAATCTCCCGGGTCAGGTTCACAGAGATCTTGCATTTGCTGTGTTCCCCGCCCCCCCTCCCCCCCCCCCCCGACTTGTCTTCTTGTTTTGATTCCAGATTAAACAGGTAGCAGCAGGCATATTTAAATGGACACCAAATGCAAGCGCTAACTACAGACCTGGTAGACATAGGGGTTCTACTGAGACTCAAGTATGTCATTCACAGAGGGGTGCAGCACAGCCACCATGTGCCATTTCCTGCTTCCCTTGGCCCAGCCATAGGCCTGGAGCACCCATCAGGCTCCAGAGGAACAGGGCAAGGGACTGGGAAGCCGAAAGTGAGGAAGCATCTTGCTGACTGACCTGTTCTTTGGAAAATACATCCAGTGCTCACGCCTGAAAGTAAAGGCCCCTATTTTCATAGTCTAAACTAGGTCATTCAAATCTCAAGTTATCTGTCACTTGTTTTATTTTTCAATTTTTTTTAATGATTGTTTATTTTTGACAGCGTGAGCCGGGGGAGGGGCAGAGAGAGAGGGAGACACAGAATCGGAAGCAGGCTCCAGACTCTCAGCTGTCAACACAGAGCCCAACGGACCTGAGCTGAAGTCAGACGCTTACCCCACTGAACCACCCAGGAACCCCTGACACTTGCTTTTGATAGTAGGATAGGTTCTTCCTTTAAAATGGCCAGCGTATAGAGCAATATCCTGGTCCCTATCACATGGTGTCTGCCCAAGACACTAGGGCAGGGGAGGTGAGAGGCAGGTGGAGCACAGCCCATTTCTGTTGGCAACCGGGGAACAGCAGCAGCCATGTGGTATCAGCAGCCAACAAAACAGTAATTTTTAAGCAGCAGGTTGAGATTTTTTAGCACACACCAACTCAAAGACCAGAAAAACACTTCTCAGCTTTCTATGTAATAATAGTGCCGTTTATCGTATGATAGTCTTGCCATTTTGTAAAGTTGGAGCAATTCCTTGTTTCCCCAAACCGCCAAAAAGCTCCACTGTCCCTTTTTGTTGATTCCACTCTTACACTGAGCTGCACCATCACACATTTGAGAGCCCTCCTCATGGCAATAAAGTTGAGTGTGTTTTCATTTGGGCACATGGGTTTTAAAGAACTTGTTGGGCCTCAGCCCCCAATATCCGAGCTCCTAGCTACTGAATGGCATCTTTGATCTCTTGGGAAGAAGTGTGAGGAAACCCACCAATGCATGCAAGGCACACATCTCAGAATAGGACTTGAAAAGCAGGACAGGTGCTGTGTTGTTCATTGTCATTCAACGATGCTCACTGGGTTGTCAGTGCCAGGTTCTGGTTCTAACTGGTGGCTCTGCAAAGCACCAGGAGACCTCAGTTTAGGGGAGGAAACGACAAAAGCAAGTAAATAATGAGAATTTCAGTAAGTGTACGCCTGGGGCAGGGTTGGTGAAGATACTACTTTCAAGAGATCTCTGTAAGCATGGATCCCAACAGCCAGCCATTGTCCAAACTAATGTGCAGGGATGGTTAAGTATGAAGTCAGTTAAATGTTTTTGCTCTGCCTGAACCAGATGATGTTTCTTTTCTTTGTGCAAAAAAGAAAAAGATAAGTGCCTATTTTGAATTTGCAAATGCAGCCATTTCCTTTATTTGTACTAAGGCTGCATAATGTGGGCTTTGTAAAGTCCGCAGGTCTGAAAGCAGGATACATTTCTAATAGAAACAGCAAAGCGATAAATTACCATGATTTTGTACCCCCTGCAGCTATTAGCTCCACCATACTTCAGGAATGTTGCTTTCATTTTATAGAAACTCTACAAATATTGGTTTGTCAGAAAGACAAATATTAAATGAAAATTGTCCTCAAACACGAGAAAAAGTATGCAGAGTACACACATGGCAGACTTGTGGAATAAATTGTGTGGGGAAGAACAGTGTGCAATACAATTTACTGGAATTCACAAACTCGGGTGATTATGCCAGACTGAGTATCCGACTAAATGGAAGAAAATAACTTGACAATGTAAAGCTGTCCAGACTGGGAACACTTGTGTTAAATGTGAAAGCTTGCTTTTTAAAAAACAGAATACCCTAACAGTTTAGAGATTCTGATTTGACTTTTAACGGGATTTTTAACTGAATTTAAAATTTAACTGGATTGCTTGTTTTTTTGAAAGTCAATCCCAGCCATATCACAGCACTGTGATACCGGGGGGTACATGAACTTCTGTAAGCCCCAACTTTCTCATTGTGAAGGTCAGGTAAGAGGAGCGTCCGATGCACAGTAGCGGGTACCCATGGTTAACCCCACAGAACACATGGCCCTGACAACGGTACATGGGGGCTTGCAGCCAGGTCTGTGTGAGGTCCAGGGGCACAAACACGACACAGAGAACTGGTCCTCAAGGAATTCACGAGCTGCCTGACACCTGCTCTTTTAAGTGGCTACAGGAGCCCTGGAGAGACAACGAATGTGCTGGGTGGGGAGAAGGGCCAAGAAGCTGCAAAGAGAAGACCCCAATGCTGGCCACAATGAGCATGCCCAAGAAAGGAACAGGAGGGTAGGGAGGAGGGAAGTGTGCCCGGGACTGATCCGTGGTGGTCCCAGTCACCTGCACGGCGTGGAATGCTGCTGACACTCAATGCAGATAAAACCCCCTTCATTTTCAGTGTCCACTTACCATGCGTCCAACTCTACTAATTCTTGCCAACTTTGTACCTCAGAGATCTCAAATTAAATATCCACTTGTCCTTACAACAGAGAAGCTATGATTTCATTTGGTTCTCCACACACAAACCATACACCATTTAACAAATTCTGGTCGCAACAGAGGCCACCACACAATTTTTAATTTAAAAATTTAAGACTACGGGGCACCTGGGTGGCTCAGTCGGGTAAACGTCCAGCTTCGGCTCAGGTCATGATCTCACAGTTCATGAGTTCAGGCCCCGCGTCGGGCTCTGCGCTGACAGCTCAGATCCTGGAGGCTGCTTCAAATTCTGTGCCTCCCTCTCTGTCTTTGTCCCTCCCCTGCTCACACTCTGTTTCTCTCTCAAAAATAAACATAAAATTAAAAAAAAAAATTTAAGACTAAAGTCCTTGAAATGATAAAAGTGGTTATACAAAAATTTGATAAAATTAAAAATGAGGAAGCTCACAGGTTTTTGGGGTACAATTTATTCAAAGCATTTCACAATAAAATTATATTAGGTTCAAATACATGAACATACAATTACATATAAAACACTGTACTTTCCAAAAGTTTACAATGATGTTTACTTTTTAGACTGTTTCCTTGTAATTTTAGTCTAAAACATTATTGAGTTCTAGAATTGTGTCTGCTCTCTATTTGTTTCAGTTTTGCAATTAGACATTTAGAAAGCATTTATTAGCCCACCTGGAATATACAATTATATTTTAAATATTTAAATTCGAGGGGGAAGCAGTTATAGTGCTGTTCAGAGTGCTAATGATAGATAATAGATAATAATAATAGAATGCTAGATAATGCTATTTCCTCTGTACTACCCTGCATTTTATCAGAGTCCATATACAAGGCTGGCTTAGAGTCACTTCATACAAGTAAGACTATATTCTGTACTCTCAAGTCTCTGGCCCAGGCAACTGAGAAGTCCAGGGTAAGCCCCAAGGCCGTGCCTCATCTGAGAGACCTGTTTCAATGGAGATCAGTAAAATATTGCTCAACTAACTTTTGGTTAGTGTAACTGCAAAACATAAGGCCAGTGGAATCACTGATGGAGTGAGGCTCTTGGCAAATCTGACAATATCAAAACCACAACAGGTACGGGTCCTACACCTGGAGCAAACAAAGGAGAGCTTCATTAAGTCCTCTAGGCCAGGACTCGACATTGGCTGAGGCCTCTGATGCGTTAGGTCTAACTGCACAAAACAGAGACAAAGGAAACAATGCCACGATGACATTTACTTCTTGGCTTCCCTCCTTCAGCCTCCTCTTTCATGCTACTTGCAGGCTCTAGATGAAGGATGGTTGGTTCCATGAAGACTCAGGTTAGCAGCACAACCAGCATGAGGCCAGCTTACTTCCTGCAAGGCAAGGTCTCCCCTCGTGTAGATAGTGGGAACCACTGATTTCAAATGGGAGAAGCAATACGCCAAAACAAGGATAAACTTCCAATAAAACATTTTCAGCTTTCTTGATAATTAACTACCTAATCCCCAAATAGGTCACTGTTACATATTAAGATACTTTTGTAATGGTAAACTGTTTCACAACCCAGCCTGCATTCTTTTACAGTAATTGCTAAACGATTTGGGGATAACTTTGACAAAACTGAATACAAACCACAATCTCCTTCCTATATAAGATCACATATTCATAGGATGAGTATGAAGTAACAAGCCTGGTATGGGATGTACCTATGCTGACAAACACCCGAAACCAAGACAAGAGGAAATGCGCTGCTCGGCTTCATGACCAAAGTCATGGCTAGGACTCAGAGGCATCTGTGAACAGAGGCCCTCGGAATTCTTCGTGATAGAAGGGAAAGCATAGTGGGGAGTGTCCAGGCGTTGGCAAACAGCACCCCGACCAAGAGCAAGCAACAGTCTGAGTTTCTGCTTTCCACTGGAAAACAAGTGCTAGATGACTTACAACATGGCTGCTAGTGCCACCATTTTACAAAATTGGAAAATTATGCAGGGTTTCACACATGAAGAGAATTTCCTATCACAGAATAGTAAAGCCTTAGAAGGCGCACTGAGCATCATTTTGTCTAGCTCCAAAATTTTCACATAAACAATATTAACAAGCAAGTCTTAAATAAAGGAATAACATTTTATGAAAATAATGAACAAAACAGAGCAGGGGAGACATCAAGAGTGTTTGAGAGAAGAACCTTGAAAAGGTACAGCTTCAAACGTCAGACACCATGAAGAAAATTCCGTATATTTATGTTGTAGGCAAAACCCCAGCAAAGCCTAGTGACTAAGTGCACGCCATTGCTGTCAATAAGGTGAACATGTACTTTATGAATAAAAAAAATACACAAAGTAACTTTTCATTTATTTATTCTGTCCTCTCAAATATATTTAAAAAATAACATTTTGGACACTGAACCACAAATACACACAAAATAAAGTAGTGACTGCTTATTTCACAGAGGATTTCCCCTTGATTCCTTTAGCTGCTTTGCATAAAATTCGAAGCTTTCCTGTTGAGACAAAAAGGGAGGGAAGTTACAGGTACAGTTTCTAGCAAGAGCTGATGGCACAAAACTCAGAAGTCATAAAATGCTGCAAAGTGATAGCAAAGACCACCGGGCCCGTGGCAGCTGCTGTCTTCTCAAGCCTCCGCACTCCTTTCTATTCATGAAATCACCAGTTCAAGGGCCCCAAGTCCAGAGTTAAAGCCAGCACCAAGAGCCTCCACTGTGTGGGCACATAGGTATTTACACCTGGGTACGGAGGGTTCAAATAAACATGGTGTACTAACTTGCAAATCAATGACACAATAAAAAGGAATTTGGCATGTATGATTTCTTATTAGAACAAAGCAAAACAAAATTTACTGGGCAACCGATTAAAAATGGGCAGAGGACCTGAACAGACATTTTTTCCAAAGAAGACTTCCAGATGGCCAACAGACCCAAGAAAAGGTGCTCAACATCACTCATCATCAGGAAAAAGGCAAATCAAAACCACAATGAGGTAGCACCTAATACCTGGCTAGTATCAGAAAGACAAGAAGTTAAGTGATGGCAAGGATGTGGAGATAAGGGAACCCTCGTGCACTGCTGGTGAGAATGCAAACTGGTATAGCCAGTGGAAAAGGCAGTATGGAGGGGTTCTTCAAAAAACTAAAAATGGAAATACCATATGATCCAGTAAGTCCACTACTGAGTATTCACCAAAAGAAAACAAAAACAGCAATTTGAAAAGACATGCACCCTCATGTTCACCGCAGTATTATTTACGGTAGCCAAGACACGGAGACAACTTAAGTGTGCACGAGCGGATGAATGGATAAAGAAAATGTGATGTACGTATCATTATATATGTATGACACATACAACGAATTATTATTCAGCCACAAGAAGAATAAAATCTTCTCATTTGCAACAACATGGATGGACCCTTGAGAACGTTAAGCGAAACGGAATAAATCAGAAAAGGTAGATAGTATATAGCCTCACTTACATGTGGAATATAAAAAACAAAACAAAAATCAAAAAACATAAAGCCCAAGCTCATGGATATAGAGAACAGACTTGTGGTTGCCTCAGGTGGGTGAAGGGGGTCAAAAGGTACATATTTCTGGTTATAAAATGATTAAATCATGGGGATGTAATGTATAGGGCTAGAATATTGTAGTGCATGTCTTTTTTTTTTTAAATAGGCTCCACGTCCAACATGGGGCATAAACTCAAAACTCTGAGGTTAAGAGTCAGATGCTCTACCAACTGGGCCAAACAGGTGCCCCACATATTTTAAAGTAGCTAGGAGAGTGGATCTTGAAAATTCTCATCACAAGAAAAAAAAATTTATAACTATGTGTGGTGTGGATATTAATGGATTTACTGTGATCATTATAAAAAAAATACCGAATCATTACGTTATACTTCTGAAACTATTATAAGGTTACGTCAATTACACCTCAATAAAAAAAGAAACCTTCCTAGATGAAGAAATAAAAACCAACTTGTTTAAAATGAACAAGTAATTAATAGGGACACAATATACTAGGCTATTGAAATACAGGCCATTAAATCCTATTTCAAGTTGAAATGATGAGAGAACTGCCCCAAGGACATTTGATAAATCCATACCTATAGTTGAAGGTCTGAGACTGACCTCGTGTTTTAAACCTCAGTCCCAGAGTGCTATGTTCTCCCACAGCCAAACTCACGGCAGGACTATTCAGTTCCTGAAGCTCTCCCCTGAGGGTTCTTCACAAAGATCTAATCCTCATGTAATTAAGTATTCAACTTATTTTTTTTTTACACATTAATATGAAGCATACGTAAATCTGTAGAGGTATTTTTTCTCCTTAATTAAGAAATACTCACAGGGGGTTCGGTGAAAGGGACAGGCTCACCAGCATTCTTCAGCAAAACTGCATAACGCTTTAGAAACAGATCATTCAATTTTATATTCCTTGCAGTCAAATTTTCATACAGTGCTTTAGCAGACGCAGCATCCTTGTCTAAGACTGAAAAAAAAGATATTAATCATAGATAAAGACCACCTACCCTACTCTCTTCTCAAAACACAGCCGTTCAAGGACTCCCGAATCCCTTTACCCCAAGGCAAATGAATAGTTAACTACTTTCAGCAAAAAGCCACATTCAGAAACTACCAGCTCCTTCCTCGCTCTTCCCCACACCTCTAATTCAGCATTATTCAGTATAAAAGAGAAGATGATAAATAAGGCTATTAAGAGACCCAGGATAGTTAAAGTGGCCATAAACCAAAGCAAACATACACCATTCAACACTCTTCTGCTTAAAACCATACTTAAAAAAAGAAAAAATTTTTAACGTTTATTTATTTTTGAGAGAGACAGAGACAGAGTGTGAGTGGGAGAGGGGCACAGAGAGAGGGAGACAGAATCCAAAGTAGGCTCCAGGCTCTGAGCTTGTTAGCACAAAGCCCTACGCGGGGCTTAAACTCAAGGACCATAAGATCACGCTCTAAGCCGAAGTCGAACACTTAACCGACTGAGCCACCCAGGCACTCCTTAATCCACACTGCGAAATCAAGCCAATTCAAGGATTGTTGTGGGGAGGGTCATGTAAATTATGTGGAAATCTAGATCTACATCATGGTGAAGATCATCAGCTAAACACCACCAAAAAGACTTTCAATACATTCTCCTATTGTAAACTAAGCAAATATGAGGGATATATAGTTAGCTACAAAGACAAAAATAATCTAAATATGTTCATCAATCTACATAAAAAAAACTACATACATCTACATAACATTAACGACTTACACTAATATTTCACTTAAATGGATGATGAAGTAGCCTAGGAGCTAAGTTTAGCTGGCTTTCCAGTTGTAGCTGATGTGTAGAAATTTTACTTTGAGGTTTACTATTGGGATCACAAGGTCTCTGCTAACAATCACTGTTGGTAACTCAACTCTTTAACATTTAAGCACCTAACAATCTCCTACCCTACACCAGTGCTGTATAACCAATCCCAACTCCAGCACAGCCAGGGCAAGCCTGCAGGATGGACAGAAGTCTAGGGATCAATCTCAGGATCTCCGAAAAGGGAGTGAGTGTGGGTGACTCATCAGCTCTCACTGGGCTTGAACAGATCTTTGCAGTTTGGGTGAAGTCAATTTCCTATCTATAAATCCTTTGTTATCCTCCCTCAGGGACCAAATCCTTTCCCTGACACTGTCAAGGGCACAGCCCAAACTCTACCATCTTCCAGGAAGCTATTCAGAAAACTCTTCCTTCTTGCCTTTCACTACCTTCCTGGTCTCCCTGCTCTTTCCTGTCCCAATTCCCAAGTGGGATTACAAAAGTTAGTAGCAGTTTTATGCTGTTTGACACTATTTTGTGGTATTTAGTCATTATTTAACATCTCCCAATTCCCCAAATAGAACTTTGAGAAATTTTGTGATTATTGCCTCTATTTTGAAATAGATCATGGTCACCTTGTGAGGTGGGGAGAAACGAAGAACCAGTTGACTAATTCTGATTGCAGTTTGTTGTCCTGACAACAATAAAATCAACAAAGCAATTCTTTATTTAGCCCTTGCCTCATGTGAGCAAATCAGTTCGTGGCAGGTGGATAGGTGATCATCACTTAGAAATGAAATGCTTACATTTATCTTGACTACTGAGGAAACTTTAGCATGGCTCCCTTTCATGTGTGATGAGCTGGCAATCAGGGAGCAAAGTGCTTAAAAGAGTGGAATTTCAACTGTGGTTTAAAGTAAAATCTTGGGGCCCACTTTTAATGAAGAGGTCTGTTATTTCAGAAATGTAGGCAGGTGGGGAGGGTACTGAAGAGGCAAGAAGGCAAGTCACGTGACAGTCTCAAATATGTGCCTATCTCATGTTTTGTTTCAGGTGGCCTTGGGGAGACTGGATTGGTTCCCAGTGTGTGCACTCAAGTGGATTTCCAAGTCTTGCCAGGAGCCCAGGATCCTATTCAACAAAGCTGGGCTCCTCTGAAGATGCCCAGTGATACTTTTTAATGTTAAAATTAGACGAATAATTACCTATTTTTCTTAAATGTGCTTTTAAAACATATTCTGAAGCTAAGTCAATTATTTATATCATGATTACCTGATATTTAGGATTACTGTCTTTGAGCCAAAGACTTAGTTGACAACACTACAAATATCTAAATGACTTAAATATAACATAGTCAGATTAAACTTATTACCATAGCTTTTCATGATAGAAGTGTATGCTTCTTCCTTTTCAATTAATTCAGGAATCAATTCTAACAAAGATTTCAGAGTTGATGCCTAGGAAATTAAATACAGGAAATGTTACCACAGCTCAAAAGAAGAGTGAAATAAAACACTGGTATACGTACATTATATCAGAGAATCTTCACAACAGTTAGAACTGAACTGCCTATTCAATTTAATAAACTTTTTTCCCTTCTAGTGTATCTTAGTATTTTATTGTTGATTGGATAACTGACAGCCAAACAAACATTTTTCAAAAGTTAATGCAATTCCACTTACACTTCTATAAACTGTTTTCTAAAATATCATAAAGACTGCTTCTTTTGTCAACTAGTAACCTTACCAAGAAATGAGGAAATCCTAAAGAGCAGAAACAGATATCAACGATGTCTCAAGGTGCCAAGATTTTTAAACAAAATGTGAAGAATTCAGTCCTTCTGAGTTTTCATGCTTTGAATATAAACACAGCATTTCCAGATATCCCTGGAATGTTTACTTGGTTACTTTCAGAGGTATCTAGACACGCCAATGGGTTTGGCTCCTCTAGTGAAGACAGACCTGCCATACTCTAGTGAGTAACCAAACACATTCCAATATTGCTGGATAAATCAAGGATGGGTTTTATATACTACCTGGCTTAATTATTCTACTGTCAGACAGGCAGACACTGTAACTGGAATTTTTAAAAATCCTAATTCACTTTTTACATGTTTTCTCAACTTATATATCTGGACCTGCATCCTTCCAGGACTTCCTGCAATTTAAAGTCTCCTGGGAGGAACGTCCTCAACAGATGTTTTACTGTACATTTCCTGTCCATCTTCCAAGCAAGGCAGTAGGTACTTGGCATGTGGGCGCAGACCCGTGTGTAGAGCGACAAATGCCTTTTAGATTCCTTATACTTTTTAATCCACAAATTTTTAAAAAAAGTCTCTTTGAAAGGAAAAAGAGCAACTAATAAGTACTTCTGAAAAGCTGTTTGCTGTAAATAAATATGAGTAAAAGATAAAAAGTGCAACTGGGTAAATTAAAAACACCCCAAAACCAGTGTGTTAGTATGAGGGAAATTAAGGAGAACTAGACAGACTCTCAGACTAGAAACCTAAATGTTTTGCATAAAACAAACATTACAACTGGCACTTGGTTTAAAACTTTGTATGTGCCCAAATAAACTGACAATGAGGTTTATGTTGCTTCAGAAGTAAAATCAGACCTACAAATATTTTTTGGAACTGTACTTTTATTTTTTTTCACATCAAAAATAGGACTTGGCTTTGTTTTATACACACATACACACACGTAGCTTTTTAGTGTGAATGAGGTAACCACACAAATTGAGAACATTAATTTGTGGCACGTGACAGTTTTAAAGCCAAGTGGCTCATCTACCTGACGGCTTGGACCTGAGAAATGGCTGGCATAGCCACCAGCACAGAGATGCTCTGCAGGAGGACAGCTCCCTCTGTAGGGCTTCCCCACTGTTAAATGGACCAAGTGACCTAAGCAACAGGATTTTTATCTTCCTTTCTAGGGCCCTGTCTTTCTTCTTCTTTTTTTTTTTTTAAAGTAATCTCTGCTTATAATGAGGGGCTCAAACTTACAACCCTGAGATCAAGACTCGCACGCTCCATCGACTGAGCCAGCTGGGTGCCCCTGTAAGGGCCCTTTCTTGAGGCTCTTCACACACAACTACATGAACGGGCGATTCACTGCATGAACGTGTTTTGCATTTCCAGGACAAAAGGAGCCTGGACTGACTCTGTCTCAGTATCTAAAAAAGTGAACAAGTATAGACAAGCAAAATCTTCGGTCTCTGTAGTGTTTTTATGTAAGGCACTGAACCAACAAGCTCTTCTGTGAAACTCAGGTCCCCGAACAAGACTGGCTTCTAGCCTCCCTGACCGGCCAGCAAATCCCGCACAGTACCTTTCCTGGTTTCCGAGAACTCCTAACGCAGAACACCAAGAAAATTGCAGTTTGTTCAGCAATCGCGCCGCATCTCTAAAAATTGAAACGTTATTCAGTAAGCGAAGGTTTTTGATAAACAAGGAGACCAAGGTGAATATTTCCAATTAACAAAGTTCACAATAATACAGTAATGTGTCATTACCAACAGGAAGGCCTAATTGTCAACCACTTTTTTTAAGGCAAGAAAAAGAAAACAAACTCCAGCTATGCCAAGCTTTTGTGAGTGGAGTGCTGTCCTTGGCACCGCGAGTATGAAGTTTGTTTAAAAAGAAAAGGGAAAAATTAAACCGATGCTTCAACAACCACAGAATAAGGTTTAGGACTGCAAAGAAAGAGGGGAAAAAAGAAGCACTATTCCTCTCCAATTATTCTGCCAAGCATTCACAAGTGAGCTAGGGATCATAAGGTTAATTATACATTTAATAAGGTGTCAGGGAGATAACTGCTCGTTTCTTTATAAAAATTAAAATGTACAAAGCAAGTTCTCTTTAAAGTATAATTACCTACACTTATGCATACAAAAGGACTGATTTCAATCTCTCTATTTTATAAAAGGCTTTCATTGCAACAGACAGCCAGCGCTTGAGAAAGAGACAAAAGTTAAACTCAAAAAAAAAAAGTTTATATGACAGACCAGAGAAATCAAGTGTCTATCCCATCTTAGATGCTATAGTAAAATCAAATATGGCAAGACAATATTTTAGTTTACACTCATCACAGATGTCATTCTCTTAAGTTTCTAAGAGCACACTGTTCTTTCAAAGCTTTAAAACATTGTCAATACTAAAACGGATAGTATAAAAAGAACTTTTGGGGACACACAGAGCATTTACATTATAAACTGATGTTTTCGACATCTGTGAATAAAATATTCTTCACCGCGGCAAGAATAATCTTTTACTGTTTGACAAGCAGGTAAAGGACAGGTGAAGGGTTTATCATCCAAAGCGTCTGTCTGCCGAAGGGGTTGACAACGAAGAGACTGTGGCCGATGTCTCAACGCACAGCTGCCACCAAGAGCCCTGCAGAGGCCGCCGTGTGAGTGCGGCTCCGAGGGCACAGGCACCCACCTCACCCGCTGGCCGCTGTGCACGCTAAGAGCCAGGGCGGTGATGGCTCAGGACAAGCTGGCAGATAAAACAGCAAGTGCCACTTTCTGAAGAACTATCAAGACAGTGTGTTGAAATGGAGTGAATACTATCACATGAATAATTAGAGACACGTAACCCCCCCAGTAGGTACACTTAGATATGTACATACGTACACACAAAGATAAAGCTTTAGAGTTTATTTCTTTTAGGTGGAAATTTTAACACTAAAGGCAGCAAGACAAAACCACGAAAAGATTCCTGAAATCCCTATGTATGATCAACTGCCTTTGCTGTTTAGTTAAAAAAAAAAAAAAAGGTGGGGAAGGGGAGAGGAGAAAAAAGTAATCAAACCAAACAAGAACATTCCCAATTAACTAGAATTTCTCTCTGTCCAGGAACAAAAAGTAAAAAAAAAAAAAAACCAAACAAACAAAAAAAAACAACCTCAGAGGCACATGCCAATTTCCACCTTTTGCAAAACTGTTCACACAGGAGTTTCTCAAGAACTCCTTTTAAAAACGGCTTGGGTTCTGTTGTCAAACTAGCTGAACTTCAAGGATTAAAACTAGGGCTCCAGCACAGGGGTACGGTTTCCCCTTCCCCATCTACCACTTAATATGTTTCGCAGCTCGTAAAAATGGAATGGAATATAGTACTATTTACTATCAGAAATTGGTCCCAGGCCTCAATTTGACACAGGGAGTCTACACAAACACTGCTGTTGGCGGGATCACGGTGACTGTTTGACTGCCACCTGCTGGGAAGGGCTCCCCAGCGGTGCCTGTTTGTGTACATTGCCAGTGGCAGCTCCGATCACCCACCGTTCTGTCGGCACTTGGCACAGCTTTATATTTAGTGCTGTTAAAATGGCATGAATGCAGTTGTCTCCTTCCCTGAAGATTGCTAATTTAACTGCAAGTGCGGGCCACAGAGACCTGCATTTGTCATTTAATGTGTCTGTGACACACAAGTGAATAGAAAGCAAATTCAACTCTTAATAAACCTTGAATAAGGCACTGAGAATGTTTGAGTATTCAAGTGAGAAGCTGTACTTGAAAAGCAAACATTTCCTACTTTTTGTTTGCAAACTGTGTTGCCATGGTGATGCAGTCTTTAGAGCATTAGAGAAATTAAAGTAGGAAATCAAAGGAAGGGCTTTGCATTACCTATCTGCACAAAAGCATTTGTCTTTAAATCGTTCAGCAAAACACATCTTCCCTCACTCCCCCTTAAATCTAAGGGCAGTTCTAGTCCAGTCTGGCATCTTTCAAACCAACAACCTCCCGCTTACAAGCCAGTCTTTGTCATGTGACCTGGATCCACAGTGAATTTAAATGTACTAGCAGCACCATGCTCTATTTCCAGTATGCTACCCTATACTTAGGTCTAGTAATTTCTCAGTTTATTTCCCATAAGCCACAAGCCCCACTGTCCAGATGTGGCGACTCGTTACCTGTAGGAGAGCTCTGGCGTCATCCACTTTGCCTGAATCCAGAAGCTGAAGGAAAAGATCAGTGACAGGTTTGTAAACTGCAAACTGATTGGCCAGTCTCTCTGCCATGATGCTTACTGAAAAAATAACAGGTAAGAAAACTCTTTTGTTTAAACTGTAGTATAACTCATCCACCAAAGAAACCTGGTCCAGCCTCACCAGAGAGAAAATGTGCTTCTGTGTTCTTTTAGCAAGAACAGCTCACTTACTCTTTTCAACTGCTGGTTCCAACTGCTCCTCTATTACTTTTCTGAATAAGTATGTCAAGCCAAAGTACTGGGGTTTCACGGTTTCATTTCCAGAAGTAAGCATATTTTCAATGTTTTCAATCGCAACATCTATGTTATTGCTGTCAAAGAGCAAAACAAATTATTAAAGAAGTATTTGCTTTTGTATTAATCTTGTAGGCAGTTTCAGTATAAGAACTTAAGAGATTGACACATACAAATACTTTAGGAAAAAGGGAAAACAGATTTACAACTAACCAGATAAAAACCACTAAGCAAAGCTGAACTGCACATTTAGGTCGCAAAAGCAATCGCTAGGCAGTTTATGCTACAATAATCGAAGTAGTGGCTTATTGTAAAACACTGCCCTAGAGACAAGATCAAACAGCTAATTAATGACAGTCCCTTAAGAAAATAGTTTACCTTAAATATTTAATTTGATTTTGTAGCTCTTTGGGTATCAAATGAAAACTTGTTTAAGTGCTCTAACTTCCGCTTTCTGATCTACAGCTGCTTCCTGCTGCATGAGGTGAAGATAATAATTGCATAACACCTCAAGATTCTTCAAGCTGCTGCTGAGGTCTTCGAAGGTCTATTTGCATGTCTTTCAACCAGTCACATCAATTTGTTTTTGTCAGGTATCATACATTTGAAAAATAATTTATACTAAAATTCTCAGAAAAAAGTACCTTTACACTCAAAAAAAAAATCAATTACATGGCCCTATTTAACAAGTTATGATAAAAAATGATCTGTATGACTATCTTTTTGGCCAAGGTACTCCTAACTGATACTTTACAGTCATGATATGGTACTCAGAATCCAAATAATCAATTTTTTGTTGGAATTCTTACCTAAAACATAAGAATCCTCTAATAAAAATGAACACCCTGTTACAGTAAGTTTTTCTCATGGGTTTCAGTGAGATAGTTCCTTAATAGTGAATAAAATCACATTCTCTACATCATATAAAACTGTGTTTAATATGGTAGCATTTTAAAATTCATCCAGATCTTACTTGGATAATTTCCTTGATCTTCTAACCTAAAATAATCACATCCTCTTATTAAGGGAAAATTCAAAGTTCTATCTGGCAGGGCATGGGAACCATTTTAAAAGGAAAAAACAAAACAAAACACAGCCTTTCTGCCCAAAGAAATAGAAACAAACAAAAGACCCTGCAAAAACAAACATTATATTTTGATTATCGCAAACCATCAACTGTATGTGAGATTAACTACTCAAGAACAAAGTACGCAGAGTGTCAATTCCATAATTATCCCATGAATCTTTAACTTAGGCAACGTACTTTGCTAGAGACGTTAATAAAAATCAAGTTCTGATTTACTGCTACAGTGGCACGTCTCCATAAGGAATCTAGAGGTGATGGTAAAAGAACCACCTCTAAACACCTCTTTTCCTATGCGTGTGTGTTGACAGCAGGGATGGGAAGGATGGTGGGGGAAACAGAAATGCCTATTTTTAACAAGCTTGCTTGTCCCTCCGCACTCACAATGTTCTAGCAGAGTGTCACCCTCAGTGTTGCTGACAATCATATGAACTCATTTTTCACGTTCGTAACAGTGTTTCAACACAAGGGCCTGGCATGCACATGAAGAAAGTTACCACCATGGAGAAAGTTTCACAATTTTGAAAAATTTGGTAAATGTCATTCGTTGGTCTAATTTAAAGCTAAAACACATTTTGTAACACATAATTATTCCCTAATAGTTCGAGGACAATCAGCAACTGACATCAATATTTCCTCTGTGTTGATAAGGCTTCTAATAGCCTAAGAAAAGTTTTTAAAGGTGGTATTTGAGATAATGCTCCTTCTAGTATCCAGTGAAAGAAAAGAAACTTGAAAATACTCACTTCTTTATTTGTGCCAAAGCAATGTTATTGATGAAAACCATATTTGAAAGTCCAATTGAATCTTCAAGTCCATTTACCATCTTCTGAATCTCCTGTATACTTTCTACATCACCCTTCAAGGCACATGCCTGAATAAGGCGGGTCACTGCTATCCTAGAAGGTGTTTGCTCCAGATCTAAGGCGGTTTTTAGCGTTTTTAGAGCCTCTACGACAGAAAAGCAGGCGACAGAGTTCTTCTTTTATGAACCGTACTGACTAATGCATTTTGAAAACCAGCTTTTAGATACGAGTACCAAATGGCTACACACAAAAAGCTATGAATAATTTATTCTAGATTACAGAAAACATTAATACTTTATGAGAAACCTAAAAAAAATAATGATCTATTTGGCTATCTATAAAATATCAGAGGCCAGAGAAATTTCTTCTTTAAATCTCAGAGAAAACACAAATGTTACTGACAGAATATGGGTTCCCTTCAGGGATAACATTTAGTGACCAATTTTAAGGAAACTGACAAGTTCAGAAAAATAGAAATAATTTTAAAAATGAAAGAGTCTCCATAAATACTGTAACTTCTACCACATTCACACTTTACCAGATTTTATTACATTCAAACATTACCTGCGTATCCAAATCTAATATCCCAAAGATTCATCTTTGGAAACAATGTCTCTCTCTAAACAGGAGCGATTACACAGAAGCAGCCAAACTAGAACATTCAACTTCCACACTAACTAATTCATTTTAAATGACTGAACACTTGGTAGATATAGAAAATAAAGATCATCAGATTCCCATGGATATAGCCACAGGTTTGTTTTGTTTTGTTTTGTTTTTTTTAAGTATCATACTTGTAAGTACTTGATTACGGATAAATATGAAATATCTTGATTTACTGACTCATGTGCCAGTGTAGCGAAATCATTACATTAAAGTAAAGTGGTAGACTGGGGGGGAAATTTAACACTTAGCCTAACAATCACTACTGCTATCAAGAAAAACTTCACGGCTGTTTAGAATTAAAGCAATGTAACCTAGAAAAAATGGAGACTCTGAAGGCAGCTTCCAAATGAGAACAAACCTATCTTTTACAGAAGAACGAGGGAAAGGGAATAACTAAACAGTCTGTTAAAAGTGCTACAATAAAAAAAAAAAAATACGCTCAGTGTTTATTATTGAGGAAACAATTTTTAACTACTACAAACAAAAAATCCAAATCCGTGATTCTCAAATGGGAAAAACAGGTACTTCAAAAGGCACATTCTCTAATATTTTGTAAATACACACTAGGAATATAACTAGGAAACAAAATGTTATTGATATTGTTTTAATAATATAATCTATGAAACAAGCTTGATAAAATCTTCTTTAACTGGTAGTCACACATAGATAATCAACTTAAAAATATTCTTTTAACTAAGAATACAGGCTGCTAGGGAGGATCTTTCCACAACTGGATCAAAACAGTACCAAAAACAAGATAACAATAGTGTTGAGCATTTACTACACGTAGACACAATAGTCAGCAGCTACAATCACAAGTACCCTTCTGAAGTAAGTACCAATTTTATAAGTGAGAAACTGAGACAACAGAGTTTAAATAATTTGCCCAAGGTCATATTGCTAGACAGCAACCCAAGAATCCAACACCCCCACACCTGCATCTACGGGTGCATGTGTGAGTGAGAGAGAAGGACTGGGACAACAGACCATTGATTGTATGTCCACTCAAAGGGAGCATGAGACCTTAGAACCTAAATCAAATTCCCAGAACAGGAATTGCCTTCCATATAGTTTAGGACCCAAGAGACACTCAAACGGTACCCATCCACACTCTCCCCCTGAGTCCTTTTCACAGTCTCCTTAATTTACTAGTAACACTGATTATATTGCCAAGATGCCATATAAATCAGCTATTAATATTCCAGAACAGTATACGCTTATAAAATTAGATTAAGATTGAACTGGCTTTATTTTTCTGCTTTAGATGGCATTGAGAAAAAGAAACCTGAAAAAGAGAAGGGAATTTTAAAAACTGGGAGCCCTAGTCAGCCATGGAGCAAGATAAGGAGATGGGGACTGTACCAACACCATTGCCATCCTTGCCGACGACCACAGGACTCTAACAGGTTGGCTGACGGCGACGGTGGCATGGGGGGTGGAGGCGGGAGTGTGGCAGGGCTCCCACTCTCGGCCAACTTCCTGCTGAACTGAACAACTGAGAGGAGTAGATGTGAAATCACATCGTAAAGTTTCTTGTAATTTTCATAGGGTATCTAATATACAAGCGAAGGACAGTAGTCAAGTTAAAAAAATTCAGTTCAGATTCAGCTCAAAAATTAACCCCTCAAAATTAAAAAAATGTTGTGTCTTTATCTCCATGTCTATAGAAATATTTATATGGGGAGCAAGTTTACAATGTTTTAAAACTCTTTTTCATTCTACATTAAATGTCAACTTGACAAAAAGCCTTTTTTTTTTTTTTTTTTTTTTTTTACATTGAAAATGAAATGACAGCTTTTAAAGTTTTAGTAACAAGCCCTGTCCAAAAGGACTGTCTAGATGGGCTGGCCCTGCCTGTGGAATGCTGTGATAGAAATTTTGCAAAAGAGAAAAATCATCATTTACCTACTCTGTCCTAATCAATGAGAAGACCTCTAAAGACCAGCGTATTTAAATATTACAGGCCAAAAAAAAAAAAAAAAAAAAAAAATAAAAAAAAAAAAATAAAAAAAAAAAAAAAAAAAAAATATTACAGGCCAACATTAAAGATGCACAATTAACAACTTTCTCTCAGGGATGGGAAATTATTTTATAAATGTGCAAGTGAAGAATCACATCATTACTACAGAGCGAGGAAGAAAGGAGACACCATACTGAACAGTGAGAGTTTTTTCAACGTTCCTTAAAGATTTCCTACGTGGGTTTTGTTAGATTGGAAAACTGTGGTTTTAATGGTTTTACTGCATTGACTAAAATTCAAACGTAAAGCCTGAGAGAGGACGCTTACCTACATTTAAGAGAGTCATCGTTTTCCTCCCGGGGAGCTCACTCATAAGATCTCCAGATCCAAATCCATCCACAAATACCCTCTACCAAACAAACGGCCCCCTTTCCAGTCTTCCCCAAAGTCCTCTCCGCAGCTTTCTGGGGTTATTTTCTTAACGTTAATTTAAAAACACTAAACTCTAAACTCCAAACACTGTATTTTATTGCTGTTGGTATTATGAACTATTGAAAAAGTATTAGATTAAGTTTTAAAAATCAATATTATAATCATTTGGTGCACAACCCCACACATTTAACACTCAATTTAACTCATTTGCTATCTCACACACAACCAACACAATATGCAAGAAACAACTGCTGGGAATTGTTTCAGATGCTCTAAAGTATGTTAATTTCCAAAGCAAAATGACTTGTGCTGTGAATTTTAACGCACTTGAAAGCCTGTACTTTCTCTCGTTCTGGAACACAAATTTTGCATGTCTGAAGAGCTGTGATTCATCTTAAGAAAACCCATCTTGTGTTAAATGGAATGGAAACTGGACTAAGTGGTCAAATGACAAGTACATTCATATTCAAGCTGTATTATAAATGCATGTACAGTAATTTACGTCTCTCAGCTACCACAAAAGGCTCTTGATAAGCAGGTAATTTGCTAAATGGACTCCTTTATCCAAGTATTCGAAGGGCGTTACAAGAAAAATCTGCAGAGGCATTAATGTGACGTAAAGGTCAAGCATTGTGACATACCTTTCAAATAATCCCGCCTAACTTGCGTTATGATGAGGAGGCTGTTGGCAGCATCGTTCAGTGTGAAGCCCTTGATGTGGGTCTCAGCGCTAAAAGAAGCAGACATTTAGAAAGGAATTACTGACATGCTTCTGATACGATAATAAATGGTTGAGCACCAAGGTGAAATTATAAAAACTACTGTTCGTATGTTAAAAATATTGCTGCAAAATATCGACCTGGAGACAGCTTTTGTGTTATCCTGTCAATGGTTATAGAAGGATAATTTTTTTTTGCATTCTGACAGATGACAAAGTTGGAAATGAGCAACAAAAGAAACAAAGTACAAGATTTTTTTTAAACAATCGGTTCAGATTCTTGAATGCTGACATATTAGATGACTAAAATAACTGCATGCCCTGCATTGTTCGGCTGTATCCTAAGCTGGATACTTTTTCCTCTTTTTTCTACATTCACCATAATTATAAAATGTAAAACTATTCTTTCAGCAACAAAAATGAACATTTATTTCCAGCGCTGTATATTTTAAATATAAATGAAAGCATATTACTAACACCGTATCATTTGGTTGATTAATTTTCAAATTTCTGTCATCTAGATACATACAGGTTTTAAAGGTGAGCATACTGCACAACTAAATCCATCGTGACATTAAAATTGAAAATTTCACTCAACAATCTTGTCTCAGCCTTTTAATTTGGCAACCCCCCCCCCCCAACTTTTTAAAACTCAAGAGCAAAAATCGCTTGACTTCTGGCTAAAACCGACATGATTAAAAAACCCTAGCCTGGGATGATTTCTGTTTGCTACACTGTTTGCACATCTCCTGTGATGAAATTTCAGTACCCTTAATGCCCCCAAGGGTTCATCTCCCGATGAGGAAATCCCCACAGGTCACGAGGAGCAAAAGCAATCGCCGCCATTTGCCTTAGCAAGCTCGGTGCTGATCTTGCTGCCAACAACCTCAGCCTGTCGACGTGAACATCGAAGCTGAGCAGATTGCGAGAAAAGCAGGGTCACTCCTAAATTATTCTCGTCAATCCCAAGAAAATCCTCCAAAGACACGGTGACGTGCCCAGCCTCTCAGTCACTTCCAGCCTCTGAGATTCACCCCTGCAGTCCCCGGGCACAGGATTTTCTTATCCCCCCCACCCCCTGCCTGACCAATCCTCTTAATCCCACCAAAGCACCCATTGCTCAGTTTGACTTTTTTCCTTTGTCCCATCTGTCAAAGCTTTTAAGTCAACAACTCGTGCATGAGACTATAAACTGCATAAAGGATTTACTTTCTCATTCTTTAGCATGATTAAATAAACAGAAGACACATTAAAATTAAGCTCACTTCTTAAGTCAACATTATTACATGTATTATACCACATTTACATGAAAATATTACCTAAAATTCATTGAGACCATGCAGTAACAAAACTTCCCTTTTAACTGACATTAAGTGTGAACTATCAACCTTTCAAAAACCTCAGAACACAGAACATTTTCTTTCAATAATTTCTTTCAATCTCAAGAAACTGCCTTTTCTATACAAATATGAAAGTGGGGATCAACAGAAAGACAGAAACTCTCCTCAGTTCTATAATACACTGAGCATCTATATTTTACATATGTACAAACTGACCAATCACAATAAAAATATATTCCAAACTGGCAAAAGGAAAAAAAAAAAACTACAAAAAGTTACTGGCAGAGATCTTTGTGTTGGACAATAAAAGTTTACTTCTGACCTATACTTTGGATTTTTCCTTTTATAAAAAAAAAAAAATCTAGTTCAGAGCCATCAAATCAAACTTCCTGTGATGATGGGAATATTCCTTATCCATGTTGTCCAGCACGGTCGTCAGCCACCAGCCACATGTGGTTATACGGCTACTGTGATGGAGGAATGGAAATGTCAATTTCCTAAAAACACAGTTTAGTGTTATCAGAGATTTAAAACAATAATTTACCTCCCTTACTGCTCTTTGGATAAGCACTTCTCCTCCCTTGAAAGCATTCACTATATCTAAATTTTTATTTTGAAACATGAGGAAGTGTAATTCTAACTAAAAATGAAAGTTGACTTCTCTAATTTTTTAAAGGCTGCTATCACTGTTGAGGTGACATACTTTTGAGGTGCCATTATTTGTGGGGAAGGTTTAAATGACCTTCTGAAAATGAAGAAATCTCATTAGAGGTCAAGTAAATGCAACATATCAGAGGGTACAGCAAGGGTACAGCAAAAAAGACTGCATTCTTTAGTTCACAGAGAAAACTGCTCTGAAGACTGAACAAGAGGCATCATGCAGGTAAAGTAACAACAGGTTGCTAGCTATGGACTGCCAATAACAGTGCCAAAATACATGGGGGAACTGCCACTTGCTCATTTGGTCACGCTACATCACAATAAAGAAGGCCATTTAAAAAAAGCGACCGTTCTTTTTTACTCAGAGCACTGGTACGAAACTGGAAGAAGTGATGACCTCATTAGAAACGTGAACTTCAACTACCATTTCTGAAGTTCCAGGCCAGAGTTATTTTCAAAACAACCCAATGTAGATCTAACCCAAGGTACAATTCTTCAGAGTTCGATATAACATCTTCTCAGTTCAAGGGAAAGGATGTGCATCCAATCCCCAGATTAGGTGCTTATGGCATGGTAGGGCTTTGCATCTAGGATTCTCTTAGGTGCACCCAGCTGCATGTGGAAGGCAGCTACAAAATCCTCCTGGAAGGATAACACAGCTGAGATAAAAGTGCCCTCAGAGTACAGAAAGGCTTCATGGAGATCCAGAGAAGGAGGAAAAATCAACGTACGTTTTACACGTTGTGCACATAAGGGGAAACAGGAGGGCTGTGACTGCAGGCATCTTCTACCATCTTCTAGATCAGCAGCTTTCACAACAACTTGTTTGATCAAGATCCCCATCACACAGGGTAAGGAACGTTTCACACAACCTACTAGTGTACATTTTACTAAATAAAACTCACAAAACCATCTTTATCACATGGAATGCTTCAATATTTTCTATTCTATTTCATTTAAACAAAATGTTGGTCCTGTCTCACTAAAGAGATTCCATGACCCTTACTGGTTACAACTGCAGTTTGAAAAACCACTTCAATGAAAGATGTGCACACTGCATGAGCACTCTAGGGGGGAGGCAAGAGGCTGTTTAATCCTCTATTTTTAAATCTTATCCTCTGAAAAGTGTCTATTTTTTAAAGTTTATTTATTTATTTTGAGAGAGAGTGAGTGCATGCAAGTGAGGGAGGGGCAGAAAGAGAGAGGGAGAGAATCCCAAGCAGGCTCTGCACTGTCAGCACAGAGCCCGACATGGGGCTTGATCTCAATGAACCATGAGATCATAACTTGAGCCAAGATCAAGAGTCAGATGCCCAAAAACTGGGTTACCCAGATGCCCCTCTATTTTTTGAGTATGTTTTATAATATACTTAACATGTGCTACATTAGTACAATTCATTACTAATGGATATGATCAAAATGTTTATGACATGTGATTATTGAATCACTTGGGGTGTTTAGTAATTCTGGGCCCCAAACCATTGCTGGGTGGATGGACTGAGTCAGATGGGACTGAATCAGAACTTTTGGAGTGGGCTGTGGGGAATCTTCATGCTAGCAGAATGTGAGGCTTGCAGTTCTAGAACAAACCCAATTAAAATGAGAAAAAATTACAATCTGTGCTTTGGGGAATTTCAGAGATCTCTGTGACCAACCCCAGAATTAAAAGTTTAAAAAAAAAAATTGGGGGGCGCCTAGTTGGCTCAGTCAGTTAAGTGTCTGACTTCGGCTCAGGCAGGTCATGATCTCACGGTTCATGGGCTCGAGCCCCACGTTGGGCTCTATGCTGATAGCTCAGAGCCTAGAGCCTGCTTTGGAATCTGTGTCTCCCTCTCTCTCTCGGCCCTTCCCCTGCTCATGCTGTCTCTTTCTCTCGCTCTTTCTCAAAAATAAATATGTTTTCTTTTTAAAGTTAAAAAAAAAAAAACTTTTCTTCTTTGCTTCTATCCCTTCACTTAATCACACCCAGTTCACAACACAAAATGCTCTTCTCTTTACGCTGCCTCCCTTTCCTCCTAAATCACTATTGCTTCAGAATGCCTTTGATTACTATGGGCAGTGTTAGGATAGAGAGTTTAGGTAATTTCTGAGAAAAGTAATGTTAGGAAAATACCACATCCCCTTGATGACTTCAATGATTACAGATGGCAATAGGCTGTTCAATGTAAAATTTTCCAAGTCACTAATGGAGCATGTCTCGAGTATTCTAGAGATACATAATTTAATTAGCAACCGAGTAAAAACACAAATGGGATACAGAATACATTAAAAACCCGAACTTTCAAAAAGTCTTAGTGTGACTGTCCTTGATATAGGACATACAAATGATGGTTGAAGACCACAGATATATATGGTGTGCATGTGTGTGTATAAGTATATGTTATACTTGTATATATACATCTATATATACTATACGTATACACACTGTACATGGGTGTGTTATGTATTTCCAGACAAGTACAGTCAGATACATTTTTCAAAATGTAATGAAATACAAACAGTAAATATGACCCTATGGTGCCTATTTTTTTTTTTTTTAACATTTATTTATTTTTGAGACAGGGAGAGACAGAGCATGAACTGGGGAGGGTCAGAGAGAGGGAGACACAGAATCTGAAACAGGTTCCAGGCTCTGAGCTGTCAGCACAGAGCCCGACGCGGGGCTCGAACTCACGGACTGCGAGATCATGACCTGAGCCGAAGTCGGCCGCTTAACCGACTGAGCCACCCAGGCGCCCCTATGGTGCATAACTTTAATGTAACACTAGCATTAACACCAAATTTTCCAACAAACTGCAAGAATGCCAAGCACCCACTTTCTATTCAGGATTCTAATATTCCAAAAGTACTGTGACTTAAAAATTCTGAAGGCCAATGTTGAGCCAAGAAAGATTATTTAAGAACTTGTAATACGTTAGGAAAAGGCTGACCTTTGCCACTGAAAATAAGGTTATTGACTCATCACCAGGACAGCTCTATATTCCCGGGCAGGTGACTGTGATCTATTCCTTTCTAGGCCCTTTGTGGTTAATAACTCAACTTTTCGCATTAACTTCTTGGGGATAAGACAACAGAGTCCATTACCTGACACACCAGGTAAGAAAACTTCACTCTTGTTCTGATTAATGAAGTATTTTACTCTGAGGAACTAGCCAGAGAAACAAAACCCCTACCATGACCACCACACAGATTTTTTTTTTTTGTAAAAAGTCCAAAATCAAACAAAAAACCCAACAAAAGGGCAAAGAGAAAGGCATTTAAAATGTGCTGAGGGGCGCCTGGGTGGCTCAGTTGGTTAAGCCCCTGACTTGATTTCGGCTCAGGTCATGATCTCGTGGTTTGTGAGATAGAGCCCTGCATCGGGCTCTGTGCTGACAGAGATTCTCTCTCTCCCTCCCACCCCCCAAATAAACATTTTTTTTAAAATAAGTAAAATCAGTCATTCAATAAAATGTGTTGAGCACTTATATTTTCTCTACTTCACTCTATGTTCTTCAACACCTAGAAGAGATCTCTAATGTAAGTCTCATTATCATCTCCTCATCACATAAAAGAAAAAATGAGGCTCACAGATGGGAGGCAATTTCCCCAATAGAAATTTCAAGTAAGATTCGAACCCTTGCCTAAGTTCAAAGCCTTTGGGTGTTTTCATTATATTAGGGTCCTCCCACCAAAAAAGGTTCACAGATCTAGCTGCTGAACAAGAAACAGAGTATGATGAAGAAAAAGCAATTACTTTTCTGTATATGGACATCATAAATGAGTGGCAAAGTTATATTAGGCAAATAAAATGTACTACACTGTTCAGGGCCAGTAAAGTTTTTTTTTTTATTGTAGGTTAAAAAGAAACCCATAAAATTAGAAAACCATTTCATAGGATTTTTGTGTGTAGTTGAGGATAATTAAGCAGCTGCTACCAGTACAAATCATTAGAAAAATTCTAATGAGAGCTGATACTTTTTTCTAAGTGACAGGTTTAATAAAGAGACTAATACTTACACATCTTTCACTTGCATTGCTTGTAAGAAGCTATCCTTCTCCAAAAGTAATTTTATGAGACTGCCATAAGTTTCATTGTTCAGCACAATGTTTTGCTTGTGTGCTTTCAGGAAAATACTATATGCATCTATGAAGGAAAAAAACATAAAATGAGGTGACATTACTCTGTATGAAATGACTTTTCATACTAGTTTTCTGAAGTCAATAAATTATTCTCATGCCAATAAAAATGAAAAAGAGCTCTTCTCAATTTGTTTGTCAAAAGATGATACCAGTTTCAAAATAAGCTGCAAAATGTGTGTTAAAGTCCAAATAAACCACAGTTATAATTTAGATTGAGGGGAGCAAAAGATGCATTTTAAAGCACTCTTTAATCTATAAGTGGGTGGTTACAATGGTTAACATTTCAACACAATAGCATTAAAATGAATATAGCCTATAATTCTAAAATTAGGAGATCAAATTATTTGGCTACGACAGGACTTATACAAAAACATACAATTTTCAAATATACAGGTATCTAACAAGTAAACTAAGCAACATTTGTTTGACTGATTAACAGTTTTATTTCACTTGTTCACAATAACTGTCAGTGAATGAAAAGATGTTACCAAAAGAGAAGTAACTACACTTTTCAGTCACTTACTTTTCTGAAATAAAATTGCCTGGCTATAAACATCCAACTGAAACTATAATCCACTCTCTGGTGTGTATAAACAAACCACAAAAGAGAGGGCATAAGTGATCTACACGTACGAACTTCTATAGGTATAAAGCTCAATGTAAGGAAATGCAGTACATACAATTAGGAGGGAACACGATATTAATGCTCAAAAAAACATTCAGAGCTACTTTAGAGGTTTCTGAACAAGCAGACATTACACTTGTATTTCTAAGTTAGGGGAGTTTGTAGGAGCCCTTCAATTTAAACTGAAGTGACAATGTGAAAAACCCTCTTTCAAGGTAAACTCAGAGAAAACAAGAGAGAAAAGGTATGACATTAATATCTGCGTCTTAACCAAGGAGAACAGATAAAATCTGTCATTCTGTACACAGTGCTCCCTTTCAAGGGAGCTAAGAGGTTAAATGCAGTGCAATTTTTGTTTACTCCCCAACAAGCATGGTTTCCTGAATGGAAATATAAGATAAGTATAATTCGAATATTTAAGATTGACAAAACAATCTAGAAAATCTTACTGTTTTCTAAAACTATAGGCATTGTAAGAAATCGGTATGTCTGTTTATTATTCTCTACTAGTTGAAGGAAGGAAGGATGGAAGGAGGGAAGGAAGGAGGGAAAAGAAGGAAGGGGCTATCATTGTAAAGTGCCACACTCATTCACCACAGGTTTCTGGTGCAAAAGTTGGTAAGGATGCTAAACTACCAGAAATTCGATAAAGTGCTATCATGCAAAGCATTCAAATTCCAAAGTATTCATATTTTGCTAAGCACTCAAATCCTGAGATTTGTGAATAAAAACCCTGAAGAATTAACAGGATAAAACAAGTACAATAAATGTAAGTTGCATACTAAAACCAGAATTGGGGTATATCTCCACGTTTATAATAAACACTACATTATATTTATCTAGTTAACTAGTTAAGGTTTTCATTTAAAAATAATTTTTTTAATTAAATGTTTATTTAATTTCTGAGAGAGACAGAGCATGAGTGGGGGACGGGCAGAGAGAGTGAGGGAGACACAGAATCTGAAGCAGGCTCCAGGATCTGAGCTGTCAGCACAGAGCCTGATGCGGGGCTCAAACCCACCAACCACGAGATCATGACCTGAGCTGGAGTCAGATGCTTTAACTGACTGAGCCACCCAGGTGCCCCCCAAAACAACAATTTTTAAAAAGGTAATATATGAAGGAGCTCTAGAGTCTTCAAAAAGTAACTATATACTAATTTCATATTTGTTTCAGTCAAATAAAAACTCCACTGGAATATTTAAATAGTATTGATGATCACAATTTTATATTTAGGTTTACCATATATAAGGTAAATATATATATATATATATTTACCATATATAAGGTAAGGTACCATATATTTACCATATATAAGGACTCAAGGATGTACAGGGTGAGTATGCAGCAAAGGAAAATGACACAAAGGATAAAGTTACTCTTCGTGACCCTGTACACTTTATGCCAGTGTCACAAAATTTCCAGTTAAGAAATAAGAGGAAATTATAAATTTCTAAATTGATTCCTTTCTTTTGAACAGAGCTCAAAATGATCAATACTAAAATGAATAAAAATCTACGTAATGGTTTAAGTATCATAAAGCATACTTGAAAATCCACACAAAACTGAAAGAATTAAAGAGCATGCTAGCATGCTATGGAGAAAAATAAACAACGAAAAAAGGGAAACAACAGTAATGTATGATTCTGAAAGAGTACAATGAAGTCTAAATGGAAATGTCTACAACGTAATAGGCAAGCTGCTTGCTATCAGAGTGTTCAAGATGGTCATAAAATTTTTAAAGTAGTCATAAAGGTGGTAGGCACGTCACGTCAGAAGTTTACTGCTAGAAAACAGGAAGATGAGCAAGACACAGGGTTCACGTCCAGCCTCCAACCTTGGAATGGTGCTTGATCACTTTGGCTTAGATATTTTAAAACAAGTTATAGATATCTTGATTTTTTTTTCATCTCTCAGTACTTCATTATAGATCTCAACATTTAAGGATATTGTCCTATAAGTCGTAAATTCCACTATCATACCTAATAAAAATGAGATGGGGCACCTGGCTAGCTCAGTCAGAAGAGCATGCGACTCTTGATCTCAGGGTCATGAGTTCAAGCCCCACACTAGACATAAAGATTACTAAAAAAATAAACATAAAAACAAAATGAGATAATTCCTTATTATCTACTACTCACTTTATATATAAGTTTTCCCAACTATCCCAAAATATCTTTGTTAATTTAAAAAATGAAAGAAAGTAATTTATACAAGTTCCATCTCTGTCCTAGAGCACTTCTAATTTGTTAAATGGACTTGGATCTCATGCTACTATTAGACCCCTGTGTACAGGTTTACCTTTGCTTTTCTTTCGTTGGCAGGCATTCAACAGATCTTTCTGGATATTTGCTTCTTCACGTGAAGGTGGTGATGAACTCAGGGAATGCTTTTCATCCTCATACCACAACTTAAAAACAAAATTCTTCAGTTAAACAAAAACTGGTATACACAGTGATTTTTTTTAGTATAAAACCGGGCTCACCTATGCCCTAACGTTATACTGACAACAAAATCTGTTATGCTTACAGTTAAAAACAAATTACCTCAGGTACATCAAATGGAACCTCCTGATTATTGTTTCTAAGGATTTCTGCTAATAATCTTAAGGTCTTTGCACGAGGAATAATATTTTCTTCTTGCATTTTATTCCAGACAGCATCAGCTCTTTGCCAGTCACCATTTATTTCTGTAAAATTTGATTAGGCAGAAATTAATGAGCATACGAAGTAGAATTCATAAAAATGTTTAGAATTTCCTCCTATTTGATGTTGAATTGTAAGCATTACCCCCAAATTACTGCTACCAGGGAAAGGAACGGGATGATTGTGGACCAAAGATGAGAAGACTTCTTTATGTATACCTTTTGAATTTTCAAATTCAAATAGAAATCCCTTACCTATTAAAAAATAACAACAAACCTCCTACCCTTTACTACATACTCTGAAAACCTTTTTAAAGTAACTGAGAAGTTGCCCATTTCTGAAATCAAAATCAGAAATAGCTAACAATTCAACTATGTCCATGAAACTCTGGAAAGATGATGGGTACATGTATGCAGTATAATACACAGCTGAAGGTCTAAAGGGAGTGAATACGCGCAGATGTATGATTTTCTTCAAAGGGGACGAATCAGCAAATGCTTTTCACCTAGTCGAATAGGGAGAATTCTGTCTCTTCTGCTGACTTGAAGAATGTCTGTGACGTTGTGTGACAGATTTCTCATCCCAACAAATAATGCCACCAGACTATAAGTATTATAGGGCAAGGGAAGTTTACTGGAAGGAAATAGGCAGATTCCTTCATACTGAATATGTGGTATTCCTTTTATGTTCCTTTTATGTGGTAACCTAGTCTTCACAAATAGCAAAAATTTAATAATCAAGACGTTGTTTTTTAAAACCTTCTAATGGGTTTTAAAAAGAGAAAAGCTCAAAGTCATTTAATATAATAAACTTTTACTTGTGAAAAACTAGACCAAAATATGAAAAATATCATGACACTAATTAAGTTCAATATAACTATTAAGCACAAAGAAATATTCCTTTAAAAGTGTTTTTTAAATTTTCAAATATGAATAAAGAGTATCTTCATTGTGTACCATCAGCTCTAGGAAAGGGGTTATTTCAGAGCACAAAATGTTCCAGAAAACATAAACAAATGTTTCTCAGGAATTCCAAAATATTAAAACAAATGGGATTTTCCTAGATTCTCCCTGACCCCTCCAACTGCAAAGCTAAGTTTTTTGATAACTAATGACTCCTAAAAGTAAACAACTCAAAGAAGAAAAACAAAACACATTCATGTTCCATCAGAAACCTAAGTAAAAGGGTAGTAAGTAGGAAAATTTCACCAGGTCACACACAGATTGCAGTGATTTTGTACACACTTTGATAATAAAATCATTTGTATATAAAACGCTTAAATTTACAATCTATTTTCAAAACAAGATTCACATAAGCTAATTATGCTTATCCTTCATTAGAATGTTCTTACGTAACATAAAATTCAGCAGCAACTTTTCAATTATGTGAATATAGAAAACTAATTGAACTAAACACATTAAAAGCAAAACGCCAAGCTCCAGTATCTTTAATCCTGTAGAAAAGGTGGAACACTTCTGTTCCTTGCCAGAGTACTATGGACTATACAAGACACAGGAAAGGTTTCCAAGAACTGGAAACAGCACTGCTAAGGGGCTTTCTAAAGAGATTCATTTTTACACTAACATAAACTATTCCAAACACTGAAGAGAAGATGGGTGGAGGATGTACAAGTCTGTGCCTTCAACTGTAAGAATTAGAGGAAGACAATTTTCTTCTAAAAGAGGCACATGTATATGGAAGCTTCCAGTTTGGGGGTACAAGATATTACAGAGATGTACCTTTAATTAACTAGCAACTTATACAAGAGAATATTTCAAAATACATGAAAATTAGATAGTGTTTATACCATGAAACAACTCAGTCATTTATATTTACACACACACACACACACACACACACACACACACACACACACACACAAAACACAGACACTTTTTTTTTTGTTTAAAGGGAAAAAACTTCTTGGAAATATGCCTGGATCACAAAATACGTAACAAACCTTTGAGGCAAACTAGTCAGCGTGCCAACATTTGCACTTGTGTACAAAAACTCACAAAGGCACAGAAAGGCCATGCCTTTCTTGTATAATATCCCTCTGGGGCTTAAAATGCCTTCTACCAAGACAACAACAATCCTACTCGTTGCCTGGGCTGTGGCCAGGGAATGGACACTCTGCCTCTATAATCCCATCACCACCCTCCTGGCACTCTTGGTTCCCCCTCTTTAAAGAATGAGAGGACTGGGGCGCCTGGGTGGCGCAGTCGGTTAAGCGTCCGACTTCAGCCAGGTCACGATCTCGCGGTCCGTGAGTTCGAGCCCCGCGTCAGGCTCTGGGCTGATGGCTCAGAGCCTGGAGCCTGTTTCCGATTCTGTGTCTCCCTCTCTCTGCCCCTCCCCCGTTCATGCTCTGTCTCTCTCTGTCCCAAAAATAAATAAACATTGAAAAAAAAAATTAAAAAAAAAAAAAAAAAAAGAATGAGAGGACTGACCACTACACAATCTCTGAGGATTGTTAAGCTATACAACCAACGATTCTGGACACCACTAGTGATTTTACCAGAATACACACTGTTGTGGGATTGTAATTTATGGCAATAGGACCAGTGTGTAACAAGATGTCACTATATGCGTAGCCGCTATGGTAATGAACTAAGAAATGAAAATGTCTAGTTTGGGGTTTTGGTTGAAATAGAAAGTTTTTACATATTACTGATCAGAGGGGGTAATTTCCAAATGATGGTTCCACTCTAAAATGACAAATCTAGGGCTCGGAGAGGGATCTCGCTATGCAAGCCTGCACAGTCTTGCTTTGCCTGAATACAATCCAAGACTAGCGAGCGGTGTTCTATGACCTGGGAGACAAGGTAAAGGAGTTCCCACTGGTCAAAGATGGAACAATGTGAGCACCTAGAAAACCATGATCGCAATAAACTGAAACACAAATTTTTAAAATATGAACTCAAGAATTGAAAAAAAAAATCAATGTTCAACTTTGGAGATTCCAAGGACACCAGCACTTAAATATGGTAATTAAAGAGAAAAACACTGATCTTTCCCTGTGAATTTATTTCACATTAAGTAAAAAAGGAAGCCACAGACCATAACGTAGAGTATGAAACATGTAGAGGATAAAATAATCAAGATAATAGGTGTATATGTAAAAACTATATGGATACAAATATACAGAAAAAAGGCTGGAAGGCTGGCCAATTGACAAGTTACTTCTGAGGGGTGGACAAAAGGACATTTCCACATTTTGTTATGTATACTACACTACTGCATTGCTTGACTCTTTAGTAATTTGGAATATACTCATGCCTTATTTGTATAATAAATACACAGTGTGAAAAGAAATGTCAATGGAAGTACTTGAAAAAAAGGAAAAAAAGCACATAAATAACTTCAGAGGTAGAATAAATGCTAAAGTGTAAATGTTGGCTTTTTAAAAATCGATTTGTAAGTCATATAGAGAAGGACAGATTCCATATGTTTTCACTCCTATGTGGATCCTGAGAAACTTGACAGAAGACCATGGGGGAGGGGAAGGAAAAAAAAAATGGTTAGAGAGGGAGAGAGCCAAAATATAAGAGACTCCTAAAAACTGAGAACAAACTGAGGGTTTATGGGGGGTGGGAGGGAAGGGTGGGTGGGTGATGGGTATTGAGGAGGGCACCTGTTGGGATGAGCACTGGGTATTGTATGGAAACCAATTTGACAATAAATTTCCTATTAAAAAAATAATAAATAAATAAAAATAAAAATCGATTTGTAACATTTTAAGACAAAATTACAAACAAACATAAAGCAGTCTGTCTTCCAATAATGTATACAAATAATAAACTATCTGTATATATGTAAAAAGAAATTGACATGTTTAGAATATAAGAAAATGTTCAATAAGAAGGTAAAAATACTATCTCAAAATAATAGTATATTCATTATGCAGATGAGGGGGCTGCTTCATTCATGTTTGTTACAGGTCTTAGGAACTAATTTTGCAAGACTATCACCATGAAAGGTGACATTAGAAAGTGTACTAGAAAAGACAGAGGGGCACCTGGGTGGCTCAGTTGGTTAAGCGTCCAACTTCGGCTCAGGTCATGATCTCACGGTTTGTGAGTTGGAGCCCTGCATCAGGCTCTGTGCTGACAGCTTGCTCAGAGCCTGGAGCCTGCTCCAGATTGTCTCCCTTTCTCTCTGGCCCTGCCCTGCTCACACTCTGTCTCTGTCTCTCTCAAAAATAAATAAACATTAAAAAAAATAATAAAAAAAAAAAAGAAAGAAAGAAAAGATAGTTCAAACTAAAATTTGAATTGTGACAGATTCTTTTTAACAGATCACCTATGGACATCATACTGTATACAGTAAGTAGAAAATGAAACGCGTTTAGTACAACTAGTATTTAAAGATATGAAAAGTTTCATTTTCTATTTCTTCATCTAGATTACAGTTACATGAATGTTGGCTACCATAAACCACTGAGCCATGTGTATCGTTGTTTTGTGCCTGTTTCTGTAGTATGCTGTAATTCACAACCTGAAGGGTGTGGTGGGTGGGGGATACTCTTTTAAAACAAAACAAAACCGCTCTTTGACAAATACCCCAAAATAATCAGGCCAATCGCTTTTAAAGGCTAAAATTACACCATGAGAAAGAATGAATTCATAAAAAGTTCTGGTAGGTCAAACAAATTACTTTTTCAGAAATCCAAGATAGGGATTTTTCAAGTATGATAGGACCACATCTCATACATCATTCCATATTATATGTTCCTTTTCAAACAAATTGAGTCCATAGTGCTTTATAAATTATTTAACACGTTTAAGTAATGGTCCAAGTCAGAGGGCAAAAAGAAGAGCACTGGTTTATTCGGCAGAAAGGGAAGGATTAGGATTATCACAACCATATTATCTATTTGTTTTTTTTTTTTTTTTAATGTTTTTTATTTATTTTTGAGACAGAGAGAGACAGAGCATGAACAGGGGAGGAGGGTCAGAGAGAGAGGGAGACATCTGAAGACATCTGAAGGAGGGTCAGAGAGAGAGGGAGAATCTGAAGCAGGCTCCAGGCTCCGAGCTGTCAGCACAGAGCCTGACGCAGGGCTCGAACCCTCGGACCGTGAGATCATGACCTGAGCTGAAGTCGGATGCTTAACCGACTGAGCCACCCAGGCGCCCCCCGTATTATCTATTTGTAGCACTACAAAGGTTATGAAGTACACCAACTGGGTTAAAAAGTATACTTCAGTATAACGATTCCTCTGGCTTCCAGCCTCACAAGAGGCTACTCTCACATGACTGTGCTCTTCAGACTGCTGGCTCAAATACAGAGCAAAACACTGGAAGGAGGTGTCCAACAGAGCAAAGAGAGGGTGAAGGAGAAAAAATGGTGATAAACCTCAGAGACTGCTTATCCCTAAAGGAAAGTTGAACTTAGAAATTGTTTTCTTTTCTTTAAAAAACCAAACCAAACCAAACCAAACCAAACAGCAAAGGTCATCTGGACAGGGAAATAGAAGTCTGTGAGGCTGGCTACTTCCACCTTCCCCGGACTAGTGCTGTACCTCGTATATTCTTCCAGTTGTTCTTTCACTCTGTATAGCTAGTCTTTAGTCTTGGTCACAGGCCTAACTCTTTCCACAGGGCGCTACCTTTTTATCTGCAGGGCCCTCCTCAATGTCTAGCACAGTAAGGGATTAGGGTCTTCTATGGGGATGACTTTAAACGCTGGGACTTGTGTGGAAACATAAATTCAGGGTTTTTTTTTTTCGTTTCCAGTTTGCATAAAATTAAAATTTAAGTATGAAACTGTTCCTCAAAAGGAAGAAAAGGGGGGTGGGGAAGGGAAAGAATTAGCACCTGAATGAATACAGGTTATAATCCACCGACTGAGGACTAAACCCCTAAAATGTAAGTTTTCTAATTATATATTCAATAACAACCACCTCAGTATTATAGGCCAGAATTCATTCAAACCAAAGAATTGAATTTTAAGAATTTTGAGACTTTTAAGAACTACATAGTGAAGTGTGTACTTCAATGCAGCCAACAAGTGAAATGTAAATTTTATGGAAAGTCTTATTTATACCATCAACATAGAAGACAAAGCTTCTAAAGATAATAAATACAAATTCAAAAAGACAAATGAACTAACTTATTCACTGCTGTCTATGGTGTTTGGTGAAGGAAAATTTCCCATGAGAAAAAGAAAATAATCTAGAGCAAATATCTATGAAGTGAAAAAGGGAGGGGAGGGAGAGAAGGGGATGGGAGGTCAGGTCACTATTCTTTTTTTTTTTTTACTAAAAAAAAATTTTTTTTATGTTTATTTTTGAGAGAGAGAGAGAGAGACAGTGAGCAGGGGAGGGGCAGAGAGAGCGGGAGACACAGAATCTGAAACAGGCTCCAGGCTCTGAGCTGTCAGCACAGAGCCCGATGTGGGGCTCGAACTCACAGACCGCGAGATCATGACCTGAGCCAAAGTCGGACGCTCAACCGACTGAGCCACCCAGGCACCCCAGGGTCACTGACTATTATAAGTGTTGTTCCTCTCTACCCAAATACCTTAAAAGAGACTACCAAGTTCCCAGATGTATAAACTGGAATCAACACACTAGAGCAATGTTTGGTAATAGAGATCAAAAGTTTCAGAACACAGGGGAGCCTGGGTGGCTCAGTCAGTTGGGTGGCCGACTTCGGCTCAGGTCACGATCTCATGGTCCGTGAGTCTGTGAGTTTGAGCCCCACGTCGGGCTCTGTGCTCACAGCTCGGAGCCTGGAGTCTGCTTCGAGTTCTGTGTCTCCCTCTCTCTCTGCACATCCCCCACTTGCACTCTGTCTCTCTCTCTCAAAAAAAAAAAAAAAAAAAGGTCAGGACACAAATATAAATGCAGTACAAGGAAACAACTAAGAGTATGCGCAAAGATTACGGCACACAGATGGTTAATGCAGTGCTATTTTATAACATGGGAAACTGAATTCTATTCCAACATCTAGCATTAGGAGATTGGCTGGGTAAATCTAGTACATCCATTCAATGAAGTTATTTGTAGGTAATAAAATATAAGAAAATGTCTATAGTATAGAAGCAGTCAAAACCGTATTATAATCACATTTTAAAAACTAGCAACGAGTTTGTATATCAATATGCGTTCTTCTGGAAAAGGATCTTATAGACATGAACAGGTCAATGATTATGCTATTTATAGAAGTGACTGATTGATAAGTCTACTAGAGCACTTAAATAAAAAGAAAACATTACTCTCTCCTCAAAAAGTCCCATTACATTCTGTGGCCCTGATGAAGATTTTTCTCATCTTCTGATTACTGCACTAAGATTGTCAGAAATTATGAAACTTGTATGGTATCTAGTGATACAATGTAACATTCTGTGATAAAACTCAATCTGGCCTCTACTTAAACCTCGGTTAAAGGCTACACATTTAACAATCCCTGGACCTTCCTGATACTCCTTTCTAGCACCTGCCTTCAACAGAATAAATGTCACAAGATGAAAACATGAGGAATGGTCAGATTACTTACTATATAGTTTTAGCAGACTGTAGTACAGCTGGTCTCTATCACATTCAAATAGCTTCTGCGTTAGCTCCACTAATTTTTCTAGAGTTTCAACCTTAAAAATAAGAGTAACAGATGGATCTAGACTGTGTAAAGGATATATTTTATAATTCACAAATGTCAGTTGAATAATCCTTCAAATAAGCTTTACCCAAAGGGCAGATTAACTTCATTTAAAAATTTAAAGAGCCAAACAGAACAATGTGAATGTAGTTAATGCTTAAAAATGGCTAAAATGATAAATTTTGTTAGATGTATTTTACCACCATTAAAAAAAATGTTTTAGGTTGAAAAGCTGAAGGACTCTGCAGTCAAGAACAAAACATGAACAATCACCTAACTGAGGGAATCTCCATGAACATGCATTTTGAATAATTCAAAGATACTTGGGGTAGAGGGTAGAATTAGCACATCCTCTATTTATTAATAAGAATATTCCTCCACCCAAGTGGTATACTCCTCTTCCCCTGTGGCTTTTACTTTGCAGGATATGAACAAATATCTGCACTGGAGGAGACAGAAAGTAGAAATTCGAGTTGGGCTCCCATCAAGCGACTCCTCTGGTCACTAAGAACTGAAGCAGATTTAAACTGCCAAGGAAACAAGGTTAGCCTGCTCAAGCCAACAACTAGGATACAGCAAGTGAAAATCTTCAGGGCCCCAATTAAAATTTTTTGGGATTCCACGGCACCTCAGAAACAAGAATTAAGCTACCGCTTACCTGGAAAACAACCAAGATAACGCTGCTTCTATTAATAATGCTGTATGTCCCCAAATGCTCATGTGACATGGAGGACACTTGCTTTCTACTCACAGTTTTAGGTGCTTGAGACCAGAAATTAAACACAAACCTGATTACTTGAAATGCATCTATCACAAAACCACTGAAGTCTTGAAGATCGAGCTCTAATGCCTGGAGTCTATAAAATAAAATAATCATACAGCACGTGAGGTAAAACTTAGCTAAATGTTAATTTTCCTTCAAAGTTTTCCTTCTACTGAATTTGCCACTTCCTTCCCAAATATATATCATAATAAAAGAAACCTGTAACTTAATACCGTAGTCATCAAAGACTTTTAGGATTAAAACAGCATAAATGGTAACCGATATTTAACCAGTATCTAGAAGATTTGATTTACATCAAAATGTTGCTTTGTAGGTCAATTCTCATTCAATAAATCATTTTTTAAATATTAAAATGGTTAAGCTTTCTTTAGTTCAAAAAGAAATCTTGACTCGAACTAAACTCCAAAAGATGTCAAATCAAATACACACACACACACACACACACACACACACACACACACACACACACACAGTTTCTCTCTCTCTCTCAGAGATCCCAATGGACTCAAGAAGCAAAAACTATTGTTACAAAAACTTATTAACCATTATCACAACCATAAACCAATGGCTTTTACTTTTTCCTTTAACATGCTTTGTGAAGTTTAGTGATCAAAAAGTACTGACTACCACAAATGTCTGCCTAGTATCTAAAACTAAATGTTTAAAGAGCTAGGTACTTAAAACAAACTAAGTACTTTAAACTAGCTCACAGTCTTAGTTTACTTTAATTACTGAGACATAGGTTATATCCTCAATCAGAAATTACTAAGGTTTAGTCAATAACTCTGGCTGTAAAGCAATTATTTTACAATTCTCATACTGGAATAAAAGGAAAACCAATTCACACATAATTCCAAGGATTTGTCATTCTAACTATAGTATTTTCATCATCTGTAAGAGGGCTTCACTATTAAATACTACATTTCAATCACAGCATTATGATAAGAAAACTACACACTCATTAGCCCTGGCTGCTCCAGTCTAGAGGAGGTACCTTTACTGCTTTCTCCACTCCGCTTTGTTGACTAAACCAGGTACCCCTCCAATCTGATCTCTTATTTATAAGTCTTCATTATTTTTTACCTCTTAAAATAATATTGTACAATGTTAAATTAAGAAACGAAGCAGACACTAACACCTCAGAGTTTTGGCAGAATGACAGAAAAGCTGGTACAGCAGAAGCTGTTTAAGTGTTCTCATTCTAACTGTGCAAGTATGCACATTTGGGGATACAAGAACGAAATGCTGAATAAATTACTTGTTTAAATATATTCTCAAATATCATTAATATTTACATTTGCACACAATTTCTACTCAAGGGTTTTCTCATCTAATTACCTGTTTTGTTTCACATGCATTACACTGAAAATGAAACCAAATGAAATCTAACATATACAAAAAGCCCTTGCGAAAATTCTGGACAGTCTTCATTAGAAGGCAAAATGCCAGGACTGTTACATTCATTCACTTCTAACTTTCAACGTTAACACTGATCCAAATGCCAACAATCTAAAGAGCACAACTTCTATGATAAACTCTTCCTTTTTGTGGCTGATTAATCTGCCTGTCACTGGCAGGACAGCTTATACAGCAGATATTCCTATGTTTCATTTTGAAATTGAGAACTGTTTTCACATTATAAATCTCAATCATCAAAAGAACATCTAGGTCAGATTAACTAAATCTCCTAGGCTTCTGTAATAGTCTACATTTCTGGCTTATCTCTTAACATCTTATTGAATTTTAAACACTACAAGTTGAAAGCAAAAATAGAAAATGTAATAAAAATATGGAGAAGAACAGAATTCTAATTGGGATGTTAAATATAACTTATCAAAAAAACCGGTTAACACTTAATTAAAACAATGAACTTACCTAGTTTTTTTTTCTCGTTTTGCGACAATCTAATTAATGGACAGTGAGGATAAAGTAATTACTGTAATAAAAAACCTAGCATGTTTGTTTCCCCCTGGGTTACTGGGCTTCAAAACATTCTTTGTGATGTTCCAATTTAGTAGTAAGTTCACTTGTATAAGAATAATAGTAAGCCAAAAGAAAAAATAATTTTCATTTAATTTCATTACATTACTCTGATATAAATTTCCTGTTATCGTAATAGGCTTCTATACATACTAGTAAAAATACCTATCAAGTAATTATTGTTTTTAAAACAGAAAGAGATGAAGATTCTTCTACTTCAAATCGATCTCAAGGAAAACTATCTTAAATTTGACTCAAATACAAGTTTTTACCTGTTTTGATTTTTCCTGCCATTAATGCTAGAAACGTGAAATGGAAAACAAACAACTACCCTAGCCCCACACCCTCTAGGCAGCATGGGAGGAAAACCAAGTGCATGAGAGGGACCGGAAGTTTATGTCCAACTATTTATGTCCATAGCTAGAATAGCAAAGGAGGAAAAGGGTATCATGGAGCTTACTAAATCTTCCGATATTTGTCCTTTTCTCTAAAATCTTCAGAGATTGACATAAAGACCATGTCTAGAGGAGTAAGGAAAATATGGCTGAGCAAGTCAAACTAACAGACTAACTATGGTAAAGTAAACATGACCCATTTAACTAGGCATTACAGGAGATGCTAAAGAGAGGGGGTATGAACTGGTATGAGAACTGACATCCATCTCTTGAAATGTGGGAGGTCACGGGGGAAAAAACTAGCTAGCTCTAAAAATCCTTCTGAGGGGCGTCTAGCTGGCTCAGTGGGAAGAGCGTGCAACTCTTGTTTTCCAGGTTGTGAGTCTGAGTCCCACGTGGGGTGCAGAGATTTCTTAAAAATAAAATCTTTTTTAAGATTTGGTGCAGAGCCCAATGCGGGGGGGGGGCTCGAAGTCACAAACTGTGAGATCATGACCTGGGCCAAAATCAAGAGTCAGACGCTTAAGCAACTGTGCCACCCAGGCGCCCCTAACCTTTTGGTTCTAAACACAAAACCATAAAAAGAAAAAAGGTTTTGCCCCCTGAGAAGATAGCAAAATTACTCTGGCTACAATGTGATGGAAGAGTAACAGCAGATAAGAAGAGGGAGAAAAATCAAGAGAATAATTCTGGAGAAAGGATAAATTCTTTTGATGGTTTAGATTACTAAGGGGTCAAGAGATCATGGAGGTCATAGTGCAATATATAAATGCATCAAATCAACATGCCGCATGCCGTAAACTTACGCAATGCTGTATCTTATCTCAATTTTAAAAAGAGAGAGAGATCACAGAGATAGGAATTGGTGTAAAAGAACCAAGAGAAAATGTGAAATCAGGACCCGATTTCAAATTCCATGCCTACTACTAACTAAACAAGCTCCACATGGACACTCCAAACTAGTTTCTTTGCCCTAATTACTTCTCAGAGTTGTTTTGTGAGAGAACCCCAAGCAGGCGCCGCACTGTCAGTGTAGAGCCTGATGTGGGGCTCAAATTCACAAACCGTGAGATCATGACCTGAGCTGCCACCAGGAGTCAGATGCTTAACCAACTAAGCCACCAGGTGCCCCCATAATAAAGTCCTTTCTTAAATGAGGAAAATACCATTACACTATATGCCAACAAATTGGAGAACCAAGAAAAAATGGATAAATTTCTGGAAACATACAACCTTCCAAAACCAAATCAGGAAGAAATAGAATATTTGAACAGATCAATTCCTAGCAATGAAATCGATTCAGTAAACAAGTAAGTCCCAGGACCAGATAGCTTCACAGGTAAATTCTACCAAACATCGGAAGAAGAGTAAATACTTATTCTTCTCAAATTATTAAAAAAAAAAAAAAACAGAAAAGAAAGCTTCGAAATTCATTCTACAAGGGCAGCATTACCCAGATTTAAAAAAGTAAAACCAGGGGCGCCTGGGTGGCGCAGTTGGTTAAGCGTCCGACTTCAGCCAGGTCACGATCTCGCGGTCCGTGAGTTCGAGCCCCGCGTCGGGCTCTGGGCTGATGGCTCAGAGCCTGGTGCCTGTTTCAGATTCTGTGTCTCCCTCTCTCTCTGCCCCTCCCCCGTTCATGCTCTGTCTCTCTCTGTCCCAAAAATAAATAAACGTTGAAAAAAAAATTATAAATAAATAAATAAATAAATAAATAAATAAGTAAGTAAGTAAAACCATTTTAGTTTATGATGATTTCTAGCTATTGGACTAGAACTCGGGAGGCCTGCACTTTAGACCAAATCTCTGCTAAGATAATCATAAAAGAGGTATCATCTATAAAGACAGAACCGGGGCACCCAGGTGGCTCAGTCGGTTAAGCAGCTAACTTCGGCTCAGGTCACGATCTCACGGTCTGTGGGTTCGAGCCCTGCATCGGGCCGGGCTCTGTGCTGACAGCTCAGAGCCTGGAGCCTGTTTTGGATTCTGTGTCTCCCTCTCTCTCTGCCCCTCCCCTGCTCACACTCTGTCTGTCTGTCTGTCTCTCTCTCAAAAATAAACAAACATTAAAAAAAATTTTTTTTAAATAAATAAAATAAAGACATAACAAAGTTTCTGTCTCTGTGTATCAGGGGCCTTAATGGTAATAACATTTCACCTACTTCTAAGAAATGGTCCTGTGTAAATAATCTGAAAACCAAATATACCTGCATCTATAGCTTAAGATGTGAAAAATGGGCAAATAAACTTTTTTATTTAAAAGTTTATATAAAAGTTTATATAAAAGTGGGCAAATTCACTTATACAATGGAATGATAAGGTCATTAAAAATAATGCTTAGAAGAGTTCTTAATTACATGGAGGGAAATGCAGAAGCAGTGATGTAGGGTAAAGCTATGGTACGATTTATTTCAATTATATATAAAAGAAACAGGCACTGAATAAAGTACAGAAAAACCACAGGGATGACTAGACGAGTAGTGAGATTAATAGTGTGTCTTCAGACTTGGAATATTTTAAACAGTAACGTGTAGTAAATTTTGTTTGAGTCTATTCACAGGGGAAAAAACAAACGTCAGATTGATCATCATCACTGGTACAACACAGAATACAGTTCACAAAATATTTACCTGATATTATTAAATAAGTTTGTAAAAATAATTTGTGAACATTTCCCCAATTTCATTCCAGAATGTGCCAGAAGAACACTGAGAGGAACTAGGGATAGTTAGCCTGCAGAGGATGAGACTGCAGGAGAGAGACAAAAGGTCTGACTTCAACACAGGGAAGAAGGTCACACAGAAGGAAGGGAATAAAACTAACATTTATTAAGTGTTTGATAATGCTGCCCCTCACCTGCTTGTGCTCTCTCTCTCTCTCAAAATAATAAATAAACCTTATTTAAGGGGGGGAAAAAGGCACCTGGGTGGCTCTGTCGGTTAAGCGTCTGACTCTTGACCTCAGTTCAGGTCATGATCTCACAGTTCATGAGTTCAGGCCCCACATCAAGCTCTGAGCTGATGGCTCAGAGCCTGCTTGAGATTCTGTCACTCTTTCTCTCTGCCCCTCACCTGCTGTGCTCTCTTTCTCTCTCTCAAAATAAACAAAAAAACTTTATATTTAAAAAAAGTGTTTGATAATGTACCACTCTTTGAGTGTTATCTGATAGAGTCCTGAGAGACAGAACAAGGATGAAAGATGGAAGCACTTTCCTACCTCAGAGCCTTTGCACAGGGAGTTCCCTCTACATGAAATGTTTTTGCCGCCACTCTACGTGGCTGGTTCCCAATCCATCCTTTAGTTCTCATCCCAAACATCACTTTCTCAGAAAGACTGAGTCTGGAACAGACCCTTTCTATGTCAATTACTACATTATATAGACTTTTTAAGGTCTTTCTCTAGGATTAGATTGCAAGATGTCATCAGTAATTATTTGTTAATGATATAAAGAAGAAAGGGAAAGAGGGAAGAAGGGAGGGAGGGGAAATTGGTCAAACAGGATTGACCTGGAGGGCATTGTGCTAAGTGAAGTCAGGCAGAGAAAAGACAAATACAGTATAATCTCAAACTCCTAGAACAGTGGTTGTCAGGGGCTCAGAGAAAATGAGGAGACGTTGGTCAAAGGGTACAAACTTCCTCTATAAGATGAACAGGTTCTGGGGACCTAATGTACAACATGGTGATAGTATAATATAATACTATGTTATAGGGGTGTCTGGCTGGCTCAGTCAGAGAAGAATGTGCAACTCTTGATCTTGGGATTGTTGAGTCTGAGCCCCACACTGGATATTACTTAAATAAATACAACTTTAAAAAATGTTATTAATTTAAAAAATATATCCTTGAAAGCTGCTGAGAGTAAATCGTAAATGTTCTCACCATAAAAAAGAAATGTAATTATGTGAGGTGATAGAGGCGCTAACTAACATTACTGAGGTAATCATTTTGTACAACATAAGCAATCAGAGGCGCCTGGGTGGCTCAGTTGGTTAAGTGTCTGACTCTCGGTTTCAGCTCAGGTAATGATCTCATGGTTCGTGAGTTCGAGCCCTTCATCGGACTCTGCACTGACAATGCAGAGCCTGCTTGAGATTCCTCTCTCCCTCTCCTCTCTCTCTCTCTGCCCCACTTTCTCTCTCAAAATAAATAAATAAACTTAAAAAATACAAGTAATCAAATCAACATAATGTACACTTAAACTGACACAATGTTATATGTCAGTTATCGCAATAAAGCTGGGGAAAAAGAACTATTTAGAGATTTCCCTTTCTACTTCTTTGCTCTACCTCTAACACCTGTAGTAACCTTCCCAGACCCCATCAGATTCTCAAATGTTAAAGTACTACTATATTCATCAACCCCCACCTCATACTCTATTTTCTCCAGAAAGTCTTGCCTAATTTCCTTCACTGGGAGTAAGTTCCACCCTTGAACTTTCAGAACGATTCATACTTTTCTTGTAGCAGTGAACATTTCTCAGTCTCATATAGTAATTATCCTCACACGTTAATCTCACATTCAAAGAGCTTCACATTAGTTCTTAGTCTGATTTCCTTTTCTCTCTTACTTTCATTTGGAAGAGAATACTTTCTCTGAGTATTAAGAATATGTATGCTCATTATAGAAAACTCAGAATATACGGAAAAGTATAAAGTAAAATTGCTATAAATCCAATCTCCTGCAATAAACTATGTGTAGAAATAAAATATAAAGGCTATGTTAAAAGGTATTCTATATGATATATGTACATGGGCTCATTTAAAAAACAACACAAGTTGCTGTTACACTGAATACTGTAATACACACTGAATCCTGCCTCTTCCTTCATTTAATGTGAACATTTTCATAACTGGTTTATCTGATCTCTCACAGTCCATGAAATACAAAGAAGCTTCACCGTACATTCTGCTTTGAAAACTCAACGCCAGCAAGTCTACCCATTGATAAGACACTATTGGCATTTTTGGAAATGATAAAAAATGTTGCTCACTGTTTACAATATTCTTTCATACACTGATATAGTCATAGTTGATTAATTTTTATTATTTTTTATATTTCAACAATTCTGAGAAAACTATGAGAGAGAATTCCAGGTCTTGAATTTTTTATTTTTTTTGGGGGGGGGGGAGTATGTGAGCAACAGAGAGAGAGAGAGAGAGAGAGAGAGAGAGAGAGAGAGAGAGAGAGAATCCTAAGCAGGCTCCCTAGTCTCAGCATGGAACCAGACGCAGGGCTCAATCTCACCAACCATAAAATCATGACCTGAGCCGAAATCAAGAGTCAGGCACTTAACTCAGCCACCCAGGTGCCCCTGGGTCTTAAATTTTAATAGTGAAAAAAATAAGTAAGTTCCCACTTTAATTCAATTCCAACTAACCATCAAAAAAAGAAACTAAAAATGTGCTTCAGTCTATTCTCATGTATTACACACCTGCTGTCCTACCCTACAACACGGCAGGGGTTCCACAAAGCCATTCTTTATCCTTTAAGCAATTTTGTACACATCCACTATGAAAATTCTGTCATCAGTAGACAGCCATCCCTAAATGATTATGCTCAATGATGTGGCATTTGGCAAAGCTTTAAAGTAATTAAGAGGCAGTTTTCTCTTGCCTATTCATGTGACAACATGTACCTTTCTGCTGAGCATCATATTGTGAATTGCGCAGGGTAAAGAAGATAACACAATCCCTACTTTTGAGGGGCAAAGAGAATTAATATTATTGATTACTACCATAATCCAGGAATCATGCAAGCTGCTTTACATACATTATGTGATTGAATCTTAAAGAAAGATACTATATTCCCTTTTACAGATGAGGAAGCTTAAAAAGGTTTAGTAAACTGTCCATTACCACACTAGCAAGTAGATGGCAAAAGGCAAACTCACTCTTATGCCTTTGGCTCTTCCTATAACATGTTGCTTATTCCATAAAGAGACACGCATGATTTCCTACCGTAGAGCCACTTGCCACTATTATCTGAATACCTGAGCTTCATTTCTCCTCTGATCAGTGCCCTGCTAATACTGATACCATGCATACAGAGCAGAAGAACTCAAAAGACTTCTGAAGAGGTGAATCTTAAGAGCTTCCTGCATTTTCAGATACACTGTGCACTTTCAATGAAAGAATTTATACTATTTTCTAGAAAATTCAAATGGACTACTTGAGCTACAGAAGCACCTGTCCAAGACAGCACATCCCACTTCCCTCTGACAGGAGGACAGATTGAGTTGTAAGACAGACAGACAGACAGACAGGGAGGAACATTCTGAATCAGTATCACAGTCTTCCCTTTTCATATTTTTCTGCGAAAAACATCAAGAGAAAGTAAAGATTTTCTGGGTTATATAACTACATTTTCAATTTCATGATAAGCAGTCATCAATATACAAACAAGGAAGCCACACATCACCTTTGGGAAATTTTGGAAAAAGACACAGAGTAATGGCAAAGTATGATCTGACAGAAACATGATTAAGGATATGTTTACAAGTCTATTCTATTTATTTCACATTAAGTATTTTTTTCTTAAGGTAATGGGTCTATCCTCTGTGGAATGTTTTATGTAGAGGAAACAGAATTGTTTAATAGTGAAATTAATCATAATTTGGACAGACTTTATATAGTTGCCCTTTGACTTATCAATTTCAGTAAGCAAAATTTCAATCAAGCCTAGATAAAATACACTAATCCTAAGTAGGCCAGGTTTGTCACCTACCATTTCCCATAAGCTGCTTACCATAGTTTAAAAAAAAAAAAAAAAAAAAGGAGAAGAAGAAGAAGAAATTTTAAATTAAATGCCAAACAGTTGCAGACAGCACTTGTTTGGCTGATTAACTTGTAGACAAGCATTACAAATAAATCTGAGCATGGTCTGCAGCAAATTAAATTCCACTGCTTTTAAGAACAAAGAATTCCTTGGCAAAGAGGATTAGCAACTTTACACCCAGGAATGCCAGTTTAATTTAATTGTTCCACAATCCAAGATTTAATATGCAAATATCATTTTGATACATAACAGTGAATTTAACAAAGTGAGGAAACAAATTCAATATACAACCAGGCTGCCTTTTCTGAACTGTAATTACATACAATAAAGAAGCTGGCCGAGTACCCCCCAGCCCCCATTACTGGGATTGAATTATATTAACATGAATCAGAACAACTGTAATTAAAGGTTAAAATTCTTAAACATATTCCAATTAAGAGTCTAAATAGCTGTCCAATTAGAATACTGTAGTTAAAAAATCATACCTCAATGATCTTCTTGGCCTCTTTGTAATTTCCTGTTTGTAGGAAGGCGAAAAAGAGATCATACAGCATTGTCATTTCACCTTGTTCTTGGCTCACAAAGTTCATTGCTAGAGAGGAAAGAAAAAAACAAAGCAGAGGAAAAAAATACTAAAACACTTGAAGTTCTGGACAAATACAAGAAAACTTTAAAACAAATACTTAGAATGACTTAAAGACTGATGCTGTATCAACCTATTTTCTGTCACATTCCTTATCTAAGGGTATACGTTTATGACAGTGAGGACCTAAGACTAGCTTCACGGAGGACTGGTGAGGGTGAGAGGGAAAAACTCCTCCTAAAGGCAGATTACCAAGAAGCAGAGCAAAAAATAATAGAGGGGCAAGTTTGCAAAATGAACAGTTATTACAATCAAGGACATTTATAGCATTGAAAATCTACCTTTTTAATTTAGAATTTAATTTAGAAGCACAACAAAGTTTCTCTGGATGTGCTTCCCTTCCTGTTAAATTTTCTCTTCACAGCAATGCATTAAGATTAAGCAAGCAAGAGAGGGAAAAGAATACACCAAGATACTGGAGGTGACCAACCTTTCTGAATTAGATCAGTCTCGCCTTTCTCTATTAGTTTACATAAGACATCATGAATCCTTGGTAATACTTTATACTTTTCATAGCAGTCAATGGTGACTTCAAGAGCGGCACTTAAGTCATCCCTTGGAAACATCAAAATATTAACAATGAGTACACAAAATGTACAAGACCAGTCAAAATGTACAAGATGAGCTTTACTCAATAAAGCCAAATGGGGACAGGGGAGGGAGAGAAAATAATCCTTGTATAGTATAAACAAATGTTCAGAGTACAGACATCATGAGCCGTTCCCTGTTGTCCCTCCTTTATCTTTCATTATTTTGTTTGCTAAACAGCACTCTTAAAAATAAGTCCAGGTGCACCTGGGTGGCTCGGTCGGTTGACTGTCTCAATTTAGCTTAGGTCATGGTCTCGCGGTTCATGAGCTCGAGCCCCACGTTGGGCTCACAGCTCTCAGCACAGAGCCAGCTTCAGATCCTCTGTCCCACTTTCTCTGCCCTTCCCCCACTTGCCCTCTCCCTCAAAAATAAGCAAACATTAAAAAGAAAAAAATCCAAATGGGGGAGCCTGGGTGGCTCAGTCGGTTAAGCATCTGACTCTTAATTTAGGTTCAGGTTATGATCCCAGGGTTGTGAGACCAAGCCCCACATTTGGCTCTGTGCTGGGTGTGGAGCCTGTTTAGATTCTCTCTGTTTTTCTATCACACATGCACGCGTATTCCCTGTCTCTCAAAAAAACCCAAAAAGTCCAAATAAATGAAGGCATTCTCTGAGATTATTACAAATAAAACCTGATTTCACATATTAAGATGCTATAAGAACATATTATTTCTAAAAATAAGGACTACTATCAAATATTTTTTCCAAATACTTATGTATGTTCATGGCCCTTAATAATTCTAGATTCGGGAAGCTTTATGAAATGTCCAGCAATAACTACCAAGGAATTTTTGAGTACTTTTTTCTTTTTTTAAGTAATTTCTACACCCCGTATGGGGCTCAAACTCACGACCCCAAGATCAAGAGTTGCACCCTCCTCCGACTGAGCCAGTCAGGTGCCCCTTGAGTACTTTCAACTTTATCATCCTAATTTTCATACTGCCACCTCTCCAGACAAGGAGAAAATAACTTCAGGATTCATAGTACAGAAACCTTACTGTGGGTAAAAACTAGGACATTCTTAAGATCAGTGAATTCTAGGAGAACCCTGAAGAGATTTCTCATTAGAGGGTGAGGTTTTAAAAATTATTTCCAGGAGTACCTGACTGGCTCAATCAGTGGAGCATGCAACTCTTGATCAAAAAGAGTTGTGAGTTTGAGACCCACAGTGGGCATAGAGATTGCTTAAAAATAAAACCTTAAAAAAACATTATTTCTAATTGTAAAGTTAGGGCTTCTTTTCTGTGGTAATAAATTAAAATGAAAAGATATTTTCTAAATCAGAGTTTCTTCAATTTTTTTTTTTAATGCTTAATTTTGAGAGAAAGAGAGACAGGGCGAGCAGAGGAGGCAGAGAGAGAGAGAGAGAGAGAGAGAGAGAGAGAGAGAGAGAGAGAGAACCCAAAGCAGGCTCCAGGCTCTGAGCTGTTGGCACAGAGCCCAACACAGGGCTCGAACCCACAGGCTGCAAGATGATGACCTGAGCCAAAGTCGGCCGCTCAACCGACTGAGCCACCCAGGTGCCCCAAGCCAGAGTTTCTTAAACAAGAGTGTGGAAATACATCGTTATGAGTCCTCAAAAACCACTTTTTCCTTTAAAAGGAAAATGACAGTGTGAGAAATGTGTAAGGACTTAGAAAAACTGTAGAAATTGTGTGATCCAATTCTACATCCCATCCTCCTTTATTTTAAAATAGATGAGGAAATGAAGGCATGTACAGACTGAATGATTAGCCTAAGGCTGCTAGGTAAACAGAGGAAGGCACTGCCTTCGGGTCCCTAGACTTCTCACTTTCAGCAAACTACCTTTACTTATACATTATGCTCTATTTAAAGCACTGCTGTTTGTTTAACCTTATAATAAGGGGGTGCAATTTGGAAGAGGAAATTAAGGAGTTTTGAAGAGAATGTATGAAATAGACAGGCATGGTTAGTGACGGTTCATAACAAGCTCTGTGGAGAAAACACCTTTCTCTCACACATGCAACAGTTTTCAAAAGGAAGAAAGCATTTTTAAATTTTCTGTTGAAGCCCTAACATTTTGGTCCATTATACAAATGTTCTGTTGCCCGAGACTGAATTACTATTTTATCTAGATTAAGATTTTAAGCTCTACTGAAAGGAAAATACCACGAAGAAGTGTTAATTTTACTGCAATAATACTGACACAGTGAAAACGAGCCGATCCTGAGGGAGCTCTACCTTCTCCCCTTCCTAAGCCCTGTTTACAGTGCATCTTCTGGCACCCCACAGAGTCATTTGAATTTTTGTCATTTGGGGTGAAGACTAAATTACAGGTTAATTTCAAAACTGCAAGTAGATGTTGCAGGCTAGATTACTGTCATACAAGGGAAATGCTACAGTAGCTACCACATACGCTATAAACCTTTATATAATCAGTATTTCCCCTTGCTTCAGACACAAGTTCAGTTACTAGCTTTCTACAATTCCATTTAACGGAAAACCACTAAAATATTTTCAAGAGAATAACTAACACATACTGATTTTTCTAAAGCAGTACGATCTGCTTTTTCAGATCAACTCCCAAACTAGAATAGTACGTCTCAATTGTATTTCCTCTACATTAGGTCAAAGCTATCAATAAATGAATGAATAATTGCTCTGTCAATCAAAGAGACATGTTAACAGTCTTTGGTCTCCAAATACATGCTTCTGAAGATTATACATACTCAGAACAACAACAGAAAAGACAAGAATACCAAACTGGAAATAATTCATATATTTGTTAGTAATTTTAAGTACCACTGTTACTGTTCTCAGGTTGCCAACAAAATGAGTTAGAAATCTATAATGAAACATTTCATACAAAGTGTACTCATGACAGAAATGAACTAATGTAATGACCTGGGGTGGGAGGGTGGGGGGAGGGAGGAATGAACTAACAATTAGCCGGCTCTTTTCAATCCCTATCATCTACATTCTGACTTGTGGCTGATTATGTCATTTTAAAAAGAGATAAAAATATCCATGTTTCACATGATATGATGTCATCATTAATCTTTCCTATTAAAGCTTAAAAACTTGGGTGATAAAAATGAAAAATACGAAAAAGTATCTAAAATCAACACAAATAGTTGTATACTCACAGGACTTTTGAATTTCAATCCCACTTGATAAGTACTACATGCAGCTTTGGCTGTAGCCATGTGATAAATTTCCAGAAGTGGTGATGAAAGGCAGATTATCACAATGGCTGAACTCAAGGATCTATGGGTTCCCTCCCAGTTCTAATTCTCTAATGTGAGGTTCTGTGAATTTGAGCTTATTAGATTAGATTCATCAACTCAAATGTTTCACACCACCAGAGAAAATCATCACATGAAAGTACGACTTTTATTAGACAAGATGAAATCAGTAAGAACAGCAAAACATAAAAAGGAAAAAGGTGCAACTGCTTTATACCCAACTGCTTTATATCAGTGTGCCTCGAGGTTCCGTGACCTCAAATGATTCCATGATCTCCTTTGCACACTTTAAACCCTAGAATGGATTTAGGGGCGCCTGGGTGGCGCAGTCGGTTAAGCGTCCGACTTCAGCCAGGTCACGATCTCGCGGTCCGTGAGTTTGAGCCCTGCGTCAGGCTCTGGGCTGATGGCTCGGAGCCTGGAGCCTGTTTCCGATTCTGTGTCTCCCTCTCTCTCTGCCCCTCCCCCGTTCATGCTCTGTCTCTCTCTGTCCCAAAAATAAATAAAAAAAGTTGAAAAAAAAAATTAAAAAAAAAAATAAATAAACCCTAGAATGGATTTAAAACCCTTCTCTAAAATAACAATAATGCTTTGAAGAAATCTTGTTGGTAACATTAATTCTGGATCCAAAGCTTTTGATTCTATGCTTACTTCAGCATATATTCATAACTCTGAAAGCTTTATGTACAATTGAATCACAAATTTTTAAAAGCCCATTCCTGATAAAAATTTAGCCACCACTGTCACAAACCTCAAATAATGCTAAAAGAAAACAACTCTATAACGTATCAGTATCTCTAAAAATAGGGGGGGTGGCCCCAAGGTGGCTCAGTCTGTTAAGGTTCTGTCTTCGGCTCAGGTCATGATCTCACAGTTCATGGCTTCAAGCCCCACATCAGCTTACATGCTGCGAGTGTGAAGCCTGCTTGGGACTGTCTCTGTCTCTCCCTGTCCCTCTCCCACTGAGGCTTTCTCCCTCAAATTAAATAAACTTGAAAAAAAAAAAAAACCAGAAAAAAGAAAAAAAAAAACCGTAACTAAGACTTTTTTTCAATGACTAGACCCTCCCCCCCAAATATTTCAATGAAGTACATAAAACAATTTTCATGAATGAAACTATATATGCCAATAAGCAATCATTTAAAAACTTTTTTTCATTGATGCAAACATAAGGTTTATCAAATTCTGTGAGTCTATGAAATGAGGCAGAAGAGAGGAAAGGAATATTCTAAATTCTCAATTTTAAGAACAAGTATCTAAGATAGGTTGAGTCCAGTAAGTAATTTGAACATTTAAAAGAGAGTTCTGGGGCACCTGGGTGGCTCAGTTGGTTAAGCCTCCGACTTTGGCTCAGGTCATGATCTCACGGTTCGGGAGTTCGAGCCCCGTGTCAGGCTCTGCCCTGACCACGCAGAGCCTGGAGCCTATTTCGGATTGTGTGTCTCCCTCTCTCTCTCCGCCCCTCCCCTGCTCACGCGCTGTCCCTCTCTCAAAAATAAACATTAAAAAAAATTAAAGAAAAAATAAAAGAGTTTTATTTATCAACGTGAATGGACTTGGCCCATATTAAAATTCACTCTAGAATCTCTAATTCACTTTTTAAGGGAACATGACTGAACATAAAACTACTACAAACTGTAATTTTCCATTATTACATGGAGGAATATCCAAAATGGCAAGCCTGAAGCTCAGATAGCAAATCTGTTGCCACCTTTTGTTTCGGTCATTATTATGAAATTAAAGTATGTTATGTCACTGACGGAAAAACAAACACTGGACATACATCCATATGAGGCATCCACTGAACACAAAAATACCTTCTCAAAGATACTAGGAAACAAAGCACTCTTAAGTCAAATTCCTCACTATACATAACTGTAAAAACCACAAATGCATCTCACAGAATCTCATGTTGTTAGAACTAGTGATAACGATCTATTCACCTATCAGTAGCCTCAAACTTAATCTCCTTACTTATCATAAGTAACTTTCCAATCCAGAGAGTATACTTGATTTAAACAACGAAAAAGGGACAAATATTGATTTTTAATTGGAATAAGGTGCTTCGACATTATGCATGAAGTGTTCGTGAAGTGGTAATTTACCTAAAGGGCATACTGCCTGAAAAGCTCTCAAAATCGGAAATCACTAGAGAAAAGGGGAGTCTGGGGGAGAAAAAAGTTTAAAACAAGAAAAAAAAAAAACAATTCACTCTAAGAACAAACTATTCTATAAATCTTAAGCAGTTGTTCAGTGTGGAAAGAAATCAATTCAAGAGAAACCATCGTCCTCATAAAAATTATTCTGTAAGGAGAACCAGCCTTTGAAAGAGCTAAATGTTTTTTTTCTGTTCATCATCTATAAATGAGGAATCTTCAAGTAGACTGGTGTTGCAATTACAACTAATCCTCCCCAAAAAATTAACTGTGTTGAAGGCTTTGTAATTTCCCTAGGTACAATTTAGCTGTCACTTACTTTAAAATTTACTCAAACATGCGTTCGGAACAGCACTAACTTCACATGTCAAGAGCTTTCCAGCCAATTGAGTCTAAACTGGAAGTCGGTGTTAAACAACTGAATGATTAGACAAGATAGCTCATTTCCCTGCTCTTTTGTTCAGAATAAAATGCCACATTTACATTATCAGGCTCAACAGGATTTTCTGACAGAGGGAGAAAAAACCCTACTGAACACTGTCCGTACTAAGCACATGAAGCCTGTCATTTACCAATCATCCTTCAAAAAGCAATAGCCATGAATGTAACTTAATTACGACCCAATGATCCTTGACGAAAAATCATCTTATCACTGTCCTGTCCCCCTAGGGCAAATGAACCACTTTTGTCCTTTGGCACTGATGATGCTAAATTCTTAATTGCAATAATGGAGTAAAAGAGCCAAACCTCCTTAATTTCCTTTCAGCACATAAAGAGTTTTACTCTAGAAGGCAAGCATTCCCATAAATAATAAAAGTATCTAGTATAAATGAAGATGCTAAAATTGAAGGGGAGCAAATATGACAGAATAACCAGCATTTTAAAAAATATATTTCCCATTTACGTAACATTCTAAAGTGCTACAATGAGTTTTAAAACTTTTATTATTATAGGTTCATCTTACAGAAATTGTGACCTTTATGAAGAACTCAAGATTAACTTAGCAAGAGTTCTGGGATGATTAAATATACAAAGTCCATGGTTCACTTAAATGAAATGCATGTGGACATATACAGATTATAGCACAAATCAGCACAGAAAAGTCCTTAATGGAAAGCAGAAATTAAAGCTTCTCTGATCATTTGCACTAAATAATCCAGTTATACAGCTTCAGATATTTTTTTCACATGCAATGAAACCAAAATGGATAAGCTGTAAGACAAGTGAATCTGAAACTACATCATACAAATTTTTATGCTTTTAAACCTAATGGCCCAGATTTTATTAATTTCATTTCCTTTACCATGGCATAAAGACAAATCAAAAGCTCTTTTAACCTATTTTAAAGCATTTCTTTCTTCCTTAATATGGAGGGCCCAGATCATCTTCCAGAATCAGGCATGATTTCAATGAAAAGAAAAAAAATTTTAAGTAGTTACCTAAAATAAAGTAGCATTCATTTGGCCTATAGGTAGACACGTGGCTTATAAAATAATCCTAATGTAAATGAAACACCTGAAAGTTTTGTTCAACTCGGCCTATTTTTCCATTCAATACAAGTATTATAATTTTGATAATACAAAAACAGATTAGTTAACCAACTTCTTCACAATTTTCCAAAAGTGTTATTACTTTGTATTTCTCTTTGCAAATAAATGAAAACAAAGTGTATTGTTTTCCACACCCATAAACTTTTTATGCACTTTCCAAGTAACAAACTGACACAGGATTACTTTCTCCTGTGTTTTATCTAATGCTGGAAAAGTCAGCATTATCTTTCAAAATTAAGATATTACGGAATCTGAAACATCATCTTTCTAAAAAACCCAACCTCACAGATTTGTTCCAGAATTACAGTATCTAAGTGATAGTCTCTTTAGAGTCTTTGCAGTGGCATTCCAAAATGATGCTTGTCTTTGAATGAAAAGATGAAGATTTTATATGATGTTCTGAAACGTGTTTCATAATTTTATCTCAAGTCTGAATAAATAAGGCTCATTCTCTAGATGAGCTCACACCTGCTGAGGTCAATTACATGATATTATTGAAGATTAAATATATTTAATCAAATCAAATACATGTGGACTTTTTAGCAGGCTAGTGTAGTTAATCCTTGTACTGCTCTCGTCATGATTCTGAATTAATTAGTTATGTTCCACCAGTTACGGAAAACACAACAGAAAAAAAGTTTCAAAGACAATTTTTTCCTCCAACTTATCCCAGACTAGAAGTGCAACTACTGTTTTCTGCAATTCTATAAAAAGGAAATCTCCTTTGTCTTCTCTTTATTACTCTCATGACTTATCTAAAACAGTCAACAAAACCTTTTTATTAAGATAAACTGAAAAATTCTGTCATGGAGACTGCCTCTGCAAAGATACTAAAAAAAAAAAAAAAAAAAAAGACTAGGCAAATCAAAATAGTGGGTAATAATTTCTCTATGTATCTGAAAGTAGTAAGAAATCAAAAAGCAACGATACTAATTTAGATTTCTCTAGCCCAATTAAGAGAGACAGCCCAATTTTCCTGAGATCTACAAATCTCTGAGTGTCCTCTACAATCAGAAGCACAGAGCATGCTCTAGGTTAACATGTAGATTCCATGTTATTTCATTTTCCTGTGGATAAGCTCTCCTTGGTTCATGAGCCCCATCTGCAGACCTCTTTCAGAAAACTTTCTGTCTTCTCTGTATTCAAAGTATTTCTGCCTCATTTTCATTGTTAATTATTTTATTTTTGCCCAGTAGTGGAGGAGGGCCTAATTCTTCTGGGCACTGGGCCCATTTCTTTCAAATCCCTAAGCAGAGCTTCACATGCAATTTGCAGAGATGGGTCTCTCAAACAATCAAAAAAATTCTAGTAGGAAGCATATTAATTATAGGATTTCGATATAAAGTTGGCTGTGAACATGAGAACTCAGTAACACAGTAATTGTTTGAACCGCTATTTCTTTAAAAGGATGTAATGCTGAGATTGTAGAGGTTAAGATGTGGCCAATCATCTAACTTGATAAGCTTGTTTTTGATTGGATGACAAATTGTTTCATCAAACATATATATGTATGTATGTATCTGTGTGTGTATAAATATATATATATATATATTTCCTAACATGGAGCCAAGAATGTATTCTACAAGAATATATTCTACATTTCCTAACATGGAGCCAAGATGATTTTTATTCCCGATTTTGAATTCAATACTAGGGACACCTGGCTGGCTTCAGCGGGAAAGCATGTGCTTCCTGATCCTGGGGTCGTGAGTTCGAGCCCCACACTGAGTGTAGAGATTACTTAAATAAATAAAACTTAAAAAAAAATTCAATAATAAACCATTCATTATATTCAATTAATTATACCCTCTAATTAATAAAGGAAAACTACCAGAAATTTGGGAAGAATATGAGAACGATTAAGATGTATCTTTTATTTTTCCTGGCATTGATAGGGCAGTATCTATACTAAAATCAGAAAAATCCCTACACTTATCTTGATGAGCACTGACTAACATAAGGAACTGTTGAATCACTGTATTGTACACCTGAAACTAATATAACTCTATGTTAACTACAGTGGAATTAAAATAAAATCAGAAAATCAGAAAATCCCAATCACAAAACAGGCAAATTAAAAACTGCATTAAACCATGAAAAAGATGATAAAGAGGAAAGATGTAAGAAATTTTTTTTAAAAAGGCAAAAAAAGGGAAAACAAATGCAAAAGGAAAAGAAGATATAATAAAGGGTGCATAGTGGTCTTACTAAAATGTTTTACTCACTGCAAGAGAGCAGGGTTGATTTTTATGATTTGTATTGCAAATAATACCTTAAATTGGGCATATTAAAGCATATCAGTTGCTATCGAATGTAAAAGTTTTCAAACTAAGTAAACCTCACCCTATCTACAAAATTCATCTTCCTCCTCCAACGCACAGAGACATCCTCTACAGCATTTGTCAAAGCTAGAAAACCTGTATTGGCACATACTATTAAAATCAATTACAACATGGAGAAAAGGAGCACCAAAGAGATGCTGCTACATTACTACTCGAATAACAGTCAGGATGCAGAATCAAAAGCCCCAGAGAATCCTTCCTTCTTATATTAATAATTAACACCTCTAAGGCTCATAACTGGGAAAAATTAGATTCAATTTCATGTGATATCATCACATGCCCCACAAAAAAATTCAGCGCACACCAATCCATTGAGAAGTAAGCCATAGGGCCACAGAGCTGCTGGTCATTTTCAACGTCATCTAGCCCATAAAAGTCCTCTTATTTGTGGTAAATAACCTCCAAGGCTTCCATAGCACCACAGAGTATTTACAAAGTGTAATTCCCAAATGATTAGCCTCATTATTTGAAAATCAAGATTTAAAATTCATAATTCACTTAACTTACTTTTCCAGATACAGAGTGACCAGTGGGGAACTTAAGGCAGTGGATGGTTTCGCTAACCCCAGAGTCATGATGGCTTTGTGCAGCTGTTTTACTGTTTCAGTTTCACCTCTTAAAGCTGCGCCATTCAGGATGTGGAAAAAGGACAAGACTGTTGCATCTTTGATAAGAACATCCTTCTCTTTCATCTCCTTTAGAATGTTAATAGCATCTACAATGAAGTAACACAAAAGACCCTTAGGTAATTTCATGTAGGGAAAACAAACTGCTATTAAAACAGCATTTCAAGCCCAGCAGGAATGTAAATTCTAGTGTATAATGCCGATTTCAAGTTAATTACTACTTGCATTTCTAAACGAGACTACAATTATAAATCCACAATAGCATGGTTTTATCATTTCCCTGCAACTTTGACTACAAATTATAGATAGGGACTGTGTGCCCACTCTGCACCACATAACCCTGTACGGTCTGCCCTATAGCTGTAAGATCCTCCTAAATGGAGGCTTTTATCGTTCAAAGCTAACATCTGCTAAATCACATCATTGTTTCTTCAGCAGATGGCTTGTCAGGAGGCCAGATAATAAAGATGTGTTTACACTGTATATACAGCCAGACTAATGGTCTGATACCGATAGGGCCTGTTTGCTATGTCGATACTAATTAGCCAAGCAGAGCCAATGAAAGCTTTCCAAAAGACTGCATGTTAATACATTAGATTCATTAAGCTTCATTAGGAAGGCAGAAACAAACATTTTAGGATATGGAATAAGTGCGTTTTTATAATGTTGTTCTTAATTATTGCCCAGACAAAATGTTTTGACCGTTTTACAAAAAGTGATTTTTAAAAAGCAGGCTAACGCTTATAAAGAGTTTTCTGTATTAGAAGGACGTCCCAAGAAAAAATTCAACATTCAGATCAAGTATTTCCTCCATACATTTTTCACTGTAAAAATTTTCTTTAAATATCTTCTCTAGAAATAAAAAGGAGAGGAAGGCTAAAAAGGAAGTTTCAAAATCAAGCCCAATGAGAAATTTAAGAAACAAGCAAACAGTAAGAATATATGATCAAGTGTAAGTAATTAGGCTTAGTATTATCTCAACAGTGTGAAAATTACAGCATGCATCTCAGTTGTAAAATCAGCAAGGTTTTCCCTGCAAACTTCTAAATGAAAACTTATTAAGGTATATACATTTTTTGTTAATGTTATTAAAAGTTAAGACAAAGACTACAACAGAAATCATATTCTTAAATAAAGGGTATGTTTATAGGTTTTACGTTCAGCCTTCAGATGTTCTTAAGCAAAAACAAAGCCATTAGTGCAGACATATAAGCAAATTGTGCCATAAGTCATGATCTTCAAACTCAATCCAAACAGCAATGCTAATAAAAACTAGCTGTAGAAATGCAAAAAGCACTGAGCTGTGCAAATGTAAATGACAAGCTTGCCAATCCATTAAAACTAATGGCCTACACTGTCCACGCAGCTCTGGATGGATTCACATGCAAATTTGTATGCAAAGTGTTCAAGCACTTTGCAGGACATGATATACCATTAATATCAATTCACATGTTATTCCAGTGGCAAGATACTTGCATCACCTATTTCCTTTATGTGCCGAGGCTTACCTTGGAGCTTGCCATGTTTTCCCAATACTTTTACAAGGCCTACATACTTGCTGGTGTCAAGGACAGCAGATGGATCTAAACGGTCACTAAAAATTAAAGGCACATTTATGTTATGTTAAAAGTTTATTGTGAAAAGAACTGCAATATCCATGTTATCACTTTTCAAAACTCATCAGTTGTTCTGAACTGTTATTAGCGTAGGCCTCTACATTTCTGTGAAGGTTTATTTTTGAAGCCATATTCAAATTCACATGTAATTATACTCAAAGTGACAAAAGGGTAAAAACCCAACACTACATGTTTATTGCATCACACCATCTGCAAATGTTACAAACGAAGGAACTCTTTGCTTCGTGGCACTTTACGTGATTCTAACTTTGTGATAAACATTGAAATACTCAAAGACATTATTTTTAATTAAAAAATCTATCAGGATGGGAAACCAAAGATACCTGAGAAATGGACAGAATGTTGTTCACACTACAGAAGAGAAAGGGGAATGTTAAGCCTTATAATCACCCCTGTTGTGATATGCAGTTGTAGAATAATCAATGGGGAAAAATCCTTGGCTTTCAGGCACAGGATGTCTTATCATACTTAAACAAAGACTCTTTGCTGAAAACAAGCTGCAATTAATCAAAGGGAGTCATTTTATGAAATTTCAAAAAACACTGACAAAAAAGATTTTTTAAAAATTACATTCTATAAGAGGAATATTCAATTTACATGATCCATGAAGGACTGACTATCCGCATAAATGCTGATGATTTGTTCCAGTGCCAGGGTACTCACAATTCTTGTTTCAGGTTCAATGCATCTTCTGCATTATCATGTCGACAGCACAAATTTATTAAAGCTGCATAGCCACCAACAACCATGTCCGATTCATATTTTGCTTTCAATTCAAGAGCTTTTTGCATATTCTAAAATAAAGGACAGAAGTAAAAAAGAAAGAAGGAAGATGGTATAAAATGATATAAAAGTAAAAATGTAAAATCTCTAAGTTTAACACTCAGAGTGTAGAAAAAGTTAATAGCACTTTAAAAACAAACGGATCCGGTGTTAATAATTTCACCTTTCTCCTTGGGGTGTTTTTATTCACCTTTCAAAAGCAGCCAAGATACATATGTAGGGTTTAAAAGATTTGTCACATGTAACGCAACATGAGCTGCTATGCCAAATCTGATGTTTTAGCTTTGTAGGTACTGTATTGTAAAAAAAGATGTCCAAATTAAATGTGTACCAAGTCAGCTCCTACTCGCAGTCCAATGTCCACACAGAGAAATATGTATCATCGCAAAGCTCCTCACAGTCGACTTTAATATCCAAGTGAAGAAATATTTTACAATTCAACAGTACCATGTTATAATCTTAAACTCAGTTATGCTTTTTTCCCCTAGAAACACAGGCATACAACCAAATCATATTGAACTAGAAACTGAAAAAGTCTAGTGATATACCACAAATTGCAGACACACACTAAAACGAACACACAGTACAGCTGGACGCCTGCTGAAAAAATGCAAGAGACCCTTTATCTCAGAAAGAGCTTTTTTCCAGCAGGAAAATGGAATTTCAATCCCTGCATTAACAACCTAGTAATATTTGACTTGCAAATGACTACTGCATGTATCAGTTGCTTGACAATCTAGATATAAGAGACCGGAGCCATGGCTTGAAAGGACATTTGGCATGTATGATAAACCTATCACGGCTGTTACTATCATTCACTTTGCAGATTATCGTAAACAAACTACAGCAACCCGAAAACATGCCATTCAAGGTGTAGCTGAAATTAGTTAACCTTTCATTTAATTGCACTCTTCACACATGATGTATAATAATCAATTGTGAAAATCATAAATATTATATTTGGCTTTCTTACTTTTATCTATAAGAATTTTTTTTTTTACCTTAATGGCATATTTGAAATACTTAAACAAATATTACCTCTTCTGAACAAAGCACTAGTATGAGTTGTTTTAGGACATCTCCTATAGGTTGATTTTCAGCTTTTAGTTTTTCAAGTGTAGACTCCAAAACAGATGATGTAAGCTGTGTAGTCTACAGGAATGGAAAGAAAAGAGAAATTTACTACTAAAAGAAAATGTACCCCTTGTCATTCTTCCCTTTAAACTGACCTTTCCTAGATGTCAAAAGTGCTATCAAGGATATTAATCTGGGGAGCCGGATATGGATACACTTCAAGGGTTTTTGAAGTTCCTGAGATACATATGCGAATTTCTTAGATATGCTGATTTTTCTAAGATAGGGAATAGCTGTTACTAACTTCTTAGATATGTACTGATGACAAAAATGTTAGGAATCACTGGTTTTATAAGGACACAATCTAGAATTCTCATTAAATGTGGTGGTTATATAGCATCTAGAATCTACTCAAAAGAACCTACTTACTTTTCGAGAGTCTATCTTCTCTCTGTCAACCAACATATTAACATCCTAAAATTGAGATTTAAATTAGAATTAAAAAACATATGGAAAAGTATATCAGCAAATGTCAAAAGCAGATTTTAGGAGTTTCAGCTCATTTTATTATGTTTTCATCTTTTCAAAATCTTCCAGAAATTCTATTCATACTTCATTAACCATTGTAATGTTTTAAACATATTCTTTGAGATATATAAGCAATATTTACCAACCATCAATGAAAAAAACCTTATTTTCATGGTTGCCACGTGAACTTTTTTTGCCCAAAAGCATCACACTTAAGTAAAATTTTAACATGCTTTTATATATAAATCAAGCATTTTTAAAAAGTTTACTATTTCACACACCTTAATCAATTCAGGAACGTGGTAGCTATCCAGTAGATTACGAATGCCTCTGTAGATATTTTCAGGAATTTTTACATTCTGTGCAAAGGGAAAGGAGGAAGAAAAAAAAAAAACATCCTGAGTTTTAGACAACCAAACTGAAATTTGTCTAACAGAAATTATCTCAGACATAATTTAAGTCTCCAACTCGTGTATGTCATTGAGAAGTGGTCTGGTTGTACTTAAAAGCAGCAATTTCAAATCTAATAGATACATGTCAGACAGGACAGGCATTATATAGCAAAAAATGAAATGGTACCATCTCCTTCAGCTGATGGAAGTATTGTCTCAAACGCTCCTCCTTGGCCTGTACCTCTGAGTCACTCATGCTGTCAATCAAGTTATAAAGAAAATAGCCAACAGCTTCTGTGGAAAAAAACAAGAGAAAGCATTCCACTAAAATTACTGAGACTGTCATGTTATCAAGATTAATTTATAAGAAATCATTTTGGTGTGAGATGTCACCCTGATGAGAGGCTCTGAAATGGCAACAATGATCACTGAGGCATAGAGATTATGTGGTTTGGGAGCACATATCTAACTGGTGAGTGAAAGGAATATTAATTATTTTCAGACCGAGTGACAGCTTTTCAGTACTGAATCTTACTTCAATCTATTTTTTTCCACCACTCTGTGACAGAAGTGGTCCTGCCCAAGGCCTTACCCCTTTCCTGTCCAAATCACGAGTAGGAAGAATAAATAAATGCCTTGTACACATTTCTGTACTAATTTTTTTTTTGTGGACAATATTTGGGGAACACGTAAAATTAGAAATGGCTGCTAAATGTTGAGTACAGAAAGTTAAATAATTTTAATAAGCAGATGCAGTAATCCTGTGGAGAGCTGCCTATTAGCCAATGAAAAACCAAGATTAACAAAGATGTTGTGTAACAACAGTAATTTTCCTATGCGTTCAAGCATAAAATGTAGAGGGCCATATGTTAATACCTAGAATAGAAAATCTGAACTTTCAAGAAGGGTACCTTCTTAAAGAAAACCATATACGTTTTCTTTATAAACCTTCATAAAGAAAACCATCTAGGCTTCATTAGGTGGAAAACAAAAACCATTAAATGTCAAAATAAGGCATTTTGGATAATAAATTATATTTACGTAGGAATAAATCTAAAGATCTCTTTTACTATCTTATAAATTTAAAATTAACTATACCTCCAAAACATTAAAATAACAAACACTAAGAATACTGGTTTGTAAGCCTATTTTGGTAGGTGCTGTAAGAGGCATTTCTTCAATATCTAAGAAGGAAAAAGCCTCCAACCCTGTCTTTAAAAAAATTATAATGATAAAACCAAACACCTCATAGATCTCAAAATGTTGTAGTTATCAATATAAAGATTTATAACCAAATGTTTTCAAATTTCACTTTCAAAAAGAAAATGTTTACTGCCGTAATCCTTCTAGCCCATCATTACACAGAAGAATGGATTTGTGGATAAGTTACAATCATCGAAATTGAAACGCTACCCGTTGGTCCTGGAGGCTCCTGGCAATAACGTCCATCCTTGTACAACAGTTCTGTTATCTGGTAAGACAGAAAATGCGTGCATTGCAGCAAGAGAAGCAAACAAGAACAAATACAATCTGAAATTGAATTCTTGAAATAATAAAACCTCTCCCCAGTAAGGTATTATTCTGTATCACAGTTATTCAACACTACCCCACCTGCCAAGGAGATTGTTTCGTTTTTAAATAATAGGTCTTTAAAAACAAAAACAAAACAAATCCATGTCGAAGAAAAACTACAGTGTTTCATGAAATGTCACTAAACCGATTTGTTTATATATTGTTTTAAATAAATTGTTAGAAACAGGACAGAGCTTATAGGAATTACCAATCAGTATTATTTCTCATCATGTTGTTTTGGTCTTGTTGACACCTAGCCAGTTTCCACCTTTAAATGAAGTATTACAGAAGTAATAAAGTAAAAAATATCCTGGACTCGTAAATAGCTTAATTTTTTTTTAGTTTTGTTTTTTTTTTTCAAACGACATTTTCCCGGTCATTTCAATGGCATTAAAACCAAAGGGGTCAAGAGCTCTAATGTGCTTGTTCTCAAGGATTCTTAGCACAGGAATGCACAAATACTCAAAGACATACACACCACTAATTCTTCAACATTAATTCTGCAAGCCAATTTTAACAAAAGAAATCCAAATACGTATTTCATGATGAAAATGATTACAAAACCTATAGTACTGACTTGTAACTTTTGGACACAGTGTTTGACTATGTATCCTTGGGCTGAAGATAGTAAGAAGGGAGTTAAGAATTCTAAACTACTTTATGGGTATTCTACGACTGAATTTATTTGCTCTTAAAATATTGCCTGGCACATATTACAAGTGTTGACAACTCAAAATGCAGTTACTTCTACTACTATTTATTTGCTAATATAGAAAATTAGGCAAAATTGGCCACATCCCACTTTACTCCACCATGTAAATCATGCTGCAGTTAATGGCAATTCAAAGGATAGTTAAGGTAGACAGTACTTAAAAACAAAGTAAAATGAAACAGTTCTTACCTACAAACTATTTTTCACTAACACAGACATGTACAGAAGACAGACAATATAATCCTACTAGAAGTTGTAATTTATAGCCATCTAATAGATGTAAGATAGCCACATTTAATACTAAATTTTGAACAAAAACACATTTCATGAATAAACCAATAAAAAAATCTTTCTAGTCAAAAAATCATTTCTAAATACAGATATCCCAAGCATAAGTTATAACTGACTGTATAGTTTGGCAGTATAATACTTAAAACAGAATTAAAGGAAATTTAGATTAAAAAAAATTTTTTTTAATGTTTATTTATTTTTGAGAGAGAGAGAGAGAGAGAGAGAGAGAGAGAGAGAGAGACAGAGCGTGAGTGGGGGAGGAGCAGAGAGAGAGAGAGACACAGAATCCGAGGCAGGCTCTAGGCTCTGAGCTGTCAGCACAGAGACCAATGTGGGGCTCGAACTCACAAATTGTGAGATCATAACCTGAGCCGAAGTCAGACCCTCTACCAACTGAGCCACCCAAGCACCCCTATGGAAATTTAGATTTTAAAAAATACATATATTGGAAATTCCTGTTAACGATGTATGTTCTGATTTTATTTAGCTACAAATGTTTCCTCCAATTCAGCATAAGGGTAATGGTACTTCTTGCATAAAAGCAATTAACTTTTTAAAAAACTAGCAATTTAAAATTGATCTATACATCATTCATATACAGAGACACATAAATGTCCATATGTATATATAACTTAAAAACTAATTATTAAATTTTATGCCAAACGTCACTGCAATAATGTTAACAGCTGTCCTTTGGAAAAGATGAAAACCTTACGAAGAATTTAGGACGAAGTCAAGGATCACTGCAATAATCAATTTCAGGCTCTAGGAAGACAGTTTGAAAACTACCGATTTCAGGGGCGCCTGGATGGCGCAGTCGGTTAAGCGTCCGACTTCAGCCAGGTCACGATCTCACGGTCCATGAGTTCGAGCCCTGCGTCAGGCTCTGGGCTGATGGCTCGGAGCCTGGAGCCTGTTTCCCATTCTGTGTCTCCCTCTCTCTCTGCCCCTCCCCCGTTCATGCTCTGTCTCTCTCTGTCCCAAAAAATAAATAAAAACGTTGAAAAAAAAAAATTTTTTTTTAAAAAAAAAAACTACCGATTTCAAGACTCTAAAATTCATTAATTTATAATAATATATCATAAATGTACGAAGCTACTATAACTTTTGCTCTTAAAAGCATTTTAGAAATCACCTTATGAATTGCATTATGAGGAGTACTTACCTTGCTCCAAAGATTTATATCCATAGACCTGCAGAGGGCAGCAAAAGATTAAAAATAAATCCAGAGGCTTAAAAAACATTGTAAGTTACAACACACTGGCAACTATTATATGCAATGCAGATAAAAGCCATAAAAAAAGTAAGTAAATAAATTTTTCCAAAGTTAAGTTGAATTTTTGGGATAATCTGGAAAGGCTGACTCTTTGAACTCAATCAAAATAATGATTAATTTAAACAAGAATCATTAAGAATCATCCCTAAATCTTTGCGTCCAAGTTTAAAAGAGCAGGATATATATGCATACTCTCGAAGCATCTTCCCACAGACTGTTTATTACTTGTCTTAGTAAAGATAGAAACCATATAATGGAGAAATTGAACAACACCTTCACGAGGTGATCAAAATTAGACTAATGGACATTGCTGATGGACAATGTGTGATTTTTAGATTTAACTCCCTGAGGGCAGAATATCACTCCAGTGCTATTCCTCCAGGCAGTAATGTAAAACCTAAAGTTAATCACGGGGAACCATAGTAAGGAATATTCTATAAAATAACTGGCTTGTATTCCCCAAAAATGTTAATGTCATAAAAGACAAAAGCTGAAGAAACATTCTGGATTAGAGAAAATTAAAGAAAAAGGACAACATCCATCCATGAAGGAGCTTCTGGAAGAGAGGGGGGGAAATACATACATACATACATACATACATACATACATACATCTATCTATGTATCTAGAATAAAAAGAGCCATATTAGATAAAAGTATTCCATCAATGTTAAATTTTCTGAATTTGTAAACTGTGCTGTGGTTGTGCAACAATATCCTTGTTGTGTAGTTGGTTCAGTCAGTAGAGCATGTACCCTTCTAAGTTCAAGCTCCTTATAGTGTATACAGATTACTTAAAAATAAAACCTTAACAAAAAAAAAAAAAAGAATATCCTTATTCTGTAGAATAACCCCCCCAAAATCATAAATTTTATTATGTATATGTGTGTACATTGATTGATACATGTACACATGCATACACACAATAAGCATGGGTGTATATTGATTGATAGAGTGAATGAATAATAATAATGTCGAAAAATAATGTCGAAAAATGCTAAAAGTTAGTAAACGGGGCATATAAGAGTTCTTTGTACCATCCTTCCAATTTTCTATACATTTGAAATTACTCCAAAGAAAGCAAAAAGAATGTCTCACCCAAATTTCTCCTATTTAAATGAAAAGCCATTTATGAAACAGGATAACCAGTGAACCAGTGTAACCAGTCTTACACTATTTTTAAGCTTCATAAATTTAATGTCTACAAGTTCTATACATTTAATTTAAATATATCATCTACTTTAAAAAGACTATGTGTTTTAATGGTAATTTTATTTTTTTAACGTTTGTTTATTTTGGGAAGAGAAAGCATGAGTGGGATAGCAGCAGAAACCCAGGCTGCACACTGTAGGCACAGAGACTGACATGGGGCGCAAACCCACTAACCGTGAGATCATGACCCAAGCCAAACTCAGGAATCGGGACACTCAACCGCCCGAGCCACCAAGGCACCCCTTAATGGTAATTTTATAATGCAAATATAATTTACTAAAACTTACAGACTATATTTACTAACTACATATATTTACATTGTAAAATACCCACAAAATCTACAAGCCTTTTTAAATCTATACCTTTTTAAACTTGATGTTGGGCAGCTTTGAGTGGACTGAATTTTGATATATGGAGTTAACAAGGCACTTATTTTTTATTCTAAAAACATATTCAGAATGGGGGCGCCAGGGTGGCTCAGTCGGTAGAGCATGCAACTCTTTATCTCAGGGTTGTAAGTCTGAGCCTCATGCTGGGTGCAGATAGATATTATTTAAAAATAAAATCTTAATCCCTCTCAAAATAACACCAGGATTCTTCACAGAACTAGAACAAATAATCCTAAAATTTGTATGGAACCAGAAGAGACCCTGATAGCCAAAGCAATCTTGAAAAAGAAAACCAAAGCAGGAAGGCATCACAATCCTGGACTTCAAGCTATGCTACAAAGCTGTAATCATCAAGATAGTATGGTACTGGCACAAGAACAGACACTCAGGTCAATGGAACAGAAAAGAGAGCCCAGAAATGGACCCACAAACGTATGGCCAACTAATCTTTGACAAAGCAGGAAAGAATATCCAATGGAATAAAGACAGTCTCTTCAGCAAATGGTGCTGGGAAAACTGGACAGCAACATGCAGAAGAATGAACCTGGACCACTTTCTTACACCATACACAAAAATACACTCAAAATGGATGAAAGACCTAAACATACGACAGGAAGCCATCAAAATCCTCAAGGAGAAAGCAGGCAAAAACCTTTTCGATCTTGGCCACAGACACTTCTTACTCAACAGGTCTCTACAGGCAACGGAAACAAAAGCAAAAACAAACTACTGGGACCTCATCAAAATAAAAAGCTTCTGCACAGCAAAGGAAACAATCAGCAGAACTAAAAGGCAACTGACAGAATGGGAGAAGATATTTGAAAACGACATATCACATAAAGGGTTAGTATCCAAAATCTATAAAGAACTTCTCAAACTCTACACCCAAAAAACAAATAATCCAGTGAAGAAATGGGCAAAAGACATGAATAGAAACTTCTCCAAAGAAGACATCCAGATGGCCAACCGACACATGAAAACATGCTCAACATCACTCATTATCAGGGAATTACAAATCAAAACGACAATGAGATACCACCTTACACCTGTCAGAATGGCTAACATTAACAACTCAGGCAACAACAGATGTTGGTGAGGATGCAGAGAAAGAGGATCTCTTTTGCACTGTTGGTGGGAATGCAAGCTGGTGCAGCCACTTTGGAAAACAGTGTGGAGGTTCCTCAAAAAGTTAAAAACAGAACTACCCTACGATCCAGCAATTGCACTACTAGGCATCTATCCAAGGGATACAGGTGTGCTGTTTCAAAGGGACACATGCATCCCCATGTTTATAGCAGCACTATCGACAATAGCCAAAGTACGGAAAGAGCCCAAATGTCCATCGATGGATGAATGGATAAAGAAGATGTGGTATATATATACAATGGAATATTACTCGGCAATCAAAAAGAATGAAATCTCACCATCTGCAACTACGTGGATGGAACTGGAGGGTATTATGCTAAGTGAAATTAGAGAAAGACAAATATCATATGACTTCACTCATATGAGGACTTTGAGACAAAACAGATGAACATAAGGGAAGCAAAAATAATATAAAAACAGGGAGGGGGACAAAACATAAGAGACTCTTAAATATGGAGAACAAACAGAGGGTTACTGGAGGGGTTGTGGGAAGAGTGATGGGCTAAATGGGTAAGGGCATTAAGGAATCTACTCCTCAAATCATTGTTACACTATATGCTAACTAATTTGGATGTAAATTTAAAAAAATAAAATTGAAAAAAAATAAGTAAAATAAAATAAAGTAAAATAAAATAAAATAAAATAAAATAAAATAAAATAAAATAAAACAAAATCAAATCAAATCAAATCAAATCAAATCAAATCAAATCTTAAGAGGTGCCTGGGTGGTTCAGTTGGTTAAATATCCAACTCTTGATTTCAGCTCAGGTTGTGATGTCTCAGTTTGTGAGTTCAAGTCCCCCATCAAGCTCTGGCTGACAGTGCAGAGGCTGCTTGGGATTCTCTGTCCCCCCCCTCTCTGTCCCTCCCCCATCTCACGCGCGTGCATGCACTCTCTCTCTCTCTCTCTCTCAAAATAAATAAATAAACATTTAAAATATAAAAATAAAATAAAATCTTAAAAAAATTATTTTTTTCAGAATGCACTATCAACACACACCAAAAACTTAGATGAATTTCAGGGGCATTATGCTGAGTAAAAACAGGCCTGTCTCAAAACATGATTTACTTTGTGTGTCCATTCATATTATCTTTGCAAAATAACAAAATTATATAAATTGAAAACAAATTAGTGGTTGCCACAGGTTAGGGATGGGGTGGGGGCAGGGGTAGGACTACAGGGGGAGCCCTGGGGGGGGGGTATGCAGGATAACTGTGGTGATGGAGTAGTTCTTTATCATCACTGCAGTGATGGTTACGCAAAGCTACACACACAATATAAAATGTCAGAACTATACACACACATTATACCAATGTGTTTTGATAATGTACTATAATTATGTAAGATATAACCAGTGGGGGGAAATGGGTAGAGAGCACATAGGCCTTCTGTATCCTATCTTTGCAACTTCCTATGATTCCATAATTATTTCAAAATAAAAACTACAAACATGTCCATGCATGATGAAATCATCCCTCCCACTGATGCACATTAAGGAATTTTGGAAAAAGAAGATGGACTCTTAGCTATAGGTGTAGAAAAAAATGTGTATGAAGCCCTGTGTTTAGTATAGTGTCTGTTTTCATTTGGGAAAAATTCTTTGAGAAATCAGTTAACAGAAGAAATGATAAACTGACCTAAAAATCATAGCTTAGGGCTGTAGCAGAAAACAATGTCTCAACTATTAATGAGAGTTTTCATCTCGCCCATCCATTGACTACAGTGCAGCCTCCTTGGACTACTTGACGTTTCCATATGCAAAAAGAAAAGAAAAAAAAAACTTTTATTTTGCCAAATAGTTAACTGAAAGAAGGGTGAGAACTCAAGATATGAAAATATAATGCCGCACAGTGAATGTAAGATACAGTAAAGTCTATATTGATAAAAATAAGGCATCTTTTCTGACCAGGCCAGAAACAGCTTTGATTTAATTCCAAGGAATCTTAACCTATGGGTACCTACCACATCTAAGGAATTGGTAGGGGTGCAGGGTGGTGGGGGAGTGAGAAGCAGGGAAGTTTGCAGGCAAGTTAGAAGCCAATGCCCCAAAGCACACAACAGTAAGTGGCAAGACTTAAGAGCGGTGTGTCACCTTTTTGGTATCATGGACCCCTTTTTGGGAAGCTGATGAATCCCTCTTCTCAGGTACTGCTAATTTTGTCAGGTGTGATAATATTATAGTGGTCATGTTGTTGTATTTAAAGTAAGTTCTGAGGTGTATACTGAAGTATTTATAGGTAGAATGACAAGAGGTCTGTAATTTAAACAGTCCAAGTTGGGTGGGGGGGGCAGGGGAGGAAACAAATGAAACAAGATGGTCTAAATCTTAACTGTTTGCTAATGGGTACTTGGGAGTCTACTTTTGTGAATGTTTGAAAACTCCATAGTAGAAGACAAACATTAAATAATTTGGGTGTAAATTTTAAAAAATAAAATAAATAAAAATTAAAAATTCTTCTAAATAAATAAATAAATAAAAAGACAAACACTATCTCTGGTCTAAATGTTGCATCTCTATTCCAATGCTCAACATTAATCAGCTGGGCTTCCTTTTTTAAGAAAAACTACTTAATCATATCTCTCACCAAACATCAACGTACATAAAATAAAAAATATTAAGATACTAAACTGCCCTCCAACCTGGCAATAAGTACCTAGGAAAGGCATAGAAATAAACTTTCAAAACTGTACATTTATCTAAAACAACTGACAATGACTAAAAGCACTACCTTGAATGTGAACCTTCATGATGGATGGCACAGGTTCAAAGAAAAAGTGCAGAATCTTTTAAAACTAAGTTTTTGTCAAGAAAAGGCAACACTTCTTCACTGAATGTTCACTGCTATCTGGTCTCTGGCCTCAAACCTCCACTGAAAGTACTCTTGCTAAAATAACCACTAATCTCAATTCAAATTTCAACTAACGCTTTTTAATCTCCCTTGACTAAGTTTTGAGATTTGTGTTGTTGATCATTCTCCACCAGTCTCCTACTGATGCTTCTCCTTTCAAAGGACTCCTTTCAAAAATTTCCTTCCTATCTGCTCCTTAAGCAATACTCTGTACTGGGTTCCAGGTACCTCATATTTTTTTACTTATTTTTAAGACAATCCTGTAGGTTTTAAAATTCCTTATGTTTTATAAGGAATATAAAAATATTCCTTATAATTTGTAAGGAATATAAATATATTCCTTATAATTTATAAGGAATATAAAAATATTCCTTATAATTTATAAAGAATATAAATATATATTCCATATATATATATATATAAAATATATATTCCTTATAAATTATAAGGAATATAAATATATTCCTTATATTTAAGACAACCCTGTAGGTTTTAAAATTCTTTGTTTCACAGAAGATGAAACAGACTTAGAAAGGCTAGGTACAGGGGCGCCTGGGTGGCGCAGTCGGTTAAGTGTCCGACTTCAGCCAGGTCACGATCTCGCGGTCCGGGAGTTCGAGCCCCGCGTCAGGCTCTGGGCTGATGGCTCAGAGCCTGGAGCCTGTTTCCAATTCTGTGTCTCCCTCTCTCTCTGCCCCTCCCCCGTTCATGCTCTGTCTCTCTCTGTCCCAAAAATAAATAAACGTTGAAAAAAAAATTTTTTTTAAAAAGAAAGGCTAGGTACAGTAGAAAGAGAAAGACTGAGAAAGGCGGGCTCAGCTGGTACAGCATGTGACTCTTGATCTCAGGGTCATGAGTTCAAGCCCCATATTGGGCACACAGATTATTTAAAACAAAACAAAACAAAACAAAACAAATCCATCTGGGGCGCCTAGGAGGCTCAGTGTGTTAAGCATCTGACTCTTGATTTTGGCTCAAGTCATGATCTCAGGGTTGTGAGATGGAGTCTTGCATCGGGCTTCACACTAAATGCAGAGCCTACTTGAGATTCTCTCCCTCCCTTTCTCTCTGCCCCTCTCTGTGCTCTCCATCTCTAAAAAAAAAATTTTTTTAACAGCTAAATAAAGTTTCACAGGTCCCTCAAAAGGCAACTCAAAGGACCCCACAAACTGTGGATCACCTTCCCTTACCTGCACCCATTTCTCTCCTCTTTGAATATCCACTGTCAGCCTTACCTTCATTACATAAATCTTTCAATGGCTCAAAGCCATGACTCAAAGTCCAAACCTCACAACTTAGAAGAGATCATTGGAATGCACTTCCTTTGCCTTAAACAAATTCTTACTCATCCTTTAATACTCAGCTCAGCACCTTTTCTGCACATCTTAGCCCAGACTCATCCCTCCCTTGACCTTGGTAGAAGACATAGTACCTTCTCCTCTACACGTTGGTAATGATCAAGACCAGTTTGCAGGTGCTTTCTTACTTTCTGGTCTCCCAACTATGAACAACTTGGTGACGGTAAGTTTCCTGTTCATCCTTGGATTCAAGGATGAACCTATTATCTTGTGGTCCCAGCATTTGGCACACACAAATAAGTTAAAATTTCTGAGCACTTAAACCATAGTTCATGAAATACTTCCTCTGCTCCTATAAAGATGTCATGAATGGGAGCATCTTTTCTGACTGAAAAGAGGGCCTTACAATCTGGCATTTAACTTGGTGAATTCAATAGGGTAATGCCAGAAACTTCATTTTTTTTCCCCAACATATGGAAAGGAGCACCACTTCAATGGAATAAACAAACTCCTACTTGCCAAGTTTAGACTATTGCCATTGGGTCAGGAAATCCCTCCTTCTATCACAGAACTCTGTTTCTGTGGCAAAAAAAAGACTTAAATACTGGCATGCCAATTTGGAAACATTTATCTTTTTGACATGGTATATTCCCAGCCAAGTTGTGAACTAGCTTCAGTGACATTTTGTGTCTTAGAAGTGACTCAATATTTCTGGTGGTAGTATTCAGTAATATATAATATGTATACTGCCCTCTTTCTTATTTGAACTTTGTTCAGCTAGCACTATTATTAGGAGGAAAGAAAAGTCTTACTCATACTTAATGTCAGCCTGCCTTGAATCTGACATAGGAATTTACTAACTTTATCAGTCAGATCTAAAATGCCCTTTAAAACAGTCTTAAAAACAGCCTTATCTTTTAAAAAAAGTTTAGAGTTAAGAATTCGCTAATAATCTTAAATAATCTCATCTTCACTAAGCAGTATTGAATTTAAAGTTTTCTACAGGTGACTTTGCCTACAAATGATAACAGACAATTTATAAACTGGAAAATTTTAGGAAGGCATATACTTCTTTTTCTTTTAAAGAGAGAATGCGAGGGGGGAGAGAGAGAGACAGAGAGAGAGAGAGAGAGAGAGAGAGAGAGAGAGAGAGAGAGAGAGAATCTCAAGTGGGCTCCATGCTCAGCACAGAGTCCGATACGGGGCTCAACCCCATGACCCTGGTATCATGACCCGAGCCAAAATCAAGAGTCAGATGCTTAACCAGATGAGCCACCCAGGCACCCCAGAAAGGCATATACTTGATTGGTAATCAATGACCAGGTCTTGAGATGATCAATTTACAGAAATACTAGCTCACCAAACACTACTCTCAGAAGACATGGAGAAAACAGTATTGGTATTTCAAAACTATTGCGGGATAGCATAAAAAATTAATCTGGGCCAACAGGTTACAGAACACATGCTAGGAACTATTTCCTCATAGACCCTGGATGTACTACTAGAAGGCAGTTTATTTGGTTTTTTTATTTTACTTTTTTTAAAAGGCAGTTTATATTAAGGGTAGAGAACTATCCCAAAATTGCATTCCAGTACTGAAATGCATATTCAAGTTTCCCTTATGATTAGCTAAAGTGACTACAGTATCTCATTTAATGCTCTAGAACTTCTTACATTTCGAATGACTATGAATAATCCTTCATAGTCTTTACTTTTGGTAAGGAGTAACTAAGTGAATCTCTTCTGTGTTCATCCTCCCGGCAGTTGCTGAGGGTTAATCTGGACTCTATTGGGAATGCAGATGAGTACCCAGTTGTCTTCTCATTCAGCCAATTCTAAACTAGAGTACAAGACCCTGGAGAAGCATGGGATAGGTGACTGTTTTAATAGTTGTATTAAATGTCCTGCAAAGGGATTTTAAAATATACATACTATTGGATTCAGCATCAAATAAAAGAACAGAAAGCTACATTAATCCTAAGATACTGGACTGTAACAACATTGATTACATTCCGAATTTTTAATAGTTTTTGTGGTGGGAGAGAGCGAAAGAAATCACCTAGTTACAAATGCTTAAAAATATGCTATGAACAATGCCAAATTACCACAGGCTGAAACTTTTCTGTATCTACAATAAGACAAACTCACCAATGTAACAGTTTTGAACCTGAAGACTTAAAAATACTTTCCTGGAAGGGACTAGTTACAACTTGTTGCAGTGTAGACTACCAGAGAGAAGAGACCCTGGCTGAGAGCTCTGGAGATCTGCAGAGCTGACCTCAGTCTTTAGCGGAGTACTTACAATCACATCTGAGTGAGGCAACAATCTGCAGCCTAGGGAACTATCCAAGACCTTTTGAGGGACTGAAAAAGACAACTCCCAAAACTCACACAGGGGTTGTAATAGCTCACATTCCCAATGATCTCAAAAATACATGGTCTAGGGGTGCCTGGCTGGCGGAGTTGGTGGAGCATGTGACTCTTGATCTCGGGGTTGTGGGTTCAAGCCCTATGCTGTGTGTAGAAATTATTTAAAAATACTAACAACAACAACAACAACAACAAAAAACATAGGCTAGCAGGCAAAATACTCACAAGAATACTGCCTCAATAATGGAGCTGGATTAATTTACTGGGAATAATCCTAGACTGAAGGCTGATCTAGTCCTGTGTAAAGCATAAAAGCAACAAGCACTAAGAAGACTGTTCCAATAACTTAACTCAAAACATCAGAACAAAAGCTCAAAAATTTTTAAAAGAATAAAAAAAAATCCACATTTAACAATAAAATCTACAACTGGCCTCCAATCAGAAATTACAAAGAAACAGAAATGTATGATGTATGCTGAGAAAAAATTTAACCAATGGAAACAGACCAGAAATGATACAAACAATAGAATTAATAGACACATCAAAACACCTATCGACAATATTCCATTTAGTCATGAAAGAAGAAAAAAAAAGCATAAGCATGTCAAGGAGATATGGAAGATATGTTTAAAAAATCCAAATTGGATTCCTAGAAATTAGAAATATATCCGAGATTAAAATACATTCTAAATGTATCTCTGCCTCAGCCAAGCCTCCGCACTGCACAAATTAAGTCTACTTTCTTCAAGATAAAGGACAAGTTCCCATGTTATTCACCACATTTCAGTCTGATCCCAACCAGCACCTCCAATCTCCACAACAAATACTTGCTGAATTAAAGGGAATGCCTAAACACAGAGGCAGACAAAAAGGCCTCTGTAATTAATTCAACCATGTGCCAGGTATTAATCTAGAACTGGAGATAGCGCAATAAACCAAACAAACAAAAGGTGATGTTCTAATAATCCAAACAGCTGCCACAAAATCTGTCACAAAATAATAACAAAAAGATACATACCCATGCCCTTACTTAGAACTGTTTATTTTTCCAAATTACAACAACTTAGTTTACCTAATTTCCCAGCCCATAATAAATCAAAAATAGCAAATTACTGAAAGATGCATAGGTTACTTAAATACACTGAAAGATGTCAAGAGCAAAGCAAAAGCTCTTACAGCAAAGATGATGACACAAAATTAAAAAGCAGAAACAGAGAGGTGCCTGGGTGGCTCAGTCAGTTAAGCATCCAACTTTTGATAATGGCTCAGATCATGATCTCACGGTTTGTGAGATTCAGCTGCACTGTCAGTGTGGAGCCTGCTTAGGATTCTCTCCCTCTCTCTCTGCATCCCCCCCCAAATAAACAAACATTTTTTAAAAAGCAGAAACAGAAAACACAACAAATTTAGTGTAGAGGCAAGCAACTCTGCATACTTCAATCACTGAGGCACTCCCAGCTCAATGACTGACCTAGGTATATACCAGAACGTACAGTGTGGTTTTTTTCCGTCACACTGGACCAACTTTACAGTCCAAATACCTTGTTTAAGAAGACTAGGACATGTGAAATGTAACAACTGCCATTCAAACGGACTACAAAAACATAACATCAGTCAAGTTAAAGAAGGAAATACACAGGCCTGGAAGTTTATACAACAAACTTTCAAGGACAAACAAATGACAATGTTACTATTTCACTTCATAATATATTATGGGTTTTTATTTTAAGTTTACTTATTTATTTTGAGAGAGACAGAGCGCAGAGGAGGGGAAGAGAGAGAGGGAGAATCCCAAGATATGGGGCTCAAACTCACGAAACTGTAAGATAGTGACCTGAGCCGAAATCAGGAGTCAGATATTTAACCAACTGAGCCACTCATGTGCCCTGGTTCTTACTTAGTTTTATGGGTTTTTTTTTAAAAAATCTGGCTCTGCTAGCATTTTGATCCACTTAATTATGTATTTTGTGTTTTTAAACTTTAAAGGTGTAGCCCTTGGTTTGTGTTTTAACCTAATTCAAAACTATGACTGAAAAGAGTGGAACCACACTGGAAATGGTAGCAACACAGAATCCCACCGACCTGTTCTACCTCTCCTGGCCTGCAAGGGAGGTGCTGGAGAGGTCTACAAAAAACCCTAGTGTTCCCACCGATGAAACAGGCTAAAAATTACTGAGATTAGTATCAGAAATTAGAAATTAGAAAACAAAATTAGAAACCTGTCCTTTTGTAATTACCACTGTGAACAACTGATTCAACAAGGATTACCAACGACTGCTAAAAAACACTGAATGAAAGGTTCTGTGAAAGAGGACAGACCCACTGTCTCAAAGTATCATCCCACAGACTTCTCACTAATCACAAAGGGAGTGAGGTTCCTTTGCAAGAGAGACATGGCGGCCACCACCATAACCAAGTGATCAAACTCAGCTGATGGCACCAACATTGTATCTCTTGCTGCAATAAGAAATGCCATCACCTATCAAGTATTCTTGCTAAAAATATTCAACCTGAGTCTGATTATGAGAAAGAAACTGGATGAATACAAAATGTGGGAGGGACATTCTACAGATCAAGTAGCCTGGGACCCTTCAAAAAAGTTAATGTCATAAAGACAAAAAGAAGGTAGGGGAATTGTTCTGGATTAAGAGAATATAAAGAGGCAGCAACCAATGCAATACATGCACTTACTGAATCCTCAATCAAAAAGTAAAATAGCTATAAAAGAAATACTTAGAACTAGGGACAATCTAAACATGAACTATGTATACTAGATGATATTATAATATTATTAAATTTTAGGAGTGATATCGGTATTGTGATTATATAGACGACGACCTTATTTTTTTTTTAATTTTTTTCAACATTTATTTATTTTTGAGAGAAAGACAGAGTGTGAGCAGCAGAGGGACAGAGAGAGAGGGAGACACACGATCCAAAGCAGGGTCCAGGCTCTGAGCTGTCAGCACAGAGCCCGACATGGGGTTCGAACCCACAGACCGCAAGATCGTGACCGGAGCCGAAGTCAGACACTTAACTGACTGAACCACCCAGGTGCCCCACGATGATGACCTTGTTCTTAAAGAGAAAAAAGCTGAAGGATCCAGAATCACGATGTCTACAACTTCAAGTGGTTCAGCAAAAATGGAAAAAGCATATATACATATATACATATGTGCTTGTGTGTACATATATGTTTGAGAAAGCAAATATAGCAAAATATCAAAAATGGTGACTCTACATAAAGGGTATGTGGATGTTTCCTCTACTATTCTTTCAACTCATTATGTTTGAATTATTTTGAAAATAACAACACTAAGAAGGAAAAAGGTCATTAACATCCCCTGAGCACACAGAGGAAGACCGTAGTATTATCCTCACTAAAGTCACCTTGTAATTAAATATTCAAAGTACCATTCAAACATACATACAACTTTGGAACTCCAACCTGCCATTTTCAAACAGTGCTTTCTTCTCTGATACAAGACCTTTACCAAATCTGTGTGTATTTCTTGGAAAAGATGATATAAAAGACTGCCTGCACTCAAGTCAACTACTTAACAGGAAGAAGAAAACAGGTAAGGTTATTTCAGGTAACTAGTGAATGGAAAGATTTGGAAGACAAGAATATCTGTATGTTTCCTTACACAGCAGGTCAAAAAAACAGGAGCAATCAGGCATAGAACATTATGTAAGGCAATCATCTTACCTCCTAAAGCCTAGAATTAGGCTGCCTCTCAAAGAAGCAAATGAGAAAGGCAATGTATTTGATTCCACTGCAAAAGAAAGTGATCATCATTAAATCCCAGACCAAACCCAAAAAAACTTAAAAATTATCACCTTATTTGGAAACACATTTATAGCAATACTTTTTCATTTTCATTTTGGAAATTGTTTTTAAAACGGAAATGTTCTGATACAAAATTAATTAGATAATGCAGTAATATATACCTACAACATAAGCCATCCTTTAAAAACATTTTTATTCCATGTTCATGAATATATACAACTAATGAATTTGTGTTTTTTTGGTATAAATGGTAATAAGTAATCTACCAGCACAATGACAGTCTGGTACGCATGCCAAAACTGTACATTACTAGACAACGTGGCCCTACAAAGGAAGAAACTGTAACTACCCATAGGACTTCTGTCCTTTAAAGGAGAAAAGTTCTGGGGCACTTGGGTGGCTCAGTTGGTTAAGCGTCTGACTTCGGTTCAGGTCATGATCTCACGGTTCGTGGGTTTGAGCCCCGTGTCAGGCTCTGTGCTAACAACTCAGAGCCTGGAGCCTGCTTCAGATTCTGTGTCTCCCTCCCTCTCTCTCCCTCTCTGCCTGTTCCCTGCTCAAATTCTGACTCTGTCCGTCTCGCGCACGCTTGCTCTCAAAAATAAACATTAAAAAAAAATGTAAGGAGAAAAGTTCTTTTCTCAGAGCAGCACTGGGTTCTGTAGAACCACTTACACTTTGTCATTCCATTTTCCACTATGATCAATAACCTCATACACGTAAGAGTGACAGCCTAAAGTCATAATAAGTCTTCACCTCTGTTAGATAACTGATTTATATTCACCTTCCACTTTTCTAAGTATTTGCTTGTTCTATTATTCATTTTATCATTTAACAATTTACAACGTTGTATGTTTCAATGATGATGTCGTAAGCCTGATTGTCTTACCACATAAGGCCTGATTCTTCACATAACCCTTACTAGCAAGGGAGGAAATCAAAGTAGGTAACTCCTGAATTTGTTTTTCCCTGCCACTGTATTAAAATGGTGCCATGTTGCAAGTAACTGATTTAATCTTTTCATACATAATGTGACTACTGAATGATCCAAGATGGACAGAATTAGAGAGGAGCTCATAGTCGAGGTAAATTCTGAAAACAGAATTAATAAATACAGTTTAGTGAAGATTAAGATACCTGGTTAACTTAAAAACAAAAACACAACTCATGGGAAAGTCACATAAGATTTTAAGAGTATTTGCCCATCTCTTCTAAACATGAATTAAAATTTAACTCACACACATAAGAAAACTGTTATATCCTTCAACAGGGAATATAAGTTTCTCAATGGTTTTACACAGAACTAAAAAATCTGAAAATCATTTTTTAAATGACCAGCATTTAGTCACTCAAGGAAGTTTTAAAGTGGACATAACTACATGCTTTTCAGCAACCTTTAATAAAACTGCTTGATGAAATTAATTTTCCACGCCTACAAACACAAGTGGGGAAATGTTTCCTACTACTACACAAAGTGGATCAAGACAAGCCACTTATTCTTCTCTACTACTTGCTATTCCTTTTGATGTAGTAACCAAAAGTGCCTACCTCAGAGCTGCCTACAGGGAATACCAGCAATTATAGAACTAACTGCTTTTCAAAGACCTGTAAATCAAAGCAGGGAGGGGAGGGCACTGACAGGAGTGGCCGGAAGTACTTAAGTTCCTAGAATTTTTCTTTTTCAAATTTAATAGCCTCTTGAAACGTTATTTTTATACTATTCACACTAGTATTTTACAGAATATTGTCAAGTTTTTATTCATTAAAAAGTGACCAGAAACATCTTAGCAAGATGAAAGCTGCCGACAAAAAGCATCTAGTTTCCTTAGCAACAAATAAGTCTTAAAATCAGGTGGCTGACAACAAAGCGGAATGGATGCTACAGGGAAAAGGCAGCTCTCGTGTATACACCTTGTGCACCCAGATTCCTCTGCTAACGCTTCTGTTTTTGACCTGTGAGGAAGGCAAATTTTTATATTATACTGAGTAGAAGGCAAAATCAATACCCTCAGATAGCAGCTAGCATTAACACCCAACCTTAAACTCAAATAACTACACCTCCAGGAGTCACCATTCTTCATACTGAACACCTTGCCTTTCCCTTATGATATTACGATGAACTATTTTCAATACCAGTAACATGGTTTTGACAATGTTTCCACCTACGCAGTCTGGGTACACATTAATCCAAGATGGACTTCTAACATTTTAGGAGTGTAGAAACTGATGTTTGTGCGTTTTCTTTTTAAACAGCATCTTTTTCACAGGATTAGAAAAATGGTCAAGTAATGTCATAGATAAGTTCAAAAATGAAAACTGTAAGAAATGTCTTATTCATCAAAATGTGGGTAGGGTGAAAGAATCAGGTCAAATGAGACAATCCTGGTTCCGGCTCAATCACTAACTTTGACCAAATCATTTAACATCTCTGCCTTTCTTCATCCATCAATGCAGGTAATTTTATTAACATGTGATGAACACTGTAAAGCACCATAGCATTTGTTAAGTGTTTAGTAAACATCTGCTGTATTTTGGTTAATGAGGACTAGGAGATGGGCTTCATGGAACAGTGGCTATAATATGCATCAGTTTAGAAAACACTTTCAGAAACAATATCTCCTATGATTTTCACACTGACTTGCACAAGGCAGAGAAGTAACACTATCCCCATTTCAAGAAATTGAAGCAAAAGGACTGTTCCAGCTCCCATAATCAGTGGCTTAATTATAAATAGAACCAAGTCTTCTGGGTCCTAACCTACTACCAAATAATCTCCAAGGTTCTTTTAACTTTAAAATTACTTCCAAATTGTCCATAAGTTAAACTCATAAACTGTCTTATCAATCTCACTTAAGCAAAACATATAAAAAAAACACAGAAAGTTACCTTGACCTTCCCTGAGGTACGTATCAAGGACATGAACTACTCTGTATGCCCTCAATAGTAACTGAAATCAATACCTGTCAAGTTTACAGCTAATGTTGCATACTTACAAAATGATAAAACATAGGATAAATTCCCGGTAACTGCTTCACTTCTGAATTCAGCTTGTGAAAATACATTATTTTCAGGTAGACATCCATTTTCCTAGGGATAAAGCATATTTCAATGATAACATGCCTCAGCTATAAATATGTTGATATGCCATTCAAATTTCCTGTTTTCCCATTTCTTTATATCAACACATTCTTTGATAATCCTTCATCCAAAACATTTTCTAGAACAATACGTAAACTGAATAAATGAACTTTAACAAAAACTATGAGATAGAGTCTCAACATTCCAAATTAAATACCTAATCTTCAAATTCAAGTATGTGTTACCCTTAGGATGCCTTCCTTCTAGAAAGAATTTATTATTGAAGGCATGAGACCAATTCTCTCATTCATAACAAAATAAAAATTCAATGCACTTGGATTTAACACCAAATGGTGTTAAACCAATTTAACACCAAATGGTTAATCATGTGGCCCAATGCCATCATTTGTTTAATAATTTAATATCTGAGCCAAAATTCAACTCCAATACATTTACTGACTCACTGTATACTAGCACAATATTGAAAGCAACCTAATCAATAATAAGCAATAACTAGAAATAAATTAAGGTATATCCATACAATAAAACAGCACTCAAGCATAAAAAAATAACTGTTGGAATTACACACTGGAATAAAAGTGCCAAGTGAAAAAAGTAGGTTGGGGAAGTAAGACCCTGTGGGGAAATGAATTTTTAAATATAAATTTTTTAACAGTAAAATATGTATACCACAGGCTCAAAATACTCTGCTAAATACTCAGAGAAGAGAGGTAAAGACACTTAAGATATAAACTCTGCCTTTAAAAGGACTGTAGTTATGTAATTATTTCAAAGAAAGAAAAGAACACTAAAATTATTAGAAAAATCTAGGCATTATGGGAATAACCACCTAGGAAACAGACCTTCTAAACAAAGTATTTCTTATTAAGGTGGCTGGTGCTCTGCCATAATGTTCCTAACTGCAGACCACTTTGTTCTGAAAACGCAAAGTACAGCCCTTGCTGATCCAATGCACTATCCAAGTCAATTACTTCATTTGCCCCTTCATAAATGCCTTGCCTCTTGTGATGGGAACAGGAATTACTGGGTAGGAAAATAATGCTTTGCAGTCAAACAAAAGATTATTTTAAAAAAAGAATAAGTGTACTATGTATGGTAAGTATACTAAGACTGTATTATGAAAATTCATATACAAGTGAAAAGTAATGGTCAAAAACTGAAAACTTGTAGTTACACTGTAAAGCAGGATTAAGGAGCGTCTAAGTGTTTTATTTACATTTTTCTTGATATTGACATATTGCCTTTTAACACACAAGAAAATTGGTGTTTTACCTTTTCAAGTTTTTTAAGTTTAACCACTATAGATGTTACACTAACTGGTGTTTTTACAAAGCTTTTAGAAAATTGTATACAGACAATGACCATTTTTAGTACTAAGCTTAATGACTTTTCTTTTTTGGGGGTTACTACTAAACAATTAGGGAGGAAAGAAATCTCTTCAATTATGAAATTAAAACCACACTTACTTGGACTCACCTGCAAAACCCCACGAACTGACCTCACACTATCAAAGGATGGAAACACGTAATTTATATAGGTCTCCTGATCAGGATTTACTCCCACTTCATTCATTGCTTTGAGAACTTCAATTATACCTATAGGATAAAATTTAGAAGCACAGAAATGAAATACTTGGAACAAATTAACAAAAGATCAGAAAGTTCAGTTTATTTACTTTCTGAATCATAATGTATGAAAGAATACTCATTTTGTCTAAAAAGAGAAAGCAGAAAAGCAAAAGAACTGGGAAATACGATGACAAATCTATTAATCCAGTGGCAAGTTCTAAGGGAATATCCCACAAATTATAACTGTAAGAAAATTTAAAACAATTGAAAAATAAGCCTAATACTTCTGGTATTATACAAATGAACACAGATCATAAAATAGCACTGCTATTACACAGCAGTGATGGATCAACACAATAAAACTTGACCAGAATAAACACTGCAGAGGGAAGGGATGAGCGGGGCACAGGGCGAGGGGATCTGTCAAGGACAAAAGTGTTCTCTCAAGCCTTTATATTAAAAATTCCCTAATTGTTAACTTTAAAAATTTTTTTTAAGTTTTTATTTATTATTCTTGAGAGAGAGAGAGAACGAGCAAGCAAGCGAGCACGAGTGGGGTAGGGGCAGGGAGAGAATTCTAAGCTGTCAGCTCAGAACCCAATGTGGGGATTGAACTCACGAAACAGGAGATCATGACCTGAGCTGAGATCAAGAGTCAGACACTCGGGGCACCTGGGTGGCTCAGTTGGTTAAGCGTCCGACTTCAGCTCAGGTCATGATCTCACAGTCTGTGAGTTCCAGCCCCGCGTCGGGCTCTGTGCTGACAGCTCGGAGCCTGGAGCCTGTTTAGGATTCTGTGTCTCCCTCTCTCTCTGCCCCTCCCCTGCTCATGCTCTGTCTCTCTCTGTCTCAAAAATAAATAAAAATATTAAAAAAAAAAAAAAAAAAAGAGTCAGACACTCAACCAACTGAACCACCCAGGCACCCCTTAACTTCTGATTTCCTATTTTATAGGAGTAAATAGGAAAAAGGAACAACAGATTCTAAGAAATTATTATCTCGATATAGTTAAAAATAAAAATCTACAAGATTGTTGCTCCCTTCTCCCACTTACAAAAAAATCTTTTATTAAAGTCTTAAAAGTCACTGCATGTTTTCCAAAGCTATAGTTAGGTTCAAATAGTGCAAACGGATTCCTTTTTTTAAATTTATGTTTTAATGTTTATTTATTTTTCAGATAACGTGAGAGACAGAGTGTAAGCAGCAGAGGGGCAGACAGAGGGAGACACAGAATCTGAAGGGGGCTCCAGGCTCTGAGCTGTCAGCCCAGAGCCCGACGCGGGGCTTAAACTCATAAACCATGAGATAATGACCTGAGCGGAAGTCAGACACTTAACCAACTGAGCCACTCAGGCGCCCCCCACACTGATTTCTTTATACAAGACCAATTAATCTGGAAAATTACCAAACTACTCAGGTGTCACCTACCTTGACACACAGTTTAATAAAAGAAAGGACTCTTTAAAACTTATTTTCTTTAGTTTCATTACTTTCACATTAAAGCTTCCCCTAAAGATCCCTGTGTTTGCCCTATCACATCATCTACAGAAAAATTATATTTCTACAGGGGCGCCTGGGTGGCTCAGTCGGTTGAGTGTCCAATTTCAGCTCAGGTCATGATCTCGCAGTCCGTCAGTTCACACCCCATGTCAGGCTCTGTGCTGACAGCTCGGAGTCTGGAGCCTGCTTCAGATTCTGTGCCTCCCTCTCTCTCTGTCCCTCCCCACTCATGCTGTCTCTCTCTGTCAAAAATAAACATTAAAAAAAAACTTTTTTAATTACATTTCTACAAATTTGTTATATAATGTGCTCTAGCGCAATACTTGATTGTAAATTCCCACCGAGTACAGAAATATATCGGCAAGTGTGACAACATTATGAATATCTGCACATTATTTATTTAAATGTTTATTTATTCTTGAGAGACAGACAGAGACAGAGTATGAGTGGGGAGGGTCAGAGAGACAGGGAGACACAGAATCTGAAGCAGGCTCCAGGCTCTGAGCTGTTAGCACAGAGCCTGATGTAGAGCTTGAACTCACAAACTGTGAGATCATGAACTGAGCCGAAGTTGGACACTTAAGTGACTAAGCCACCCAGGCGCCCTGCACAATTCTTTTAGATAAAATTCAGATTATTATTCAGATTAAACAGTTTATTATACTTAAAATCACCTAATGATCTTCAAAACCTTAAATATTTAAACGTATTTTTTAAGATACAAATACAATACTTAAAAAACCCTCAAGGTAAAGCATGTGCTTAGTTCTAAGTTTAGGAGAACATGCATGTTGGTCCATAGAGCACACAGCAGGCATAACAATATTTGTAAGCAAAATTTAGGAGAAGTATTCCTCTAACAATTCACTAGGAATTACTACTAATAACATTGATAACTATCATAAAAAATGGCAAATCACACTATGCTCTTCTTTACATGCAAAGATTACTAAGCACTTGAGAGGAGGGCATAGCTAGTTGCCTTTCAATTACTAGTAACAGACTTGTGCTAATCTAATGTCCTCAAGGTCCTTTCTCACTAATAGGGATTGCTTTCATGACCACGGTTTAAAGTAAATAACTAAGTTTCTAGTAAGACTCTCCAGTGAAATGACAAAACAAAAACAAGTTCAAAGTTTAAAGAGACCTTTAAGTTTAAAGAGCTTTCTACCCTGTTCTGGCACTTAATGGTAGTGTAAATCTGAGCAAATAACTTTCCCTCTCTGAGCCATAATTTCTTTTTTTTTTTTAATTTTTAAATGTTTGTTTATTTTTGACAGAGAGACAGAGCATGAGTGGGGGAGGGGCAGAGAGAGGGAGACACAGAATCTGAAGCAGGCTCCAGGCTCTGAGCTGTCCGCACAGAGCCCGATGTGGGGCTCAAACTCATGGACCGCAAGATCATGACCTGAGCCAAAGTCGGACGGTTAACCAACTGAGCCACCCAGGCGCCCCCTGAGCCATAATTTCTTAGCTTACACATTAGAAATAACAATATGCCAGGAACCATGCCTTTTAGACACTTCGTCAAAAAACACCTGACTTAATCCTTCCTAACTACCATCCTTGTTAGATTCAGCAGATTGATATGTGTCAAGGCACTCGATGAATGGAAAATTTTTCTGACTTATAGAGTCTAGGCCTAGTGAATAAATAGAAACGGTATCAAGAACTGTAAGTACTACCCACAGGCATGGAAGAAATTCTTGTGGTCTAGGCCTAGAGGAAGACTGAGAACAGGAAAAAGAGAACACACTGAACAGAAAGAATCCTAGTACTTAGTTTTGATCAATCTATCAACAGCTGACTCCTGAACAACATGGGTTAGGGGCGCTGGCTCCAGTGCAATTGAAAATTCGCACATAACTTCTGACTCTCTAAAAACTTAACTACTAACAGCCTATGTTGACCAGAAGCCTTATCAAAAACAATCAATTAGTACATTATTTTGTATGTGCTATGTATTAAATACTGTATTCTTACAATAAAGTAACCTAGAGAAAAAAATGTTACACAGAAAGTGTAAGTTCTCTCTCTCCCTCTCTCAAAAGAAAGAAAGGAAGGAAGGAAGGAAGGAAGGAAGGAAGGAAGGAAGGAAGGAAGGAAGGAAGGAAGGAAGGAGCTCAGTCAGTTAAGCATCCAACTCTTGATTTTGGCTCAGGACATGTTCTCACGGTTCTCATGGTTCTCTCACGGTTCATGAGATCAAGCCCCGCGTCCAGACAATGCAGAGCCTCCTTGGGATTCCTGCTCTCCCTCTCTCTCTCTCTGCCCCTCCCCCACTCACATGCACATTCTCTCTCAAAATACTAAAAAATAAACTCAAAAAAAGAAAAAAAAATCGTTAAGGAAGAGAAAATACATTTTCAATACTGTATTTATTTAAAAAATCCGGGGGTGCCTGGGTGGCTCAGTCAGTTGGGTATCTGACTTCGGCTCAGGTCATGATCTCACAGTTCGTGAGTTCGAGCCCTGTGTCAGGCTCTGTGCTGACAACTCGGAGCCTGGAGCCTACTCTGGATTCTGTGTCTCCCTCTCTCTCTCTCTCTGCCTCACCCCTACTTGCTGTCTCTGAAAACTGAATAAACATTTAAAAATTTTTTTAATAAATAAATAAATAAATAATAAAAATAAAAAATCCATGTTTATGGGAACCTATGCAGTTCAAACCTGTTACCTGTATTTTCAGGGGCCAACTGTATTAACAAGGCTTTCGACTCAGTCTACTGGGGGTGGGGGGGGGTGTACTTCTCTATGTAAATAAAGCTGGAAATGTCTTCAGAAGTCAATCTTTATTTTAACCAAAGTGTTAAACTGAATGATTTCTCTAAGATCAAAGGCATATCTTGAATAAGAAACCAAGTCTCCTAGGGCAGGTCGGAAGCTCAGGCAGTTGAGCATCCAACTCTTAATTTTGGCTCAGGTCATGACCTCACAGTTTGTGGGTTTGAGCCCCATGTCAGGCTCTGCGCTGACAGTACAGAACCTGTTTGGGATTCTCTCTCTCCCTCTGTCTCTGTCCCTCTCCAGGTCGCATGCCCTCTCTCTCTCAAAATAAATAAATAAACATTAAAAAAAAAAAAAGTTTCCTAATTGCTGGCAGGTGCTTGTAACACCACAAAACTGCAAAAACCTACACTTTATCCTGGAATCAGAAGAACGTGGGATCAAGTCCTTGCTCTGTCACCAAAAACTGATTTTTAGCAGTTCTTCATCTATAAGAATGATGATAATAAAACTTTCCACTTAGCTCTCAAGGTGGTCATTTAAATTAAAGGAAAAAATGTGTGAAACCCTAAAAATACTAAATAAATGTTACTAGTAACAATAATGATTTCGTTTTTTTAGCTGTCTTAAAATACCCTAGTAATTTTTTACATTTTCTTAGTGATACCCAGAGTAAATGCAGAATAATGTAACTATATATTTGATTTTCTGATGTCTGAAAATAGACCAACAAATTGAATGTAAACAGAAGATTCTTATTTCTGTACAAAACACTTCACTCTGATATCTAGGATCCAAAGACATTTTATTCTCTTAACTCATTGTTCTTCCAAAAGGTACATTAGGGGGAGGAGTGTATTCTGCTCATTTAGAGGATGTGTGATGCCAGCATTTTTTAACATGTATTTTTCTAACTGAAATTAAAGTTGGTTTAAGAAAACCCAGGTCCAGGGGCACCTGGGTGGCTCAGTCGGTTAAGCGTCCGACTTCAGCTCAGGTCATGATCTCGCGGTCCATGAGTTCGAGCCCCGCGTCGGGCTCTGTGCTGACGGCTCAGAGCCTGCAGCCTGTTTCAGATTCTGTGTCTCCCTCTCTTTCTGACCCTCCCCTGTTCATGCTCTGTCTCAAAAATAAATAAACATTAAAAAAATTTTTTTTTTAAAAAAGAAAACCCAGGTCCACACCTGCCTGATCAGTTAAGTTCAGTCACTCCCTTAGGCATTCTGAGGGAGGATACAAAGATATTCACTTCAATAACTACAGTCCGATGGGAGGACAGAAAAACTTATCAATAAGGAGAAAAAAACACGATTGATCTCACATACCCACTTACCTCCTCCTAAAAAATACAATTCATATATTTTTTTAATTTTTTAAATATTTATTTATGTATTTTGAGAGAGAGGGGACAGCAGGGGGGGAGGAGGAAAGAGAGAATCCCAAGCAGGTGCCTTCATATTTCTCTTTTACTTATTTTTACTTTTATCTTTTTTTTAAATTTTTTTCTACGTTTATTCATTTATTTTGAGAGAGAGAGAGAAAGCACGAGTTGGGGAGGGGCAGAGAGAGAGGTGAGAGTGAGAATCCCAAACAGTCTCCATGCTGCCAGCACAGAGCCCAACACAGGGCTTGAACCCACGAACTGAACCATGAGATCATGACCTGAGCCGAAGTCAGATGCTTAACCAACTGAGCCACCTAGGTGCCCCTCGTATTTTTCTTTTAAATAAAAAGATTAAAATAATCATATATTAACCTAGGGAAACATAGATTCCAAACCTCTGTGAACTTAGAAAATCGAACTAAGACTAAGCAATCGAATACAAATATTTAAGGAGCACCTGATGGCTCAGTCGGTTGAGCCACCAACTCTTGATTTCGGTTCAGGTCACAATCTCACAGTTGTGAGATCTGAGCCCTCAGCAGGGCTCCGTGCTGGGCATGGAGCCTGCTTAAGATTCTCTCTCCCTTTCCCTCTGTCCCTCCCCTACTTGTGCACGTGCTCTCTCTCTCTCTCTCAAAAAAAAAAAAAAAAAAAAAAAAATTCAAAGATAGTCACGACAAAGTTTATGAATCCAGAGGAAAGCCTCCATTCAAAAAGCTTTGTAGAATTAAAATAGTTTATACTTTTGGGAAAGATAAATGGTTGATCTGAACAACTTCCACAAACTATGACCACTTACTCCACATGATTTTTGACTCTTATGTAGGGCACTCCCTCTACCAGAGGCAATATCTTATTTCTTGAAAAGTATTCTCTATTCAACTTTACTCAACTCAACTCTATTCAACTTTACTCAATTGGCATTCAAGCTTCTGTATGGCCCCTTCCTTATAGATCTTATCCCTTCTATACTCTTAACTTTTCGGTTTTCTAAATATACTCAGGGATATAAATCCTCAATCATCCTGGGTTATTCCCTCTCATTCAGGCCAACTTGCGAAAATTCTAAGTGGTGACTTTTCCATTTGTGCCACAGAGAAAAATACTAGTAAGATGAGCTATAAGGAAATCACTGTGAGAATCTTCCTTAGGGGTTGGTGATGGCTGAACTGGCAGCCAGAAATATTCTGGAATTCAATAATAGTATGAATGATCGTAGTATCGTGGAAAACTCTTGCTTCAGTTTGATCTGATCTCTAAATATCTTTCTCTGATTTCATGAAGGGTTTTATCTATTCCTTATGAAACGCTCCTCTACATCTTCCAACACTACAGCTGTTATTTTCTTCTGTTCTTTCTACCAGTTTATATAGGACATTTTCCTGGACAAGAACAAGTTCATTGCACTGATAAAAATGTGACCTTCTTACCTGACCCTGAAGAAACCATACAAAGTATGTATAGCCATTTTGTTGTCACATGAAGGACAACTGGAGAACACATACTTTACTATATTTCTGGACCTCCCACAAAGGGAGAAACTAGTTTTTAAAAACTGTAACACAACTGACAGTATCTTGTACCTCAAGTTACCTTTTTCAGCTTTTATGTTTTTCCAGATAAAACCATCACTGATTAAAAAACTTATACCACTTTTTTAAATGTCCTAATGTAAAAACTGGCATCTAACTTTTAGTTAATAGCTAAAAATTTTTATAAAATAAACACAGCATAACACAAATGTCTAATACGGAGGTGTTATGATATTTAAAAAGAGTGTTTAAAACAGAACAGAAATCCTCAGTTCTAAGCCCAGCAGCACTGACAGCTAGGTGTGGAACCCAAGGTCAGTCATGGAATCTCTCTGCTGCTCTCAGTTACTTCGTTAATATAAAGCAGTCTTTCAACAAGGCACCTTTGTGATCTAAATTATAAGCTTCTAAGAGAGGATGGATTCAAGATAAAGCCCATTTTTCTACTAGTTTGAGCTACAACTATCAAAAGAAATCACCTGAATTCTTCTATGCTTACTAAGTTGTTAAAGTGTGGTAACCAATTCAAGTCTAGACACACTGATACAGTTGAAGAAAGCAAATTTTCCTGATGAACAAACAAACATTTCAACAGGGGTATTTTCTTATCTGTGTAGAGGTGGACAATATGAATATGCCCGAAGATTTTCATGGAATGATGTAAATTTTCTCTGGTTCAAAAATACTGTGTTAAAGGTTACTTCTTGGGAGCTTTCAGAACTGGAGGATGTGCAAAGAGTTAATCAACTAGCATACTGTTTTCATGAAGATTTTTCTAAAAAGGATTTTGAGACTTTTATAGCCAGAAACAATTAGGGAATACTTGTTTCACCATTTCCTTTAGACCAGAAGACGACTATATATTTAAAATAAAATTGCAATATGAAAGTCTGCTAAAAGCACTTTTTTTGTTGTTTGTGCATTTTGTTTGTCACCCAGTGTCATACTAACAACTCTGCATCTCATTCTAAAGCACATTATACTGCGAGATAAAATGAAAAAGACCATTTTTTGTTTCCCCAAGGGGGAAGTACTTCTGTTAAAAGCATCTTTTTATGAGACTACTCTTTCTGAATTACCAATAATGCAAACCAAAGAATTAGATACTGTACTCTAAAATTTAATATTTGTTCAATTCTTATTCATATCCTATAGGTATCCCATGTGTACAAGGAAAAAGTATGCTAAATGCGTAAGTGTACTTAAGAACCTGAGAGATTGAACATTTCTGTCCTTCAATCAGCAGGCTGTCAGGTCATGAGCGCTCATTTTGCAATAAAAGTTTTCCTGCCTTTCCTATTATTGTAACTCAGCTCAGTTAAGGAGACTGGTCCACAAAGAAAATGGCTTGATTATGTATAACTTTATCTTGAATAAGGCTAGACAAATTAATTTTGAACGGTATATGTAAAATCAAAAACTAAGGAGTTTTTCGAAAAACTTAAAAATAAAAAACTGTTTAAAACTACACTCACAAGTCTGAATATCAAGATCAGAGACGAAGTCAGAATGAAATTAAGACGAAAGAAATCCACTGTTTTTAAAAATGCTTACCCAATTCTTGACTCTGACTTCAATCAATTCTATTTTCTCAGAAGGTCTACTACTCAGAGAGAAGTTTACCTTCCCAAAGAATCCAACTAGTGTGTGTAGAAACTTACACTGGATCTCTGGACCATTATGAATCTGTAAAAGGCAAAACCTAACCTTGAACATTTTTCTCCTTCTGATGTCCAGCTAGCAATGGCCAGAAATAATGAGTTCTGACAGGAAAACCTTCTTCCTTCAGAGCCTTCATTAGAGCTTTTGCCAAATCTGAAAGAGATATCATAAAATATTACAAAGCTACTTCAGCAAAACTTATTTATGTCAGTTTTAATGATGAGAATATCATACCAGTTTTATTGGCTTGTAATGCGCAGTGGAGTGTGAACTGCAAAGGAGATGTATGCATCTGGGATTCCTTTAACTGCTTGCAGTAATCTTGCAGCTTCTCTGCAGGCTAGGGGGAAAAGGTACCACACATCAGCCGGGTCTGCAAATATCCTACCATTTGACCTTCTGCAGATATGCTACCACTCCTGGAATGAAAAATTTCAACCTCTCGTCCTCTTTCTAACTGATAAACTTATAACACAGAAACAAAGTTTTCATAATGTTTGTAATTGGTCTCATCTCACAGTATGTTCTTCTACTTTATAGACTCTTATTTCACTGCCTATTACACTGTCAATAAAGTAAAAACAGACAGGATACCGTATTCATAGTCACACAGTGTCGTAAAAAGAAACTGCCAAAGTCATTCAGATTGTCTTCCCTTGATACAGGACATGCTAATAAAATTTGGAATGCTGTATCTTCCAATTTTTCAGTGACTAAAAGCAGAATGAGGTTCATTGCATCTGGGAAGAAAAGAAAAGAAAGACATATTCTGTTACTGAATTGAATAATATTTTTACACTGCAGCCACTCTGAAAGACAAACTTATGAACTACAAAGGCCAAAAGGATATATCTCCCTAGATAACAGTGAAACACTTCCAAATCAAAACATTCCCATCTGCTCATTAACTCAAGTTGTTTAGTTCATTAATCTGACTTCTAAGAGTCCTGTGTTCATGTACTACAATCCCCTATCGTTAGAGAATGCCTTTTCCATCATGTAAGAATAGTAATTCAGATTTTTAGAAAAATCATAAAAATAAATTTTTAAAAACTACCTGGAATATATCTTCTTTCATATGTAATTTTTTCCAAAATTTCTGGGACATATTGAGAATACCCAGCTTTACTGAAACTAAAAATAATTTGCAATAAATCACGGTCCATAAGGTAAAGATCAGACTTCTTCACCTTCTCCAGAGTCTGTAGACAGTTTCAGAAATTAGAAGAACGAGTTAGAAACCAGTATTTTTAAATTATAGCCAAATAAATTAAAATACCAAAATTTAAAAAATTAGGAACATACACCATCTAAAGGTTTAGGGCTTATATTATAAAACAGAAAACATTACATTTCAGCAATAACTAAGATCAACACCAAGGTACCAAACTTTAAAAATTCTCCATCAATACTAATGTCTACAAGAAATACCTTTAAAAACAGATATAAGCTACACTTTTCTGCTTCATGCAAAACGTTAACACAAGCTCACACAAATGATTTTTTTTTATGCAATAGTTTTAAAGTATTATTTACATGACATAAGACATACCTGCTTAACATGATCAATGTCACCCTTTTCAGCATATGCATTCAATAATGCTAAGTATGTGTCTGGACCAGGCTCAATTCCAGCCTCTCTCATCACTGTGAGAATATTTTCTGCATTCTCTATATCTCTGGAAGTTATTCAAAGAAAACAGAACAGATTATTATAATACTGGCAAATGTAATACTATCATTCTAAAATATATTAGCCTGTACTTATTAAAATTAACAACTCTTATAAACCATTTAGCAAAGGACATCAGAAAAGAGCAAATACACATGAAACCAGCTATAGGTTTCTGAAACAACAAAAATAATAAATGTTCCCAATTTTTACAGGTAACTTTTCCAAAAGAGAAACCAAACTGCATAATAATCACATAGACCTTAAATCAATGTGCCCTCTTTCATCAAGTGTGCTATGACTCAAATTTACCTTTTTAGGGAAGAATAACATTTAGTAAATTATTCTTCAAAAATAAAACTGTTTTCCAAGAGCATCAAGAGGGCAGTTAAAATACAAAGTCAAGGGGCGCCTGGGTGGCTCAGTCGGTTGAGCGTCCGACTTCAGCTCAGGTCATGATCTCACAGTTCGTGAGTTTGAGCCCCGCGTTGGGGCCTGTGCTGACAGCTCGGAGCCTAGAGACTGCTTCGGATTCTGTGTCTCCCTCTCTCTCTGCCCCTCCCCCACGCATGCTCTGTCTCTCTCCCTCTGTCAAAAATAAATAAAAATTTAAAAACAAACAAAAAGTCAACTAGTTTGGATCAGGCCCAATTTTTAAAATTGAATTATTTTCAAATAAAAGTTTTATGAAACAGATAAATTTAAGAATAAGTTCTTAAAAAATTGCATGTTCTACTTCACACGCTCAAAATTTTTGAGGGGTTAGATAAACATGGTTTAAGAATTTTCTACAATAATTTCCTATAATTTAAACCTCGCTCGAGAACAAAACCTTAAGTTGAACATTACCCGGCTCTTGCATGCCCTGTAACAAGAGCACTGAAAACTGCCTCCGTGATTGGCAGGTCCTTAGTTTTCATAAATCCAAGAATCTTGCTGCAATAAAAGAGAAATGAAAATACTTTTTGGAAATATACATCAGAACCACTTTTTACAACATACAAACACAAAATCTCACTCCCTGAAATTATATCAATTATATCAAATTATAGATCTTGAACTACCCTTGGTAAAAATAGCAGGTAAGTTTTTAAAATTTGATTGTTTCTTCTATACTAATTAACCTTTAAAAAGCCTATAAAGTTTAATAAAAATCCATTCAATTAAAAATGAATTATACATTTCAATTTATTCCTTATTTCCTAAAGCTGCCATCCAAAAGTAGTACTAAATTTTACAGAGAAATAAACGTCACAACGGATTTTATATGAATCAGCAAGATAGAATATTGCAAGTTTTATAAATGAATACAGTTTAAATGGCTAAGAACATTTCCTTTAGGAAATAATCAATTTAAAAGGACTAAAGCCAACTTTATACACCTCAGCAATTTTAAGCCTCTGTTCCAGTAAATCAAAATTTTAATTAAAATAGCAATACTCATTTATCTTTCCCCTCTTACACAATTTTATATTTTACTTAAGTCATATTACCAAATTTGCTAGATTAAAATCCTTCTGAAATAATTTCCCTAAGAAGAAGCTTAAAAGAAAAAGAAAGACAAATGAACGTACCCTAGGTTTACAGGACTTAACAAATTTGTTTGCTTAAACATACATTTATAGAGCTCCATACCTGGCACCTTCAATATCTCCTACATTACAATAAGCTGCGATCAACCTCTGGTATGTCACCTGCCAATGAAATGGGCTAGTTAATATTTTTTTAAATACTATTTTTTTCCTGGGATTGAAAAAAAAAGTGATATAACCAATAAACATTTACGATAGCAGCTACCTACTCGATTTGGTTGAATGTTTGCTTCCTCCATTTTTGCCAAGAAGTCAGTTGGTGAAAATTTATATTCATTTTGAAGATAAACTTTAAGTAAAGCATTATAATGACTTACATCATACACAGTACCTACAAATAAAATTTAAATCAAATTTTTAGAAAAGGACCTAAAATCATATTCTTTATCACAACTAAAATATGCATACTTAAATTTAACAAACAAAAGGGGTAAAATGGTCACTTCAGCATTTCACCCCCTACTTAGGCCCAACTATACAGAAATCTTGTCAGAACAGAGCAAGTTAAGCATTTAAGACAGTAATTAACTGAATTACTATACAGTCACAAGTAACTGCTTATTCAGATGTTAAGATGTAAAGTGACAAAGATTTTCTTACTTATGAAGCATAATATCCCTTCCTGTTAGAAAATGTTGACAATACCTCTGTATTTAAAGTGACAAACATTTTTGGTAGAAAGTAGTCCTTGCCACAGAACAGACACACCAAGACGGACTGTGACTGCAGTTGTTCTATACAGGGAGGACTGTACTAGCAGACCTGGTTATTTACTCACCAGGCTACTCAGTGTTTGTTTGAAGGCTCCATTTCCAGTTATAGTTTCTAGTCTGCTATTGTTAATTACCCCTATTCCAAAGCTCTTTGTTTTCTTCCAGGTCCTATCTTGCCTAAGGCCACATCAATCAAGGTAACCATTCAGCCTTCCTCAACCCACTGATGACATCTTGGTCACCGTATCAATCTAATGCTAATGTTTTACTAAATTTGCATGAATTAAATTTGTATCTAAACTGCCTGTAGCAACACAGGCCTTTGGTCAGTCAGTTTGAGATTCTAGACCACACAGGACTTATTCTATTAATATTTGCTTTCATCTTACTAGACTTGTACATACTGTGCTATGTTTCAGAAACTGTGCTAAGTGCTCTGCATCTAGAGGCTCTGTTAGTCTTCACAACGCTTTGAGACGTACTCTTATCCCCATCTTATGCATGAGGAAAACTGACTCTTCCACTTGTCCAAGGCCACATGGCTAGTAAGTGACCACAGATTTGAATGTAGGTGGTCTGCCCTGAGTGCCCAATCTGTTAACCATTGTAACACTTTATATAAGGCCTTAAGGGGAACCATGTACAATTCAACATCTGCAATGTGACTGTGCATCAAGGTTACCATACGGCGTCTGAAAACTTCTAAAAAATCAAGTTGAACTCTAATAATGGTTGGCTAAAAAGCGGCTCTAAGGCTGAAAGAACGTATATCCTTTTTCACAAGAATTTCTCCCAGTTCAACATGTATTTTTAAATCACATGACTTACTGACATACAGAAATTTCTAGTTTTTTTGAAGTCAATTCTTTATTTTCACTTTCCTGCTGCTTTTATACCTAGAAGACTATTTTCCATTCTGAAATCCATTATTCATCTATTCTTCTCAAAACTTTAAACAAACGAACTTGTCATCAAAATTAGTTCTAGATGAATTCAAAACTGAGGTGAGGCTCTGTGTTTATTGTATAGTTTTCTTCCATATAGGTACTACATGTTTCTTGAAGGATATTCATAGATATTTTATATATTTGTGACTAAACTTAGAACCTTCTACCCATTTTATTTTCTAACTAGGAAAAGTTATAGATTCCTGAACATTTAATATTTCCTACTACTTTACTGTAAGTTGATTTTCTGGGATTTTACAGGTAAACAAGTATATCATCTAAAGAATCGCAATTTCTCATATTGTTTCACAACCTATTTCACTGCATGATATTAGTTGTTGGCTTTAAATTTAACATGTTAAAGAAGTATCCTTCTATTCTTTGTTAAGGTTTTTAAAAATCAAGAATGAACATTGGATTTTATCTAATGGTCTTTTAAACTATGTTATTTTCTGAATAGATACTATGTTCACGGTTCAAAATTTTCAAAGCATAAAAAGGTACAGAGTAAAACTGTATCTGGTATTTATTATCCTTCAAGAACTATTTTAATGTTATATGCATATACAGATATAAATATTTTTCTTCAAAATAGTAGCATACTATATACACCATTCTGCACCTTAATTTTTCCTTCTATTTTGGAGAACACCCCACGTTAGTATAGAAGAACTCCTTTTTTAACAGTTGCACAGTATCCCATTTCATGGACACCCCATAATTTATCTGATCCCCAGTGAGAGACATTAGAGTTGGTTCCAATTCCTAACTCTTACAAACAAGCCACAATAAAGGATATCCCTTTGCACATTTGAATATATCTGTGATCTAAATTTTTTTTTAAATTTTTTAATGTTTATTTATTTTGGAGAATGGAGGAGAGGGAGGGGAGGGTCAGAGAGAGGGACACACAGAATTCGAAGCAGACTCCAAACTCTGAGCTGTCAGCACAGAGCCTGATGCAGGGCTCGAACTCATGAACTACAAGATCATGATGTGAGCTGAAGTCAGATGCTTAACCTGCTGAGCCACCCAGGTACCCATTATCTAAATTCTAACAAATGGAACTGCTTGGTCAAATGGTATGTGCGCTCCCAACTTTGACAATACAACTGCCTTTTTATCCTGTCCTTTTTCTTTTTAACTTACCATAAAAGTAATAATTGTTATGAAAATTACTTTATTTTTTCATTTGAGTATAGTTGACAATTATTTTATTCTCAATGCCTCTAGATGTCGCTATAACTCACCAGATAAATATTACCAAGTAGCTCTTCCATAAAATTGAATTATAGCATTTATGTAAATAAATTCTTATTTACCAAAAGAAAAAATATCTACACTTTTTATATATACACATATTTTTTTTTTCAACGTTTATTTATTTTTGGGACAGAGAGAGACAGAGCATGAACAGGCGAGGGGCAGAGAGAGAGGGAGACACAGAATCGGAAACAGGCTCCAGGCTCTGAGCCATCAGCCCAGAGCCCGACGCAGGGCTCGAACTCACGGACCGCGAGATCGTGACCTGGCTGAAGTCGGACGCTTAACCGACTGCGCCACCCAGGCGCCCCTATATACACTTATTTTTAAACAATCATACCCAATTTCTGAAGTTTGTCCCATATCCTATGAGCAAATTCGGTTCTCTCTGATAACTGTAGTTCAGGCAAGAGAGAACCACAGCTGCGCAGGAGAAGCAAGGCTTGATTACCACCTGGGCTCCCTGTGAAAAAAGGTAACAGATATCATTTAACACAACAGCAATATCATACAGGTAAATATCAAAACTTAAACTGAAATCCGTAAATAGTCAAAACTCTCCTGCCTCACTGAGATGGTAAGAGTACCCACAAACTAGAAAAACCCTACCCAAATCCACAAGTAACATTTACAATGTTACTAAAAATTATGTTTTTAAAATTAGTCTGCTTTTAAAAAGCTAAGGTTATGAATCCATGTAATCTGCAAGGCTCTATACCATATAAAAATACACAGAACTTAATTTATAAGCACTACTTACTACAATTCAAAGGCTAAGCTTCTCAGTATCTTATGAAAATAGTACAGAGCAGTACAATTAAAACCCATGAATACCAAGTTTACAATCAATTACAAAATAATGTAAACTTCCTTCTCCCTTTATCCATGGCCTTTATCTACATGTCTCTGAAAGATGACTTTAAAACCAAACAAAAACAAAAAACAAACCATTCACTGTATGATTCCACTTAAATAAAGTATCCAAAATAAGAAACCTGCAAGGCCAAAAAGTACACTAGGAGTCGTCTAAGGCTGGAAGGGATGAGGAGTTGGGGGATAATGGCTACGGGTTTGGAGATTTCTTTTTGAGGTGATAAAAATATTCTAAAATTAACTATGGTAATAGTCGTTCAACTCTGAATAAATCAAAAAGAGAAAATGATACAATAGCTTTTAAATACACACAATTATAACTGACACTTCTTTCATATCCATCATCATTAGATTCCATAGCTTCTTAATGTGAATGAAATCCACAGATGGGCTTTAGGAAGCTGGTGAATATTCTGTAACTACATGCAAAATTATGTGCATGTTTGCATGCTCGGCTTGTGGGGGGTGGGAGGTGGTAAGAGGGCCTACAACCTTCCACCAGATTATCAAAGTAAGTGATTCAAATGGATTATAATAGCTAAGTGAAAATGAAAGGGAAATAATGATTATTGGTCCTTCTGGGAATCTATCATATGTAAGCATCTTAGGGAAAGTTGACACCATACAAGGCAAGATAAGAAACGCTTCCAAACGATTTACCACTGAGTGACTTTTTTTTATAAAAAAGTGGAAAGCAAGAAGACAATTTTTATTTGCTGATTTTGGAAAAAATATCTAATACAAAAATGTTTCATGCAAAACTTTGCCCTGATGAGTTGGAAAGATCAAAAGATCACAATCATAACATAAAATCATGATCAATAGAAATAACAAAATTAAAAGTATCAAATAACATGTTTTGCAGTGATCTTGCCCCGAAACAAGAAAATATACAAAAAATTTGAAATACCTGAGTGACAGGTGTTATCAAAGACTTTTTGTAGAAGAGTCTTTGGGATGCGGCCAGTTCTTCGGACAGAATTATCCAGTCTCATTAGAGCCCAGTCAAATTGACTGGCATTCTTTCTATGAGAGGAGGGCTCCTCTTGAAGATAATTCTTTTTCTCAACAGCAATGGCATATAGCCTGGCTTGGCTCAGCAGCCCTCTATAAAATGAAACACAATTGGTAATTAACTAAACTCACTTATTATCCATATAAATTCTTTTATTGAGCAAAATTTATGCAAAGTTTATTGGTTACCAAATACCTAAATTTTGGTACAAAACCAGAAATGCTCAGAGAAGTGTAAGATGGTAGAAAAGAAAAGTTCTGCCTTTTACTCGAAATAAAATCACAAGCACACACAAATTGTATGCAAAGTAAATCTCCTGAATAACTGTGTCTTGATAACTTTCCACATGGAATCATTTCAAAGACAATAATATGATGTGGTTTAAGCGTGTGTGTGTGTGTGTGTGTGTGTGTGTGTGTGTTTTATTTTCCTTAAGTAAAACCAGCTTAATGAAGGAAAATGAAGCAGTTTATGCTACAAAGTTCTTCTCACCTTTACAGAGATCTAAAATGTACTTAAAATTCTGATAACTGCTTTCAAATGTTTTCTAGGTGTAATCTCATTATGAATTTAAAAGAAGACCAATAACCAAGTTTAAATTATGCAATTTTTTAAAGAATCATTCATGGGGCGCCTGGGTGGCGCAGTCGGTTAAGCGTCCGACTTCAGCCAGGTCACGATCTCACGGTCTGTGAGTTCGAGCCCCGTGTCGGGCTCTGGGCTGATGGCTCAGAGCCTGGAGCCTGTTTCCGATTCTGTGTCTCCCTCTCTCTCTCGGCCCCTCACCCGTTCATGCTCTGTCTCTCTCTGTCCCAAAAATAAATAAACGTTGAAAAAAAAAAATTAAAAAAAAAAAAAAAAAAGAACCATTCAGGACCAAAGAATTTTCAATCTCTCTAAATAAATTTGAAACATTTTATAGTGACTGTTTCGGCTCTCAATTCATAGCTGCTTTCCATCTGTCAAAATACTAATTATATAGTACCTTTCTAGTTATTTTAACAACTTCAATCATTGAAAATAAAACTAGATTTCTGGTATTAAACATCATTAATTTTCAGGGGCTCCTGGGTGACTCAGTCGGTTAAGTGTCCGAATGCAGCTCAGGTCATGATCTCACGGTTTGTGGGTTCGAGCCCTGCCTTCGGCTCTGTGCTGACAGCTCAGAGCCTGGAGCCTGTTTCGGATTCTGTGTATCCCTCACTCTCTGCCCCTCCCCCGTTTGTACTCTGTCTCTCAAAAAAATAAATAAATAAATAAATAAATAAATAAATAAATAAATAAATAAACATCATTAATTTTCAAAAATTAAAAAAAAGTTTATAAATTAGATAAGGTCAGATTAATACATGTAGGTTTATAAAGAACAAAAAACCTTTTTTTTTAATTTTTTTAACGTTTATTTATTTTTGAGACAGAGAGAGACAGAGCATGAATGGGGGGAGGGCCAGAGAGAGGGAGACACAGAATCTGAAACAGGCTCCAGGCTCTGAGCTGTCAGCACAGAGCCCGACACGGGGCTCGAACTCACGGACCGTGAGATCATGACCCGAGCCGAAGTCGGCCACTCACCTGACTGAGCCACCCAGGTGCCCCAACAAAAAACCTTTAAAGCATTCAATATTTTAATAATAGGAGAAGTAACACATAAGCCAAATGCTCTAAAACATGAAATCAGAGGTATTCCATACTGCAGAAATATAGGCTATACCTGATTTACAAATAACAGACTTAAAAATAATCCTTATGTGTGAGAAATACCCTATCATGAAACTTTGAATTGATTTTAAACTTTCTCTGCATTCAAACACCACTTTTTAACACAAAATTTCTAATGCACAAAGATTTACATTTATTCCAAAATATCTTAGAGTTTCCAATAGCAGCTAGTTAAGTATAACTAAATAATATATACAAAGTACATATTAACAAAGTGTGATATAAAAAAATACTTATTAATCCAGGGACACCTTCATGATAATCCCATTTTTCTTGCAGGTGCACATGTTTACCCCAATTACCAATAAACATTTACATAGTAGTAAGTTTAAAAATAAAGCTGTTGTTTTCCTACCCTATGTTCTCTACCTGGAAAACCAGTCACAAATTGAATGATTAAGTATATGATACTTGATACTACTTTAAAGAAATCTACGCCAAAAGTTTCACCACAAGGTTATGTAAAATACAGAGGCAGTAACAGATACTAGACTAGAAATTCTATTACTGTGATCTGGGACAAATCACAAGCACTCTGGCCATCAATGATTCTACCTATGTAAACAAATTGGAAAACAGTGGAAAAAATCAGGATACTAATTAAATAAGACAATGTTTTCTTACCTTTACAAATCTAATGATCAGCACACTGTAGATGACTAATTGATTAATTTGTAAATGGCTCATTTGTTAAATGAGCTGAATTAATTAAATGCTAATTACCTATGAACCATAGAAGATACGCTCCTACTTATTTATTCATTATTTTCAAAGGTTTTCTCTGGTCATTTGCCTATCTACTGGATCAGTTGTTACTAAACTATGCCCTTGTTAGGCAAACACAAAACAGCATTATTTTAAATCACCCAGAACATGTCAAGTTCAGGTGAATATGCAATAAATAATACTGTTCAAAACAACCAAAGCTAATTAATACGGGAATTTCAACATTGTAGTGAAGTACATTTGCCAAGATTTTCTTATACAACCCAAATCTTATAAACTGTGAAAAAGCACAAAAATAAAACCTTTGCTAAAAGGCAGTTTTAAGACGTAAGATCAAACAAACACAAAATTCAGAGAGAAGACAAAGTACACTATTCTGAACATTTTAAAGCTAATTTTTCCACAAATAAATCTTTAATGCAGCCAACTCTCCTTCACACAAGTATACTCAATTTCATTTTTTTTTTTTTAAGTTTATTTTGAGAGAGAGAGAGAGCGTGCGCACACACGTACAAGCAGGGAAGGAACAGAGAGAAGAAACAGAATTCCAAGCAGGCTCCGCACCATCAGTGCAGAGCCTGACGTGGGGCTTGAACTCATGAACCCTGAGACCATGACCTGAGCTGAGATCAAGAATTGGACGCTTAACTGCACCACCCAGGTGCCCCAGTATATTCACTCAACTTTCGTTAGATAAGCTGAACTATGGACCCACCATAGAATGAACTGGGGTGAGGGAAGGGTTACACATTTAACCAAAAGATTCTTCACTCTTCAAAAAGTCTCCAGTGCTTCCCTACATGGTAGTGCTTTCTACATTTATTTAAAAAAAAATTTTTTTAATGTTTTTATTTATTTTTGAGACAGAGAGAGACAGAGCATGGGGGAGGGGCAGAGAGAGAGGGGAGGGGCAGAGAGAGAGGGAGACAGAATCGGAAGCAGGCTCCAGGCTCTGAGCTGTTAGCACAGAGCCCGATGCGGGGCTCGAACTCATGGACTGTGAGATCATGACCTGAGCCGAAGTTGGACGCTTAGTAACTGAGCCACCCAGGCGCCCCATATTTATTTTTTTTTTAATGTTTATTTATTTCTGAGACAGAGAGAGACAGAGTATGAGTGGGGGAGGGGCCGAGAGAGAGGGAGACACAGAATCTGAAGCAGGCTCCAGGCTCCAAGCTGTCAGCACAGAGCCTGATGCGGGGCTCAAACTCACAGACCGCGAGATCATGAGCTGAGCCGAAGTCGGACCCTCAACCCACTGAGCCACCTAGGCGCCCCTACATTTATTATTTGGCCCAAAATTTATTTTTAAATTCCTCAGTAACAAGAATTTCACGCCTGGAACAACAGGTATGTTGTGATAGAAAGTAAAGAAAAGAACAACTCCGGGGTGAAGGAGAGTCTATGTAGTATAGGCACCTACCCATCAAGCTTGCACAAGCTGGAACGCACTGCCTCCAATCTGATGACCAAAACTGATGTAACCACATAAGTGAAAATTTCATCATCTCATCAACAAGTCATAAATGGCTCTTTTGAATTTTTGAGTTAAACATCTTAGGTTCCCTCCAGAGACTCTGGCACTCACCACTAACATTCAGATTACCCACGAATTTCCTCTGGTAAAATGTGGCATTGTTTTTATCATTTTTTTTTTTTAACTGGTGGTGGTTTTTATTTCAACTCTTTAGTACAAAAAATAATGACTTTATAGTTGAGTGTCCATATTTCAAAAAGGTACAAGGACCTATTATTATAAGCAGGCTTCCGTGAGATTCCCCTCTTTAAGCCTGTACTTTTTTCCAATACTTTACTTTTTTCTAATATTTTACTTTTTCAAGGCATTTTTAGGTTTACAGAAAAAGTGTGCAGAGTACAGAGTTCCTGTATATCCTCTTCCCCTTCACCCAGTCTCCCCTATTTACATCTTGCATTAGTGTGGTACATGTGTTACAAATGATGAACCAATCATGATACATTAACTAAAGCCTACAGTTTACAATAGGGTTCACTCTGTGAAAAACCTATGGGTTCTGACAAATCTATGGTAAGCACTACCGTACCACACATAAGAGTTTCACTGCCCTGAAAATGCCCTATGCTCCACCTATTCATCCCTTCCCCCCTCCTCCTGAACCGCTATTAATTACCTTTGTCCTTCTCTATAGTTTTGCCTTTTCCAAAATGTCTTACAGTTGGAATCACACAGTAACGGAGCCTTTTTCAGACTGGCTTCTTTCACCTACCAAAATACATTTAAGGTTCTTCCATGTCTTTTTGTGGCTTGATTAACACATTTCTTTTTAGTGCTGAATAATACTCCATTTTACAAATTTACATAATTTGTTTATCTGTTCACCTAATGAAGAACAGACATACTGGCTGATTCCAACCTGGGCAAATATGAATAAAGCATCAATAAACATTTGTGTGCAGACTTTAATGTGGATGTAAATTTTCAATTCACTTAAGTAAATATCTAGGAGTGTGACTGCTGGATTATAGGGTAAGCTTATGTTTATTCAGCTTTGCAAGAAACTGACAAACTGCCTTCCAAAATGGCTGTACCACTTTGCATTCCCACCAGCAATAAATAGGAGAGCTCCCTATTGCCCCACCTCCTCACCAACATTTGGTCCCGAAGATGTTTTGGATTTTAGTCATTTTAAAAAGTATGTAGTGGTATCTAATTGTTGTTTGAATCTGCAATTCCCTAATGACATATGATGGTGAACATCTTTTCATACGCTTACTTGCCTCCTATATGTATTCCTTTGTGAACTTTCCAAATCTTCTGTTCATTTCCAATTGGGTTATTACGTTTTTCTTTTTCTTTTTTAATTTTCTTATTGTTGAGTTTTAAGAGATCTTTGTATGTTTTGGGTAGTCTTGGTGTTTATTTTTTCAAATAAACTTTTTATTGAAGTGTTACTCATTCTTTTTAAACTTCAAATGTACACCAAACAAACACACATTCTCAAAACATCATCTTTCCTGTTACTGTCATCATTTTGCTATTATAAGTCAATCCAGCTTCTAGCACTTTGGAGCTACTAGAGTTTAAAAAAAAGATACAGGGCGCCTGGGTGGCGCAGTCGGTTAAGCGTCCGACTTCAGCCAGGTCACGATCTCGCGGTCCGTGAGTTCGAGCCCTGCGTCGGGCTCTGGGCTGATGGCTCAGAGCCTGGAGCCTGTTTCTGATTCTGTGTCTCCCTCTCTCTCTGCCCCTCCCCCGTTCATGCTCTGTCTCTCTCTGTCCCAAAAAAATAAATAAAAAACGTTGGAAAAAAAAAAAAAGATACAGATATGCAATAGAATAGGTATAACCAGTAGTTAATGTATATTATGCATTTAATGATGCATGCTAAATAACAAAAAATTATTACTATAATCCTCATTTTACAGATAAAACTGAAGCAACCTGCCCAGAGTCACAGTAAAAGCTAGTTAATGACAGGATGACAGGTCCAGGATTTGTACCTGGGTAGTCATCTTCTGAAAGGAGTTCAACGTGGCAGAAAGGCATCAAGAAAATGAATGCGGCTGCAAAGGGGGTTCACAATGGAAAGTGGTAGCAGTGGGGATCTCAAACTTATCTCATGTTCTTACCAATCCCCTATTTTAATTATTCCACTCGAGTTTTCTTTAGCCTGTTGATACGGCTGACTACATGGATTGATTTTCAAATGTTGAGCCACCATCGCACACAGTTATAATTCTTTTTATACATCTTATATATTACTGATTCCACTTAAGTTTTAACATGTTAAAAATTCAAAAAGATAATGCCTTTTTTCTTGGTAGGCTCCATGCCCCATGTGTGGCTTGAACTCATGACCCTGAGATCAAGAGTCACATGCTCTCCTGACTGAGCCAACCACACGCCCCAACAGAGAAAGTTTTTAAATGTTTATTTATTTATTTAGAAAGAGAGAGAATGAGCACACATGGGGGGAGAGGCAGAGAGAGGGTAAGAGAGAATCCCAAGCAGGCTCCACACTCAGTGTGGAACTCAGTATGGAGCCTGACTTGGGGCTGGTTGCCACAGCCACCATATCATGACCTGAGTCAATATCAAGAGTCACTTAACCCACTAAGTCACCCAGGCACCCCCAGAGAAATGTTTTTTAAAAATACTAGTTGTTCACTTCACAATTCAGATTGGTACCCCAAACCATAAGCTGTATCGTGACTTCAATAAACCCTATCTTTGAGGGTCAAGGAGTATAATTTCTATAGTAGTCCACACAAGAAAAAAATACACAATGCCTCCTTTTAAAAGTGGTTGGTACTCCTTTCAAATTTCTCTACTGCTACTGACTATACCACCACTACGTGGATTCCACAACCCTGGAATCGTGACCGGAGCTGAAATCAAGAGTCGGCTCCACCGACTGAGGCACCCAGATGCCCCCAGAATACATGGGTTTTTTACAACAAACTCCTTACTTTCTTAGGCTTCAGCTTTTATTAATACAACTGCCAGATCAACCATCCCCCAAACCATCTTCATGTCATTCCCTCTTTAATATCCTTTAGTTGTTCTTTACTTTTACACAACAAACCTAAGTTCTTTGATTTATTAATTCAAAAAATATTTACTGAGCACCTTCTATGTCCAAGGCACCGTGCTAGGATCAGCCCTTCTACTTATCTAGTAAGTAAATCTGATAATCAATTAAACTTCAAAAAAAATTTAAAAACTGCTGTTAAGCTCTAGAAGGAAATAAGGGACTTCAATGAAAGAGTAACAGCAGGGTTCTATTATGAATAAAATGTTCAAGAAAAATGGGGATGCCTGGCTGGCTCAGTTGGAAGAGCATGCGACTCTTGATCCCGAGGTCATGAGTTTGAGCCCACACAGGATGTAGAGATTACTAAAAAATAAAATCGTTTAAAAAATGCTCAAGGTAAATGTAACTTTAATTTTTTAGCTGAGGATGAAAAGAAGCAGCCATAGACAAGAGGGGATAAGTATTCCAAGCAAGCTAGAACAGTCAGCAGGCCAAGCAAGTGAGCAACAGATGGGATGAGGTTGGAGAGGGAGACTGTGCTAGATCATGAAGGATTATGAAGATAAAGAGCCTGGATTTTATTCTTGGTACAGATTTTATGCCAGGTACAGAACTGTATCAGAAACGTATTGAAGGTTTATAAGCAGGGGTTATGGCTTATTTCTGTTTTGAAAAGATTAGTCTAACTGCTGGGTGAAGAATAAATTAGAGGGCACCAAGAATTAAGACAGAGAGGGCCACCTGAGTGGCCCAGTCAGTTAAGCATCTGACTTCGGCTCAGGTCATGATCTCAGTTTGTGGGTTCGAGCCCCACGTCGGGCTCTGTGCTGACAGCTCAGAGCCTGGAGCCTGCTTTGGATTGTGTCTCCCTCTCTTTCTGCCTCTCCCCCACTCACATTCTGTGTCCTTCTCGCCCAAAAATAACATTAAAAATTTTTTTTTTGAAATAAAAAGTATTAAGACAGAGATACCATTTAGGAAACCACTGCAGTAGTCGAGGTAAAAGGCCAAGGGAAGCTACACCACAGTGGGTGATGGAGATGGAAAAGAAATACCTGGTACCAAGGCCCCCAGCTGATTTTTTTTTTTTTTTAATGTTTCTTCATTTCTGAGAGAGAGAGAGAGAGAGAGAGAGAGAGCACAAGCGGGGGAGAAGCAGAGACAGAGAAAGGGAGACACAGAATCCGAAGCAGGCTCCAGGCTCTGAGCTGTCAGCACAGAGCCCGGGGTGGGGCCTGAACTCATGAACCATGAGATCTTGACCTGAGCCGAAGTTGGATGCTTAACAGACTGAACCACCCAGGCATCCCGGCCCCCAGCTGATTTAACTGCAAATTCCAAGCAACAAGTCTCACCAATACAATTTGTTAATTCTCACTTCCTTATAAATAACCAAGAGAATTTCATGTAAAAGTGCCTTAGAGAGGCTTCCTTAATCCTCCGTATACATCCTACCCTATTCCGTATCATTTTCATGAACACTGGATAAGGACCATCTTAGAGACAAAAACAGAATGCTCCACGGCAGGGTGGAAACACAGGAGCTCTGAGCTTAAGAGCATGAGTCTGAGTCCTACAGTCCAGCCTGAATTCAGGCACTGCCATTTATAAGATGTGTGACTTGGCCAAGTTACTCCAACTTTCTCTCAGTCTGTAAATTCTGGGAGTATTTACCTTACAAGGACATCACAAAAGATTAATGGAGATAATACAGTGTTTCCCAAAATATCACCCTTCTGCTAGGCAGGATGATTTTAGATAGCATTTAGGCAAAAAATTTCCATTTCAGTACTTTTATCTATTTTAATTAATATTTAAAAATAACTATTGGGGCGCCTGGGTGGCGCAGTCGGTTAAGCGTCCGTCTTCAGCCAGGTCACGATCTTGCGGTCCGGGAGTTCGAGCCCCGCATCAGGTTCTGGGCTGATGGCTCGGAGCCTGGAGCCTGTTTCTGATTCTGTGTCTCCCTCTCTCTCTGCCCCTCCCCCGTTCATGCTCTGTCTCTCTCTGTCCCAAAAATAAATAATAAATAAACGTTGGAAAAAAAAAAGATATTAAAAATAACTATCACATCAAGCTCTTTATTTTACTAACATTTTTGCTTAAGATGAAATTAAGTTATAAAAAGATCACTTTAAACCTAAAACCAATGTAAAGAAAAATATTAAATATAATTAATGGTTGCAGTTATACTCAGATTTCACAAAAAAATCTGAAGGCAGTACACAAATGCCCGAAGTTTGAGCAACACTGAGACAGTGTACATAAAAGACCCGGCAGAGTAAGCATAATAAATATTAACTACGCATTTCCTAGAGCATTTTCTTCTTTTAAAGATGTATTAGCAGAGGTGCCTGGGTGGCTCAGTCGGTTAAGCATCCGACTTCAGCTCAGGTCATGATCTCGTGGTTTGTGGGTTTGAGCCCCACATCGGGCTCTGTGCTGACAGCTCAGAGCCTAGAGCCCGCTTCAGATTCTGTGTCTCCTTCTCTCTCTGCCCCTCCCCTGCTAGCTCACTCTCTCTCTCTCAAAAATAAACATTAAAAAAAAAAAATGTTTTGTAAAGCTACTTCAATGAACTTTCTCACTCAACTATTTTGCAAAACCTCAATTCTCCAAAAAGTCTTGCCCAGTTAAGCTGTATCCCAAACACAGTTCTATGCTTTGTGGTAAGTCACAAAATTGTAGACTAAAAAAGCCACTTGAACTCTTCCACACTTAAACGTCTCCTGGCTTGGGCCACCTGGGTGGCTCAGTTGGTTAAGTGTCTGAGTTTGGCTAAGGTCATGATCTCATGGTTTGTGGGTTCAAGCCCTTCATCGGGCTCTGTGCTGACAGCTCAGAACCTACTTCGGATTTTCAGTCTCCCCCTCTCTCTGCCTCTCCTTCACCTGCACACTTGTGTGCTTGCTCTCTCTCTCTCAAAAATAAATAAATATTAAAAGAAAAAAGAAGTCTCCCGGCTGGAAACACCAATTCCTTTTTACCTATCCAGAAGTCCCCTCCACCTTAGGCTCTCCCGGTCCAAAGGTACATCTCCTTTGTCTCAGCTATGACAGGAAGGGATGAAGAGTCAATTACCCCAGTTGGGACCTATGATGTAATATGGAACAGGATACTCTCTAGAATCTATGAAGGGAGAATCTGGATGGACAAGATTACTCTAAAGATCCCCTGCAGAGTTTACATTCTAAGATCATATCATATGCTTACTCACTTAGGATAGTCTTTAATTCCTAAATTTATGATGTATCATATCACCTTTTTAAAATGGTATACCCACAGGTAATCCATATTACTTACGTATATAAGTAACCTAAACACCTAAAGCACAACACATTCAAAACACTTCAAAACTGGGCATCACAGTGTCTGTAGTAAATCCCAACTGGAGATTTCAGATAAATTACTTTGTTCTTCTAAACTTCTTTCCTAATTTGTAATATGAACCCACAAGAGATGAGATGCATGTGTGATGTATTCATAAAAAGCTTGAAAACAGTAAAGATCTAATCTGAAGGTACTATTTATCCTCATCTCCAAATCTATTATGCGTAATTCCGCCAAGGTGCTGACCAACTTCCTGTTCTCAATCTCTCAAGAAGAAAAGGAAGTGTTTGTTTTTTGGTCTGCAGTTCTGCACCACCTAGCTGAGGTCCTATTAGCCCAAATCTGTGGTATCAATGTTGTTCCTACTGGTCTATCCATCCCTAGCCTCTATCTCTCCTATAGTCTGTGTTAACTTTGTCAAGACTTATACCTCTCAGAGTTCTCCAATGGCTTTCAACCATCAAATGACCAACTTTTTTTTTTTTTTTTTAACATTTACTCATTTTTGAGAGTGAGAGAGACAGAGCATGAGTGGGGGAGGGGGGGGAGAGAGAGGGAGACACAGAATCTGAAGCAGGCTCCAGGCTCTGAGCCCCGATGCGGGGCTCAACTCACGGAGTGCGAGATCATGATCTGAGCTGAAGTTAGAAGCTTAACCAATTGAGCCACCCAGGCGCCCCTCAAATGACCAACTTCTAATCAACCTTAATAGCTACAAGAAATCAACCAGCCTTCGCAGTATCAACCCCACACAGCCACATAGGATAAAAGTATGGCCTCAAACAAGTCTCCTCCTCTTCTCTTCCCCTGGAACGCTTTGGCTGCTCATTACCAAATGTCCTCTTAAGCTCAAGTGAGCCCCTAACATAAACAAATGTGACTGTTCTTCTATCTGAAATACTGCAGTATTATACTTCTTTTTTAATGTTTATTTTTGAGAGTACACAAGCGGGAGAGGAGCAGAGACAGAGGGAGAGAGAGAATTCCAAGCAGGCTCTGCACTATTGGCGCAATAGCCCCAAACGGGGCTCAAACTCACGAACCATGAGATCATGACCTGAGCTGAAATCAAGAGTTGGATGCTTAACCGACTGAGCCACCCAGATGCCCCAGTATTATATTCCTCTTTTATGAACAACATATATGAGTTGTACATGTGCCTATCGTAGCCCTCTGTAATGGATAAATTTATATACACAGAAGTTGAATCATAATGCCAAAAGGACCCAGACTCTTAATATTTGTTAAGATTCTTGTCTTATTAAAAAATAAACAAGGGAAGGTTTTCTTTCCTTCCAACTTGAGAAGTCACATCTTTCTGTCACAGGGCAATATGTGCTCTTCACCTTTAAGCCAAACATCAATCGAGAGCCACTTCCAAACTGATTTGATTCAAAGCTTATCTTTCCTCTGAAGCACAGAGGCCTAAAAAAAGTCTCACAAGAAAATATAAGCAGTTTCTGATCCAGAAGTGTGAGAAAAAGAGAGTCTGTGGGAAAGCAACAGGGTTTGCCCCTCAAATTCCCCAAAAAGATAAGCTAAGAGCTGGTTTTTAAGAAAACAATTGTCTAAAAAAATGAAAAAAAAGTGCTGAAATGGGAAATGAAAAGCAAGACTAAAGAATATAAAAGTATATACTTTTTGGCGCTTGAATTTTGAAAACAAATTAATAAATTCTAATAATTTTACTCAATGATACTCATTTGTCCTTCCCAGGACATTCCAGGAAATCAAGACTGGGGTGAACGTGTGGAGGTTTGCCACACTATATGCATGGATTAAATATCCCTTCAAACTTCTCTGCATGTCATGATATTCCTTCCTCCATGTCTAAGATTTTCACTGATTTACCCAACAAATATCTGACACCCATACTACTATGTGCCATGAAGTCAGCCACTAGAGGAGGCAAAAAGAATAAAACAAAGTCCCTGCCTTCAAGGAACTTACAGCCAGGTCTGGAGTGCTGGTGGGCACACATGCAATCATGCTAACAGGTGCTTAGTGATTCAGGATCTGAGAGAAAGCACAAAAGAGTGGTCAAATGGGAAAAGCAGTCAAGATTTAACAGACTAAAGGAATGGAACACCTGAGTAGAGAGAAGGGGAGACACGTTCCAAGACTGAACACCACATTCAAAATCAAAGAGATGTGCAACATGGCCCCTCCAGAGACTTGCTGGTCAATAGATTGACAACAGTACCTTTATAATCTAGGGGCCTGTCAGAAATGCAGAATCTCAGGCCCCTGCCTAGACCTGCAAAATCAGAATCTACATTTTAGCAAGATTCCCACAAGGAATTCTTATGCTTGTGAAAAAGCCCTGCTGCAGAGGACTCATTAGTATGGTATGGTATGGCTAGACTACAGGATGTCATGGAAAGGAACTCACAAAAAGTGAGGCCTCAGAAGCATCTCCAGATCATGAAGCACCTTATCCTGGAACTAATGGAAGCCATCACATTGTCTAATTTTAAGTAGGAAAATGACATGATCACAGTTATCAAGGAGACTAGGGAATAATGTGAGGGTTGAAGGAAGAGGAGATTCATTCCAGATGAAAAAATCTAACGGAACTTAATCATTTGTACAATCAATACATAGGGGGTGAGTCGGGTAAGGGAGATGTCAATGAAATAAGAATGAAAAATCTCTAGGAAGCAGATGGAAATGGCAACATTCACTAAAACAGGGAATACGCAAGGAACAGATTTGAGAGGAAAGATGAGTCCAACTTGAGATTTGATGGGTTTGAGGCACAAGTAGTTTAACCACTGGAGGTGTCTATATCCAGGAAGAGAAAAAAACACCATGATCAGATAGGTAGGTAGGGGCTGATAAACCCAACACATCAGCATTTAAGAGATGAAGTGAAGAAAAAGGAAGCAACAAAGCATGTGAGAAAAATCCTAAAGAGAAGAGAATCATGAAAGACTCATGCAAAGCAAAGGGTCTCATGAAGGGCAAAATGGGACACAGGGTAATATGCCAGAGCTCAAGGCCTTAAAAGTGGGTCTGGTAATTAAGAAGTCCCTGGGGAAAAAAATAAATGAAATAAACTTTCATCTACACATACATAAATTATGTATACATACATACATACAAACATCCATACACAAAGGACATATATATCTCAATGGCTCTCTCTGGGTGATAGAATTAAGGATAACTTTTTTTTAAGAGTTTATTTTTAAGTAATCTCTATACCCAATGTGGAGCTCAAACTCACATCAAGAGATCAAGAGCTGCACACTCCACCGACTGAGCCAAGCGCCCAACAGTGACTTTTAATTTATAACTATTCCCTCTCTATTTTGCAATTGCTCCTCAAGGCACATGAGTTTTATAATTTAAAAATATACAAGAAAAAAGTAATAAGACAACGATAGCTTTTACCAGTAGTGTGACTACAGTGGGTGAAAGAGTGAACACAAAGAGAGGAAATAAAGGAGACAGGAATACGAACAGGGAAGGAAAGCTGGTAAGCATCTACAGTTAAGTCCAGAGTTCTAGGAAAGGTTTTGTTTCCCAGGCGGGAAAGATGTGGGCATGCTTACATGAGACTGTATAAAAGGATTGTTAAGAGTGCAAGAGAAAGAGGGAATACTTCTTTATTGCTTGCTATAAGCTCAGCACACAGTGGGGAGCAAGACAAAGTCCTGCTCTTATGCAATTCACTTTCTCTACTAAGGAAACAAACCAGTCAGACACACCACCTAAAACAAAAATAGGATAGTTTTTTAGAGTGAATGTTGAGGTAAGCCTTCTCTGAAGAAACAGTGTTTAAGTTGAATCCTGAATGACAAGAAATCAGCTTTGCAAAGAAGGGAGAAAAGCCTTGTTACCTTTACTTTACAGATCATGAAACTGAGACTCAGAGGTTAGGTAAGATTATGTAGCAAGTAAATAGAATCCAGGTCTGATGAACACTGAGACCAATACTCTTTCTACCGATTGTGTTCTATTGTTTTCCACAAATGCAACAGTGAAGATGAAAGATAATATCGACCCTCCTCTGAGCTCACAGGAATAGTTAAGGATTAAAAAAATTAAGAGTAATTGGCACAACTTTCTCAAAATAAAGTCTTGGAAAGCAAAGAAATGCAGTTCTGTGGAAGCAGAGGCATGGCTCCTGAGGTTAGCTGTTGCAGGCCTAATGAGAACAACCCAGGCAGGCCATAAGTTACAAGTAGGCTACACTCCAAAGATCTGTAACGGACTCCTTAAGAAGTCATAAAATGTTTCCTCCATATAATTTTATGCAGAGAGTAAGTTTCCAGGCTGCTTCACAAAGATCCATGTAATCATAGTTATTACTAGTGTAATAACTATTAAAGCACTAAGTTACCAGGTCCTATGTTAAGTGCTTTTTATAGATAATCTCATGCGGTACTACCAATGTTATTACCACTCCGTCTAACTAAGGAAACTGAGGTCTAGAAATATTGAGTAACTTGTCCAATAGCAAATCCTTAGCACTTAGTCCTGTTGTCTCCCAAAGTACTTTTTATCTATAAACAGTCTTTCAAAATCATTTTTTCTCCTATTTTAAAAGCTCAGTGCCCATCTCCCCTTCTTAGGTGGGTCAGAATACTACTCGTAACACTTTTCCATCAAAGTTCCTAATCCCCCCTACTTCCAAGTCTATGTCTGACCTATCTCCTGATAAACCTCAATCCATCAGAGCATCCATTCACACACTGACACCCACTGGGAATTTAACTTCCCTTCCACGTGTTCACTTATTCATCCATTGACACTTCTACAGAGCCCTACTGTGACAATTCCCAACTCATACCACACTCTTGTAAATAGCTAGGGGAAAACCCCACTCCAGAAAATGCATGCAAAAGCCCAAGCTGGTAATAATTAAACGTCCCTCTCTAAATGATCCCTAGCTCACCCAAGTTCCCAACCTATTCCTCCCGTCCCCCCACAATAAACCTCTCGAAATACACGTCCTAGCTGATTACTGATCACCGATAATGTTCCCACGTGGGACAGCACACAAGCCGGGTCAATCCCAAGGAGAAGAGTAACACCCGATCCCAGCAGCAGCGTTCAAAGCCCACCCCTCAGCCCCCAGCTTCATAGGCCGCTGGTAGCCGCAGGGTAGGACGACCCAGTCCTAGGCGAAGAACAGAATCCATGCCGGAAGCAAACCATGCACACGGCCATGACCTTCCGAAGTCGACCGACCCTGTCAGCAGTAAACCCCCTGTGGGGAAGGGGGTCTAAGACCCCAAGACGCTCGGCCCCTAGAGCGACGGAGAGGGACAGGCGGACCTGGCCCCCACCAGCGTCACGATCCCGGGGGACGCCCGCGCTGCAGGCGGACGGGGGCAGAGCATGGACACTCACCCGGCGACCGGCCCGGCGCGGGCGGCGGGCAGAAAAGGGGCGGCGTGCAGCCGGCTCGCGCCACCTGCCAGGAGGCGCAGGGATAGCGGGAGGCGCGGGGCCGCCCCGGCCCGGAGGAGCCAGCGGGCGGATCTCAGCAGGGCTGCCATGGCTCGGCCGTCCCCAAGGCAGAATGCACGCTCGGCGAGAGGGAATGGGGGAGCACGTGATCGCGGGGTCGCCCGGCGCGGAAGAGACCAAAGGCTGGGCGCGCCAGACGTAGGGGGAGCCACGCGTTGTTTTCACTTGGAAGGCGGATAAACCTATTTCTCTGAGGACAAATGAGCCCCATGCGATATACTATTAATAATGAGACTTGACTGATTATTTGAGAGAGGTTCTGTTTTCGTTTTCTAGCCTTCCTCCCAGCATGCTCGGGGCGTCCACCCCTGCGCTTTTCAGTTGGTAGAGTCAGAAGAGGTCAACTCCTCCCAGGTTAGCGCAGGGGCTTGCGGGGGGCCAACTAGCAAGGACACCCGGGAACTCTAGAGAAGAGCCGACCGTGAAAGTCCCAGAGTGTGGGACAATTCGCTGGCGTGCGCCGACGTCGTCGCCGATGTTCAGCCGTCTTGGCTTGGCGCCGACGGGAACGTATTGTTAGGAAAGCTCTGAGAAATGCGAGACGGAAAAAACGTTGAGGACCTTTGCGCTGTGCTAAGGACCTCTAAGGTTAATAGGATGAGATTTGTGTTATTGGGGCTTGAGAACAGTGTAAAAGGATACGCATGTCCGGGCCTAAGTCCATTAGCAGTGCCTCGCTTTATGAAAGAGGGATTGCTGACCAAGGTCGGATAGTTTTAAAGCTGGAACTGAACTCTCTACCCCCAACTCCCACTCCGCTTCTTCGTTCAGTAAATGCACCAGCATCGGAAGTAAGGTAACGATAGGATTAAGAGACTGGAGCCAAATCTGGGGATTTGGAGGTCCTAGCCTTTACAAGGTTTAATCTGGAAGGGTTCCCCATGCACACGTGGGAAGCCAGGAACAGGCTTCCACTCCCTCTTCACGTAACTGAATCCTACCCATTCCCTGGTGAACACTCAGAAGTTTTCGCTGGAAGCCCTCCATGGTAATTCCCCGTGTGGCTGGTTATCCCACTCAACATCCATCTCCTTGACCGCAGGGACTGTGACCTTTCCTTGTAGGTGAAGCACCTACTCAGTGCCAGGCACACAGTAGACAGCATTAAATATTTATTGAGTAAATGAGCATTTTGAGATTACCTAGATTATCTCTCTTTTGAGAGATGAGGAAAATGAGGTACAAGAAAGGCTAAATGATTTACTCTGGGTTATACTACTAGGCATTAGTAGTGTAATTAACTCACTCAACACTGATTTATTGAACACCTATTCAGTGCTATGCACTGTTTTGAGATGGGAATCCAGCAGGGAACAAAACAGTCCAAGTCTGAACTCTGATTAAGGGCTCCAAAGTTTAGTTTGGAAAGATAGATAAGAACTGCCATGTAAAATAAATCAGCATAGGGGCACCTGGGTGGCTCAGTCGGTTGAGCATCTGACCTTGGCTCAGTTTATGATCTCGTGGTTTGTGGGTTCGAGCCGTGCATCCGCCTGGGTGCTGACAGCTCAGAGCTTGGAGCCTGCTTCAAATTCTGTGTCTCCCTCTCTCTCTGCCCCTCCCCCACCCACACTCGGTCTCTCTCTCAAAAATAAGATGTTTAAATAAATAAGTAAATAAATCAGTATAAAGAGATTGAAGGTGGCATATTCAGGCCCTTCAAAGAACAGCAAGGAGGACCATGTGGATTAAAGGAAAGACAAAGGCAGGGAGGGGAGGGAGGGTGAGCCTGGAGATCTGAGGTAGTTGGGGGCCAGATTATGCAGGATATTATAGGCTGCTATAAGGACTTTGATTTTTATTCAGAAAAAGATGGAAAACCATTGGAAAGCTTGGTGTCTTGCTGTGATATGAGTTCATTTGCATTATTTATTTACTTAAAACATTTTTTAATGTTTATTTATTTTGAGAGAGAGAGAGAGAGCAGGGGAGGGGCAGAGAGACGAGGAGAGAGAGAATCCCAAGCAGACTCTGTGCTGTTTGCACCCAGCCAGATGTGGTGCTCAATCTCACCATGAGATCATGACCTGAGCCACCCAACAGACCCTACATTTGCATTTTTAAAGGATCACTCTGGCTGCTGTTTGTAGAGGTGATTTTAAGGGGGTAAAGGTAAATAAAAGTAGGGAGACCAGTTAGGAGGCTCTTGAAATAATCCAGACTAGCCCTAGTATGCTTGAACTAGGGGGTGGTAGCAGGTGAGACAATGGGAAAAGGTCAGGTTCTTACTTTATTTAAATAGTAGGACAAAGAGAATTTACTGATGGATTGGCTGTAGGATATCAGTCAAGGATGTCTCCAAAATTTGGAGCCTGGCAATTAGAAAGATGGAGATGGCACTGATTAAAATGTGAAAGACTCAGGGAAGAGCAGATTTAAAAGCTGAATCAAAAATGATCTTACAGAATATGAAGTTTGAGGTGCCCGTCAGACATCCAGATGTAAGGTTTCAGTAGGGGGTTTGCTATAGGATATGCAAGGAGTTCAGAGCTAGAGATATGTTTTGGGCATCCACCGCTTATAATATTTGAAGCCATGGAGGTGGATGAAAGCATCTAGAAAGAAAATATAGATGAGAAATGAGGTTTAAGGACTGAGGCTTGTGACATTTCATTATTTGGAGGGTGCAAAGGTAAAAATCCAGCACAAGAAACAGGAAGAATAGCCAGAGAGGTAGGAGGAGAACTGAGAGAGAGAGAGAGAGAGAGAGAGAGAGAGAGAGAGAGAGAGAGAAAGAGAGAAAGAGAGGTAAAATCCCAAATAACAGACAGGCAAGTCTTTCAAGAAAGGATTTAACACCCATGTAAAATGTTGCTGTTAGTTCAGGTAAAATGAAAACTCAACATTGACCATAGGATTTGGCAACACAGAGGTCCCTGGTGATGCTGAGAAGAGCATCATTTGGGTGACATGTTGAGTCAAAAGATAGGTTGAAGTAAGTTTAAGAGTACACGAAGGAAGGGGGCACCTGGGCGGCTCAGTCGGTTGTGTCCAACTCTTGATTTTGGCTCAGGTAATGATCTCACGGTTCAAGGGATTGAGCCCCATGTCAGGCTCTGTGCTGACAGCGTGGAACCTGCTTGAGATTCTCTCTCTCTCTCCCCCTCTCTCTGCCCCTTCCCTGTTTGCACGTGTGCTCTCTCTGTCTCTGTCAAAACAAATAAATAAACTTTTAAAACATACATAAAGGAAGGGAACTTGGATACAGGGAGCATAGACAGTTTGTAGAATATGTTGTGAAGGAGGGAACAGAGAATGGGATATCTAGAAGTAGTGTGGAGTCAAGAGATGTTATATTTTTTAAGATGGAAAAAATAACATGTTTGATGTTGACAGAAGTCATCTGTATGTAACTATTAAAGTTTGTTTAAATTAAATAAACTTATTTTTTTTTAAGTTTTTAACTTCATTAAAACCGGCTGAGACACCCAGGAGTGTAAATTAAATAAACTTTTCAAAATTTAGTTCCTCAGTGATTAACCACATTGCAAGTATTCAATAGCTATTCAAGTACTCAAGTGGGTAGTAGCTACCACACTGAACAACACAGCCCAACAGAGAACATTTCCATCATCTTAGAAAATTCTATTGGATGGGGCTGCAGTAGGGAGTAAAAATGTGATAATGCATGAGAAAAGAGAATGAGTACATTGAGGAGGCAGGAGGGAATAGGATCCAGTACAAAGTGAAGGGGTTGACTTTAAATTTTTTTTTTTAATCTTAAAATTTTTCTTTTAAATTTTAGAGTGAGAAAGAGCATACATGTGCAAGTGGGGAAGAGAGAAAATCCCAAGCAGGCTCCATGCTCACTGTGGAGCCTGATGTGAGGCTTGACCCCACGACCCTGAGATCATGACCTGAGCCAAAATCAAGAGTCAGACACTCAACTGCCTGAGCCATGAAGGGGTTGACTTAGATAAGAATCCAGACGTTCCAGCCATTGTCACAGAAGGAAAGACAAGGTATGTGGTTAACAGATGCAGCAAGGCTGGTAGAGGTAGTGGCGACAATGGATGATGTTCTCTTCTCATTGTTTCTAGCCCCCAAACCCTTCATTCCAAACCAACATTCTGTTGCTGTACCAGGCTTCCTCTTGAAGTATGAAGCAACTACTGATGAAATTTGCCTAGGCATTTATTCATTCGTGAACATATTCCCTATTTATTGAACACCTGAGATCTGTCAGGCAGCAGTTAAGTGCTAGAAAAAATATGATGGGCCAAAACAGTAGTTGTGCTTATGGTGTAGGAACTTGTGTCCAAAAGGGCAAAGCAGTTATTAATCAAATAATCACACTAAATGAGTTACACACTGAAACAGGTGTTCTGAGGGAAAGAGACATGTTTCCATGAGAGAATATACCTCACCTGGGAGTCAAAAAGATTACCAGAGAAAGGATTGTTAGATTGTAGTCTGAAGGATGAATAGCTAACACATGCAAGGTGCATGCACACACGTATGTGTGTGGCTGTGTGTGTGTGTGCGCGCGCATGCATGTGTGTGTAAGAGGAAAAGAGTGGTGTTTGCTTGTTTTTCAGTTCAAACTTGCCTAATTCTTCTCCAAATTCTTTAGACTCCAGAAACTGGCAAATTGGAAGAGAAGTCGAGGTTGATCATCCTTGGTTTTGCCCTTAGTTTATCCTGAACTATGAAATGGATTCAAATGTTGGTTAAAAATTGAGAGTCCCTATCCCAGTGAATGGAATAGCCTCAGAACAGAATCTTATTAGGAAGGACAGCTTAGGGGGTGCCTGGGTGGCTCAGTTGGTTAAGCGTCTGACTTTGGCTCAGGTCATGATCTCACGGTTGGTGAGTTCAAGCCCCACATCAGGCCCTATGCTGACAGCTCAGAGCCTGGAGCCTGCTTTGGATTCTGTGTCTCACTCTCTCTGTGTCCCTCCCTGCTTGCTTTCTATCTCTCTCTCATTCTCTTTTGAAAATAAATAAGCATTTAAGAAAAGAAAGGACAGATTAGGTGCTAGACTTTGCGAAAGTACTTAACTGCTTGGTTTCTTTTGTTTATTTTGAGAGAGACAGAGAGAGGGCACAAGTGAGCAGGAGGCAGAGAGAGAGAGAGAGAGAGAGAGAGAATCCCACGAGGGGCAGAGAAGGGGGGGAGAGAGGAAAAAAGAGAGAAGCATGGCTCACCCAAAGGGGGAGGCTCATACTCCCCAGAAGCGGGGTTTGAGCTCACCTGACGCGGGGCTCAAACTCACAAACCATGAAATCCATGACCTGAGCCAAAGTCCAATGCTTAACCAACTGAGCCATCCAGTCGCCCCAATTGCTTGGTTTCTTATATGTAAGGCTGGTGATACCCTTCCAGAATTTTTGGGAAATATTAGATAAAATAAGTGAAGTTCTTACAGTAGCAGTCATATAGGAAGCTCTGAAGAATGATGTAGCTACCATTGTTGTTGCTTCTTATGATCTAGTCTAAACCTCATAAGTTTGGGTTCTTCTCTGGTCTCTCCTTGGGGTCTGGTTTTTTGACACTGCCTAATATAGCTCATGTCTCAAACTCCTAACTCAGTTTATTCAGTTGTTAAGTGCTTAGTGTTAACAAAGCACAGAGCAAGTAACATCTCAAGGCAAAGACGTTCTGCATCATACACGTAATGAGCTTAATTTATATGGTAGGATAAAACACATATTGTATCCAGATAACCATTACCAAAGGCAGTGTGATGAGTGCAGAAAAGAAGAGGCAAGCCAAGTGACAGCTGGGCAGGAGAACAGAAAAAGGCTCCGTGATGGGAATGACATTTCAGCCCTTGGAGGCTGGGGAAGATACGAAATGGTAGACATGGTGGTGAGGGGAGATCTAGGCAGAAGGAACAGCAGGAGCAAAGATACAGAGCTCTCCTTCTTGTGCATACATCCTTCCTTAAACCACAGAAGGTGTTTTGGATACCAAAATCTGCAGAGGAGAGGAACACTAAACCAATGGCTTTCACACTTCTGGTGACCAGGGCCAGTGGTAAGGAAGTACGTTTTACAAATGACACAAATATACACATACAAAAAGAAATTCCATAAAACAATAGTGAGCCTTACTACATATGATGCCCTTGGATATTCACTCATCTGTTTTCTCCTATTTTGTCTTTTTAAAAAATGCTGATTGATCTAATTTGAACAAATCAGTTCAAGAAAACATTATTTAGACATTTGAGGTATATTGCACAATACCAGGAATTATTGCTAACTTTTTAGGTGTGACAATGGGCTATGTGGTTATGTAAGAAAATATGTGATAATGTCTTGATAATCATTGTATATGGCTGATGGGTGTATGGGAGTTCATTTTACTTTATTCCCTCTACTTTTCTATGTTTATGAATGTTCCTAAAGAAAAATCTTAAATGCTGGTTGTATCTTGATTTCACTACTCACTAGTACAGCATGACTGGAATTTTGAAAGACACTTTATTCAGTCATGTTAATATAAATGCAAAGTAAATAGCACCTGACAGGCAAATGTACCTGCGAGAGCTGGAGACCTGTTCATAGGGGCGATTGACTTCTCCAGCAAATAGTTTGCTATTGTTGGGGCACCTGGGTGGCTCAGTTGGTTGAGCATCCAACTTCGGCTCGGGTCATGATCTTGTGGTTCATGAGTTCAAGCCCCACATCGGACTCGCTGCTGTCAGTGCAGAGCCCACTTTGGATCCTCTGTCCCTCCCCTGCCCACACTCTCTCAAAAATAAACATTTGAAAAAAAAAAAAACTTGTCATTGTTGCTAAATCATTTTTACACATAATATGAAATACCTAAGGTTGTGGCCATTACAATCTATGACAAAAATTTTCATTTAAGACCAAAGTGGGGTGTGTGTGTGTGTGTGTGTGTGTGTGTGTTTAAAGAAACATTTATCTTCAAAATTTGAGCTGAAAGTATGGTACTCAACACCCTAAGTGGAAAACTTATAAGGCAGTGGACATTAATCTCATTTTATTTTGGTCAATTAACTTTTTTTTCCCCCTCATAACAACTTATGATGGATCACAAAGAATCAGAAAATAGTACTGATCATTCACAACTGTTTGTTGGCCTTTTTGGAGTCTCCAATTTTCACACAAATACATTCAAAATAGTGTGAGCAAAGGACCAAGTGATTGCCTTGAGTTTAAAAGCCTGTTTTGCTTAAAAGCCTTAACATATTTTAAGCAGCAGATTTAATGTATAGCTATGATTGTATTTTCTCTTAAGGCATTTGTCTGATGAATCAAGGGCTTCCTCCATCTGACTACATTTTTCATATCCAAACTTATTCATGTGTGTAATTCTCAATTATTCAAAAAAGATTCTGCTCAAACCTTTATTTGCACATAGCCCCCAGATTCTCATTATAAGTGGAGGTCCAATTTGTCATTGTTACACCCTTCAGCAACACTTCTGTCAAACAATAATTGATTCATAAACACACAAACCAGGAAGACAGGTGCAGGGTCATTTACTATAAGAAAGTAACCAGCACTGGCAACAAGGGGTTGTTGCTGATATTTTCCCAGTGTTACCATGTGTGAAGGCTGAAAGTTTAAGCATTTCCCACAGGGCTGATAGTGTCTAGATAAATCAATACAGAAAAGTAGTCAAACATAATTGCCATTTCAGTGTACTATAAACCCTTCAGACAGAATACCGTTATAATCCTTGTAACAGATGAACATAAACTTGAGAAAGTTTTTTTCTTTGAGAGAGAGAGAGAAAGAGCATGAGTGGGGGAGGGGCAAAAGGAAGGAGAGAGAGAATCTTAAGCAGGCCCCATGCTCATCGCAGAGCCTAGTGTAGGGCTCAGTCTCACAGCCGTGCAGTCATGACCTGAGCTGAAATCAAGAGTCAGACACTTAACCGACTAAGCCACTCAGGTGCCCCAATTAACAGTCATTGTTAATTCCTAAAATGTGGCGTAGATTTTTTAAATTTCTTGGTTAATTGAAGTTTATTGTTTTGTTTTTAGGGAACTAGAAAATGTATTTAATTTTCTTGGAGCAATAGATAATGTGGAGTTTTTGTTTTAGTTTGTGTCTCTCTAAGGGTTGAAAAATAATTTACCTTTTAATAGTTGGACACTCTGGGGGTGCCTGGCTGGCTCAGTCAGAAGAGTGTGCCACTCTTGATCTCAGGGTCATGACTTTGAGCCCCATGTTGGATATACAGGTTATTTAAATAAATAAAACTTTTTTTAAAAAGTTGGACATTTCTATGCAACTGCTTTCTGATAAGTTTAGTTCAGTTTGGAGAGGGAGATTAATAGCATTTACTTGGGCTCAGTAAAGAGTATATGGATTTTCTGGGGAGCCCACACCAGGCTCTCAGCTGTCAGCGCAGAGCCCCCTTCGGATGCTCTGTCTCCCTCTCTCTCTCTGCCTCTCCCCTGCTTCTGCGCTCGCTCTCTCTCTCTCTCTCTCTCTCTCTCTCTCAAAAATAAAAAGACCAAAAAAAAAAGAAAAAGAAAAAGTATTTGGATTTTCCATTGCATTAAATTGCAAAGACACTAATATAGTTCTTGTTCCTGGCTGCCTATCTTGCTTTCCAAGCCTGTTTTGGAGGAATGCAAATGGCCTGGAAATATGGTACACAGAACGGAATATAGAAATGTTATGTGTCTTTGAGTTGTCTCCCACTGAGGAGTGAGTAGTGTGTTTTCAGGCAAGTGTGGGACATTTGAATTATGTTAGATTGAAACACTTTATATATAGGAAGAAAGATATGTGTCTGTAATGCACGTTAGAAGGCTTGTTTTAGTCAGCATTCTGAGTTACTCTACAGTGTTTCCCCTACATACATACTTTTGATTTTTTTTTTTTAAAGCTTCATGCCCAGCACAGAGCCCAGCATGGGGCTTGAACTCACAACCCTGAGATCAAGACCAGAGCTGAGATCAAGTTGGACACTTAACTGACCGAGCCACCCAGGTGCCCCCATACTTGTGATTTCTGATATCACCCTCCCTCCCCCCCCACTTCTGGTCACTGGGCACATGACCCAGGCCCACCCTCTGAGACAATCCCATCTTTTTGGCCAGAGTGATTATTTTGGGGATCCAAACTAAGGCAATCGTGTAATTCATTGGATTTTACTAATTGTGGCTGGTAGGTGAGAGGTCTCATCCTAGAGTCATCAGCCCTGAGAATGTGAATTAGTAATTGCTGGTGGCCATTCTTCCTGCCCCATGAAGACACCTGTATTTGGTTGAGAATAAGAACGTGTGGAGAAGCAGAGCTAAGGACTGGAGAAAGGCCTGATGACTTCATTGACTTCCACTTGTACTTGAAGACAAATTTACCCCTGGACTTCCCAGTTACTTGAGCCAACAAATCACCTTTGTACTTGAGCTAATTTGAGGGGTTTTTGCCGTTGCACTAGAAACAGGCCCTACTTAATGTTAACTTCAGATAGGAGCCCTATTCTCCCTAGTTTTAGGTTTCGCCCTTTAATAGTATCCTTCCTTTTTTAAAAAAAAAATTTTTTTTAACGTTTATTTTTGAGACAGAGAGAGCATGAATGGGGGAGGGGCAGAGAGAGAGGGAGACACAGAATATGAAACAGGCTCCAGGCTCTGAGAAGTCAGCACAGAGCCCGACACGGGGCTTGAACTCACGGACCGCAAGATCATGACCTGAGCCGAAGTCAGACGCTTAACCGACTGAGCCACCCAGGCGCCCCAGTATCCTTCCTTTAAACATGAATAAGTGTTGGGGTTTTTTTTTGTTATTATTTAAATGTTTTAATTCATTCTCTGTGTTTTCATTATTTCTTTTATCATTTTGTTGATTGTAACCCATTCCGCTTTTTTAAAAAGAAAATAATGCACTGAAAATGCCGAAAGAGTAAAATATAACCAAGCTATCCTCCAGAGTCTCAAAAGGAACAAGGGTGACTGCATTTTTTCTTTTCTTTTATTATTTTTTTCAAAATGTTTATTTACTTTTGAGAGAGAGAACAAGAGCAGGGGAGGGGCAGAGAGGGAGGGAGACAGAACATCCGAAGTGGGTTCTGTGCTGACAGCAGAGAGCCCTACATGGGGCTTGAACCCGTGAATTGTGAGATCATGACCTGAGCCAAAGTCAGACACTTAACTGACTGAGCCACTAGGTGTCCCTGCATTTTTTCTTTTAAATCAGATATACTCCTAATTGAAACTAACACACTGGGGCACCTGTGTGGCTCAGTCATTTTAAGCATCCACCTCTTGGTTTTCAGCTCAGGTCATGATCTCAGAGTTCCTGAGATCGAGCCCCACATGGATCCCCACATCAGGCTTCACACTAACAGTGTGGAGCCTGCTTGGTATTCTGTCTTTCTCTCTCTCTCTCTCTCTCTCTCTCTCTCCCCCTTTGTTTCCCTCTGTCCCTCTTCACTTGTGTGCATGCTCTCTCTCCCAAAATAAACTAAAAAAAAAAAAAGAAAAGAAAGAAAGAAAGAAACAAAGACACACCCAAAAGTATTTCACAGCAAAATAGTGCAAGAGGTTGAGGAGAACTACCCTAGGGCAAAGGTGGAATGGCCCGCTGACCAAGTGGCCTGGAAGTAAGACTTTCAAACAAAGTCTTAATTAAATTCTACACTACATGCTACCACTGTCTCCCCAGATATATTTAGGTGCCCTAGGGGGCATCATTTCTTCAACTTCTACAGACCCCATAACATAAATATGTTACATAAGCTTCCCAGGTGGTTCCTATGCACACCAAACTATAAATGTATTGAGTGAATTACATCAATTAACTCACTTAACTTTCATAATGGTTCTGTCAGGTGGATTCTATTATCAACTACATTTTAAAAGTGAGGAGGCGTGCCTGGGTGGCTCGGTTGGTTGAGCATTTGGCTCAGGTCATGATCCCAGGGTGGGGGGATAGAGCCCCACAAGGGGCTCCATGCTCAGCATGGTGCCTGCTTGAGGTTCTCTCTCTCTCTCTCTCTCTCTCTCTCTCTCTCTCTCTCTCTCTCTCTCTCTCTCTCTCCCTCCCTCCCTCTGCCTCTCTCCCTTGTTCATGCTCACTCTCGCTCACTCTCTCTCTCTCAAAATAAAAAATAAATTTAAAAAAATAAAAATGAGGAAACGGAGACACAGAACAGCTAAGTTGCCTAAAATCCCACAGATAGTCGATGGTTGAGCCAGGTTTGAAACCCAGGCAGGTTGATTCCAAAGCCAGTTATTTAACCACTATCCTGTACTGTTTTAAAGTAATGGCCTTCGTGGCAATAATGGCACAGCAGTAATGGTGACTGACAATTGTAGGCAGGCCAGGGCGAGACATGTTTGGATTCATTTGGGGTTTTCTGCCTCCCAGGAACTCTTCCACCCAAGCCAACACTAGTTTTTCTCATTTCTGAACTTCTTCTTTTTTTGAGAGAGAGAGAGAGCGTGCAAGCCAGGGGAGGAGCAGAGGGAGAGGGAGAGAGAATCTTAAGCAGGATCCAAGCCTAGCATAGAGCCTGATGCAGGGCTTGATCTCATGACCGTGAGATCATGACCTGACCCGAAATCAAGAGTCAGACTCTTAACCGACTGAGCCACCATGTGCCCCTGAACTTCTGACACTCAAAATCAGCATCATACAATTTGGTATCGAATTCTATCCCTTTTGTGCTGTTAGTCTTGCCTTTTTAACTGTATCAGAAATTAAGTGGGGTGCCTGGATAGCTGAGTCGATAAAGAATGCCATTCTTGGTGTCGGGGTAATGCGTTCAAGCCCCATGTTGATCGTGGAACCTACTTGAAAAAAAAAAAAAAAGAATTGACCATGAACTGAGGTCCAGTTTTGTCTCCCCTTCAATGTAGCCCCTAGTATGGTGTACCATTATTTGCTGACCAGATTTGGAAGTGGTAAACTGACTTTCGAAACCTGCTTACTTGTGAATTTTAGATGCATTTAGCACTGAACTCTTGAGATTGACATTACATTTTTTATCAGTTCCTGCCCTTTTGTAGTTTTAGATGTTCAACCAGATATTCCCTTCCTTCGGTCACATCAGATATCCTTTTGTTGATACCACTCAAAGCCCACATTTCTTTTGCTAATCAGATTGGTGTGGGAACATTCCTTTCCTGCAGCTGAGAGCAGTTCTTGAAATTTTTTGCTTTTGAGCATGCTTCCAGCAAGCTCTTTCCTCTTTGACTTTTCTTTGCTTCCTAGAAATGCTCATGCTGGGACAAAATTACTTTATCCAGATGCCAGTGATTGAAAAGACATTCTAATTTTCTGTCGATGGTAAATCATAAAACTTGTTTGGGAACCGATTTGTTGAGCTTGTGAGTGTTCAGGGCAAAGAGTGGTTTACCTAGTGCCACCAAAATAAGCTTCTATTTGGAAAGGCTGTGGGCTTGAATACATTGAATTATAAATTGAATCATTACTAACTTAACCTCTGGGAGGTTTTCAGTGATTGTTTTATTCAGCTTTGCTGATTACACTGCCCACAGCAACTCTGGCAATGATTCCCCTCGCGGCACTAAGGGGCTGCCCAGCTGCAGAAATTCATGATGGCTGCATTTGCCTGCAGAGTTTGGAAAAATCTAAGGTCTTTGGAGACTAGAAATGTGTTTTTTCCTTGTCTTAACTGGCAGCATGAGCCTCTGGCATTTCAAAGTGCAAGTCATTAGTGTCCACCGGGGTGATGTTAATCTGTCTGTATTTCAGTCTCAGGACATTTTCCAGTTGCTTCTGCCACAACGATCTCTGCCATCTCAGTGCCTCTGATGCCCCTTGTGAATTCAGAAAGCTCTGCGGTGCCAGCAGGACTTCACAAAAACCCGTTGCTAACCGATCCTCATTCTCTTCTTTCTTTCAGTCATCGTTCAAGGAGTCTCAAAGCTTGTCTGAAAGGTGGGGCTTTTGCTTGGCATTTTCAAACATGAGCTGAGAGAAACCTGTCACTTTGTTTTTGTTTTTGGTTAATTTTCAGTAGGAAGGAGACTTCCTTTTATTTTGAACTTAGGGCTTGAGTCATGCAGTCTGGGGAACTTAAGCTGATGTTGATCATGTTCACGTTCAGGAGAACATAAGACTATCGGATGGGGAGGAGGGAGACGTGAGAATTGCCAGAAAGCAAACAGAACAAGGCACTTGAATGGTTGGAAGAGACTCGGGAAAGCCAGAGGGTCCCAGATGATGCTTGAAATGGGTGTGAGGGGTCAGAATTGTCAGGACATCCTGTCCTCCATCTCCCTAGAGTGACTAAGCTGGACCCCTGCTGTCTGAGCTATAGTTTGGTGCAGAGCCAAAACGGGGAGGGTGTTCTCCTTTCATCAGATCGGTCCAGACTTCCCAGTGTGTTAATATGACATGGAGCCAAACCATACCGAAGAGCTAGTTGACGGCTGTTAAGAGCCTTGGCCTTTTATTTAATCATCAGAAAAACCAAGGCTCGTAGGCGCTGGGAAGGTGCCAGATTAATTATTCAGAAACAAGTGTCTGGGATTGGACCAAGTATTGTCTCATTAGCATGCAGTGTCCATGCTGGAGGCTGGTTAGAAAAGCCTCAGAGCCAGCAGGAGGGGTCGATGGGAGAGAACCAGGAAAAAAATGAAAAATTGACTTTCCCTATATTGTGCTGTGAAATCTATTGGTATAATAGAATGCCACCCTTTCCAATATAGGATACTCTTCAGTAATGTGCCCTGGCCCAGGCTTCTGGAATATGCAAGACAATTATTCTACCAGCCTCCTGCATCTGTGCCCATAAACCTGGCCTTCTTTCCTCTTATGATCCATTGTGTCGAAGGTTAATCCTCCCGCTTATATTCAGATCTCATCTCCTCTTGCCTCCTCAAGGACTTCACTCCTGACATTCTGCCTTCTTTTTCCTTTTTAAGTTGCCCTGTCTGCTAAATGATTCCCATCAGCATGCATTCTAATGTATTTTCCATCTTTAAAAAACCCTTCAGGCTCAATTTCTCTTTCCAGCAACTCCCTGGATTTTTTTCCTCTTTACAGTAAGATTCCTGACAGAGTTGTCTGTACTGGTCTTCATCAGTTTCCATTCAGTCAGGCTTTTGTCCCCACCATTTCACTTACATTAATACTTAATGTTGCCAAATCCAGAGGTGAATAGTCCTCCCAAGCCTATTTTTACTGGCTTTCCTCCTTTTTCCAACCTCCAAACATTGCAGTAACATGACCTCAGTCCTTGGATTCCTTCTCTCTCTACCTTAGCAATCTCCTCTAGTCTCGTGGCTTTATATACCATCTTTATGATGATGGCACCCGAAGTCCAGTGTCCAATTCCCCATTCCCACTTGGATGTTTACTAGAAATCTCTGAACCCAACTTTTTCTTCCAGTTTTCCGTGTTTCATTCATGGCAGTTACATTCTCCTAATTCCTGTAAGCAAAAACCTAAAAATCAGGTTTTTCCTCCCTTCTCCATGCATCCAATTCATCAATGAGCCCTGTCAACTCCACCATCAAGGCATATTGCGCTTAAGATCACTTCTTGTGACTCACACCATCATCTCCCTCTACCATCAGCTCTCACCTGGACCATTAGAATAGCCTCCTGACTGTTCAACTGCAGTATATTTTCCACATAACAGCCAAAGTTGTGTTTTTAAAACAAATCTAATCATTTTATTCCCCTGGCCAAAACCCTTTATGGCTTTTCTGTCACACTTAGAACAAAAATCCAACATCCTGAAGCACCTGGGTGGCTCAGTCGGTTAAGTGTCTGACCTTGGCTCAGGTCATGATCTCACGGTTTGTGAGTTTGAGCCCTGCGTCAGGCTCTGTGCTGATAGCTCAGAGCCTGGAGCCTGCTTCAGATTCTGTGTCTCCCTCTAACTCTGCCCCTCCCCTGCTCATGCTCTGCCTCTGTCTCTCTCAAAAATAAATAAAAACATTTTTAAAAATTAGAAAAAAATCCAACATCCTTGCCATGGTTGCATGAGATCCTATGTGATGTGGCCCCTGCTCCTTTTTCCAGCCCTATCAACTTGCTCCCTCTTGGTGCTTCTTTCCACCCAGTACCCTTCCTGCGGTGTCCCCAACACCTAAGTTTGTCTCTCAGGTGTTGTAGTCTCAGGTTTCACTTATAATAACAGTGTTACCACTTATTGAGCTCCTACTACAGGCAAGCCAGTGTGTAGGTATTTTACATAGGTGATTTTTTAACCATGCCACCTCAGCATAGATGATATTATCTCCTCTTCACAAAGGAAGAAACTGAGGCTCAGGGAGGTTAGGTATTTGCCCAAAGTAGCAGAGCTCAACAGTGATAGAACTAGGATTCACATTCAAGTGTGTCTTGTTTTAAAGTTTAAGCACTTTCCATTGCATAATGGCACGTCTCTATGACCAGGACTTCATGCCCTTAGTAAAATGTGGTTTTTTTTTTTAGGGTATGTGTGAATGTGTGTGTGCTGATGTCCCAGGGTTCATTCTAAAGCTGACTTTAAGCTTTTGAAAGAGGTTGCTGAGGAAATTGATCCTGTTTGTAAACTCCTTGGATCTCCAGAAGAGAAGTGCATGGTGGAGTGGGGGTGGAGGAGATACAGCATCTTCCCACCTGAATGATGGAGCCCAGAGTGCTGGGGAAATGAGCCCTGGGAGAACGGCTGCAGTGAAGACTCTTTTGTTTCCAAATGCTAATAGTTCTGGATTCAAAATCTTTTCTCTCTTTGACTGGACCCAGAGATAATAAAACAAAAAACTTACAGCATATAATTTGGCATTTTACTCGTATAGTAGGCTCACAAAATTTTGTTCTCCCTGACAAGGCTCAGATAATTCTATCAAAATAAATCTCTGAAGGAAAAAAAGCTTTCTTTTAAAGTCTATGAGAAGCCTTTTCAAGAACAAAAATAACACTTAAAAACCGATATTCTGTGTATCTTCTTTTTCTTCTCTTTTTCAGAAGAAATTCTGCCCTTTCTGATAATAGAAAATAAAAAATGTCAGTGGGGAAAATGTCAAAATTTGGCATGCTGTAGAGAGTGGAAATTTCTCCAACACTGTACTTTGAATTTTAAAGAGTTGGGGCACAGGTTGTTCAGGAGTCAGTGTTCCACATCCATTTGTATTCTTTGCCAGCGCCCATGTCTGTGAATGGCTTCACAGTATTTGCACTCATTCATCAGACCTTGACTGAGAACATGACTGTATTAGTCAGGGTTCTTCAGAGAAACAGAGCCAATGATATATTGATCAGTAGATAGTAGATAGATACATATGTACGCACATACGTATGTATGTACATACATACGTCCAGATATATGTAAGAAGAGATTTACTATAGGAGTTGGCTTATAGAATAATGTAAGTTCAATAGTCCCACAAACTGTTTTCTGCAAGCTGGAGAACCCATAAAACTGGTAGTGTAATTCAGCCTGGATCTGAAGGCATGAGAACCATGGGAGCCAATCCTAATCTCAGTCCAAAGACCCAAACAAGAGTCAGGGGGCTAATGGTAAGTCCTGGTCTGAATCCAAAGGCTTAAGAATCAGGAGCTCTGATATCCAAAGGCAGGAGAAGGTGGATGTCCCAGCTCAGGTAGAGAGCAAATGCACCCTTCTTCTATCTTTTTGTTCTATTTAGGCCCTCAATGGATTGAATGGTGCCTACATTGGTGGGCTTTATCTTCTTTACTCAGTCTGCTGATAGAAATGCCAACCTCTTTGGGAAATACCCACACAGACACATCCAGAAATGTTTTATCAGCTATCTGAGCATCCCTTAGCCCAGTCAAATTGACTCATAAAATTAGTCATCCTAATAACCATTTCAAGAGCCAAGTATTTCAACATCTTCTCCAAATGGTCTCTCTTATGTTTGCTCTCTCAGGTTTTGTGGACACTTCTCTGCCCAAAATGTGCTCGATCAGAGATGGTCCGTTTTTGCAGGTGGATCATATAGCAAGGTTGAGTAAACAAGCTGAATTTTGCATGCATTTCAGTACAGCCACATTTACCATGCATTTAACATGTGGTAGGTGGTATGAAGGTTACAGTGGGGAAGAAGAAGAGAGCTTTATATAGGGTAAAGATACCTATATACATATTTACCTATAAGTAGGTAAAGATTGTTCTTCACAGTTAGAGAAGTGAGGCTCTGAAAGGGAAGGATCTCACTCAGCGAGGCAATGGAGGAGCTAGAATTGAAATTGAGAATTGTCTGATACTAAAATGCCCTTTCCATTGTACTACAGTGGCACAGAATTGAAGTTGAGATTCCCTTCTAAATGCACTATGGTCCAAGATGAAATGTCACATTTGTCAAATAATAAATTCTAAAGAAATTTGGAGAGGAGGAACAACTGAAAGTACTTGGCTTATCCAGGAAGGTTTCACAGAGGAGGCAAGGTCGGAGCTAGAACTTGAAATCTGGGTAGGGTTTTTATGAGTAGAAAGGGAGATCATAACAGGTGAGAGGAATTACAGTCTGGGAACCAGAATGAGCTAAGACGTAGAGGGGAATGGCAGTGGCACATAATGAGGGAAGAGACCATTGCTCTTGCTATTGCTGAAAGTAGGAGATAGGGATGTGCAGGTATTGTGATCAGATTGTAGAGTAATTTCAGAACCAGACAGAATTATAAATGGAGAGATGTGAGGAAGGAGGGACAGACCACGTGCCTTCCAGGGGGAAATTTTGTAATTAACTGACACATGATAGAACTCACTGTATGTGAATTTACTGCATATATTTGGATAGGTAAATGATAATTTAGTTCTGCAGTATAGTAAAAATGAAAGTTATTCTTCAGATAGAAAATCGACTACATACAACTATGCCCATTGTGGCATAAATGCTCACAAGGACTTTAATTTCACCATCATTATTGTCTCAGAGTTCAGAGAAACAATCATGTAGTACAGATGTGTCAGCACCATGGACAGCGATGCCGTGGCCGCATGCTGCATCCACCCGCAAAGGAATTTAGACTTGGTGTAATAGATCTGTCACACCAAACCAGTGGAATGGAATCTTTTAGTGAATTTCAAAGACTAATTTTTCTACCGAATTTCCTTTTCTTTGGATTCCAATCACAGGCAAGAGAGCCCCACATGTATTCTCTTTAGAGAGTTGGTGTGCAGATGTGTGCCTATGTGCATGCGTACACTCACAGAGAAAACTCAACGCTTTCAGAAAATTAAAACTAACTCTTTTTATGAAGAATGAGGACCCTAGAAGAAGAAAATAGGGAGATTTTAAAGGGCCATTTCTCCCGTTCTCAACTTTTCCTGCCATAGAACTCAATTATCCATTATATTGAGCACCCTAAGACCAGCCAATTATTCCTAGTCTGTGCCCCCCAGCTTGCTTCTCGCTAAGGCCCAAGACAGAAAAGGACAAAAATCTGCAAAGTTTGGGTGGCCTGATTCTAAGAGTGTATTTTGAGTTTTTTCCACTTTCTTAATTCTCATCTACAAACTCGATCAAGCTTAGCTTGAGGTTGAGCCTAAATGACATCTCAGGATAGAATGGTATTCTTTGCTTCAGAGAGAGAGAGAAAAAGGATGGAAAGAGAATTGTAAAGGGATTTAGAATCCATAAAAAGCATTTACAACACATCTCCTCTTTTAAAAAGGGGGACAATTCTGTCACTGAGGGACATTGCTTTTTTTTCTCTCTCTCTTTTTGGACACAACACAACTGTGATGGAACTACTTTCTGATGACAAATCTTCAATAGAAAATGCAGTCTTATTGTTCTAAGTCTTTAGCATGGATCTATTCCAGGCTGACCTCATATTAATGCCTATATCACACATTGGAAGGTTCTGCTTCTCTTTGTCTAGTGCTTTGCCCATTTAGACCTTATGGGCCTCTGAACCATAGTTCTCACTGTTTCCTACGCCAGACATGCCAAACACACCCCACTTTGTCTCTTTCTGAAGATTTTACCCATCCTGTAAGCCCTTTGTTTTCCTAGGTTTGTTCTAATTCCCTAACTAAATAAGGTGCCTTAAGCCCCAGCAACACCTACAGTGTGTAACTTTGCATATTGGTACTTTGTGTATTTGGATTAACTCTCTTCCACTAGTTTGTATGTTCCTTGAGAGTAGTGATTGTGACTTATGTTGTATGTACCACATGGCAATCCATAATGATTATTGAGTTTAATTATTTGAGAAAATTCTGTCAGTCAAGATATACTTGTGTAAAGGTCCTTCAATTAGACCTTTAGCATAAATTCTGAAGGCTGAGAATTGCTCAGAAGTTAAGGTAAAACAGATAGGACCTGAGTGGATTGCCACAAGTCACCCCTTCCTCTCACCTCCCTTGAATTCCTTTGTAGCAAAGAGAGTGCAGTGTTGGCTTCTTCATTTAATCATCACTGTCGTTTTCAAGGCTCAGAAAAATTAGCTTTACCCTAATGCCTTTCTAAAATGCCACTTGACAACAGTGTATGGGTATTTTACATAACTACTGTATACTGGAGGTGTCTTCAATAGAATGTAGTGATCAAAATCCAGATCATAATTATATCTCATCAGTGTTTCCATTATAAGCTTCTCTCCGCAAGGATTTGTTACTCATTTGTTTAATTTGTGCCAGGGTTCAGCCTGACATGTAAGTTCTCAGTTCTACTGTAATGTAGAGAATCTTTTTCTGCTTCAAAATATACATGTTAATCAGTATAGTTAATCAGTATAGCGATTCTGTGTGTGGAATTCTGTGTTTCTCTATCAGGAAGCAGACTGAAGTGTCCGCACCAGACATGCATATCAACACTGGATATTCGTATCATTTTATCTTCCTGGGGCAACTATGAAGGTCAGGCTGTTGCACTGCAGTGTTCCACGTGAGCCATCCTGTGGATTGGTGTCATCCCTAAACAAGTGACACAAGGGCTCTTGGGCACATGAGCGAGTGTTTGTCACTCTGAATCCTCATGTTAAAATGCTAAAGACAAAGGGAACTCAAAACATATGTCAGCCAGGATGCCTGGCTTCCTCTTACCCGCTGACCCAAGCCACCAGTGGATCCTCAAGAGAACTGGAGACTCTCTGATCCCCCATCCCAGAAGTCAGTCTTATTTTCATTCTTCCAGGTTTGCCTCAGCCTTTGGAGCCCCAAGGGTATTGCCCCTTCACTCGTCCTAATTCTGAAAACTTTGTACCTAGCAGGGTTGAGGGTTAAGGAGGGAAGTGCTTGCTCTTCACAGGTTTACTTGAGGGCGGATGACATTTCCCACATCTGGTCTCCCACCACACCCCTCCCCCAACCCCGGCCAATCCCTATTCTTCTTGATATTCTGTTTGTTTTTGGACATCTATAGTGGGTTTTTATTTTCCTTATCTTTACATTGAATTTTCCTGGGACACTTATGTGATGTTAAAGGGTGTAGAGAAGGAGGGATTGGAAGAATGGAGAGAAGGTAAAACCAAAGCATGTTCTTTTGATTCTCACAAGTTTGCTATGAGAATTCCTCCTAGAAAACTTTCTATTTAGAAACTTCCTGCTTTGAGAATTCTACCAAAAGACTTGCTCTGTAGCTCATGTCCTGTTTCTTTAGGTGGTGTGGGAGGGGATTCATTATTTAATGCAATAACAAACACTTATTGAGCCAGCAAGAGGAATACAAACCATATCCTTATGCTGCTCACAAACTAGCCATGGGAATAAACAGTTAATAAGCACTGGCAATATCAAAAAGGAAATACATATATGTCCACAGGGGGCCCTGACAAGGGAAGTTTTAATGGTGGTTTTCCAGAAATATCATTTTGGCTAAGGGCTGAGGATGAGTAGAGGTTGCCTGGCAAGAGAAGGATAAAATGCAATCCAGGCAGAAGTCTCGAGTAATAAACATGGTCTAATTTGAAGGCTCTATGTATTTTATTAAAGCTCAACAATAGCCATAGCAATTGTTCAGAAGTTAGACCTATAAAAGAGATTCTGCATTGTATCAACGCCCTTCACCCAAACACAAACAGGGACACACATGTAGTGGAATAAGTTATGTTTATTGTTGTTGTACTGAGGGACAATGCACACCATGGGGAACTATGGGATGTCTCAGTAAGAGGGTGTTAGAAAGAACCTATTTGGTTTGGATTTGGGCTTTAGTTGGGTAATCTGGGGGAGGAAAGAAGGAATTTCTAAGGAAAGAAGGGCTCATTCTGAATTGGGTGCTATTAGAAAATGGGGCAATTCTGTGATTGGGCATCTCAACAAATCTTATCATGAGGAGAGTGGGTACTGAATCAAAGGTAAAGCTGTAACTGGTAAAGCAGTCAATCATATTAGCCAGGAGAGTGAGATATGTGGGATTGGGTGTTGCACAGTGACCATGTCTGAAGTGGATACTCTACAACATGTTTTTGTACAGCAGGAGAACAATATAGCTTAGCTTTATCAGATCAGTTTGTAATACATTGAACCGACTGCATTAGATCTGTTTCTGGAGATTAGAAGCTGGCTTTTTTTTTTTTCCTTCTCACTGTCATCATCTAGAGTTGCTAGCATACTGAAGGGGTTCAGAACATGCCACCTCACAGTATGCTGTTTTGACTTATTTTGTGCAGAAGGCACTTGAGGAACAGCAGGTACAGGAAGGGCTCTCTGACCTCTCCCTTTCTGCCTAAATCAAGCCAATAAAATTTCCTCTCCCTGTATCTGGAAGAGAAGAACATTTTTATCACAGGAGACTGAGAATTAGTGCCATAATAAACCTGTGCAAACAAACTGAAAGTAACTGATCTTCCATCAGTTTCCTTCATGTATTTCCCAGCCATTGTCCCATAATTTACTGTCCCCTAGCCCAAACCCCTTTGTCTTGTCACCTCTCTACAAATTTATTTTTTATTTTTTAATTTAATTTTTTTTTAAATTTACATCCAAATTAGTTAGCATATAGTGCAACAATGATTTCAGGAGTAGATTCCTTAGTGCCCCTTAGCTATTTTAGCCCATCCCCGCTCCCACACCCCCTTCAGTAACCCTCCGTTTGTTCTCCATATTTAAGAGTCTCTTATGTTTTGTCCCCCTCTCTGTTTTCATATTATTTTTATTTCCCTTCCCTTATGTTCCTCTGTTTTGTCTCTTAAAGTCCTCGTATGAGTGAAGTCATATGATATTTGTCTTTTTCTGACTAATTTCGCTTAGCATAATACCCTCCAGTTCCATCCACGTAGTTGCAAATGGTGAGATTTCATTCCTTTTGATTGCCGAGTAATATTCCATTGTATTTATATACCACATCTTCTTTATGCATTCATCCATTGATGGACATTTGTGCTTTTTCAATACTTTGGCTATTGTTGATAGTGCTGCTATAAACATTGGGATGCATGTGTCCCTTTGAAACAGCACACCTATATCCCTTAGATAAATACCTACTAGTGCAATTGCTGGGTCGTAGGGTAGTTCTATTTTTTAGTTTTTTGAGGAACCCTTACACTGTTTTCCAGAGTGGCTACACCAGCTTGCATTCCCACCAACAATGCAAAAGAGATCCACTTTCTCCGCATCCTCGTCAGCATCTGTTGTTGCCTGAGTTGTTAATGTTAGCCATTCTGACAGGTGTAAAGTGGTATCTCATTGTGGTTTTGATTTGTATCTCCCTGATGATGAGTGAAGTTGAGCATTTTTTCATGTGTCATTGGCCATCTGGATGTCTTTAGAGAAGTGTCTATCCATGTCTTTTGCCCATTTCTTCACTGGATTATTTGTTTTTTCAGTGTGGAGTTTGAGAAGTTCTTTATAGATTTTGGATACTAACCCTTTATCTGATATGTCGTTTGCAAGTATCTTCTCCCATTCTGTTGGTTGCCTTTTAGTTTTGTTGATTGTTTCCTTTGCTGTGCAGAAGCTTTTTATTTTGATGAGGTACCAGTAGTTCATTTTTGCTTTTGTTTCCCTTGCCTGTGGAGACCTGTTGAGTAAGAAGTGTCTGCGGCCAAAATCAAAGAGGTTTTTGCCTGCTTTCTCCTCGAGGATTTTGATGGCTTCCTGTCGTATGTTTAGGTCTTTCATCCATTTTGAGTTTATTTTTGTGTATGGTGTAAGAAAGTGGTTCAGGTTCATTCTTCTGCATGTTGCTGTCCAGTTTTCCCAGCACCACTTGTTGAAGAGACTGTCTTTATTCCATTGGATATTCTTTCCTGCTTTGTCAAAGATTAGTTGGCCATACGTTTGTGGGTTCTCCACAAATTTATAATTTTTTTATTTAAAAAGTATATAAACTCTCAGTCTTAACTGCTTCCTTGGGTCTTCATTTTCCATATACAATCCCCCGTATGCACATGAAAATATTAAATACGATGTATATGCTTTTCTCCTGTTAATCTGTCTTATGTAAATTTAATTATTGGGCCCAGCCATTGAACCTAAAAGGGTAGAAGGGAATTTTTCCTCAGTATTTGTTTTTTTTCCAAATTTTTCCTGCAAAATTGGTTTTCAAACAACACCAGTTTAAACAAAAATATCCCCTATAGACGATGCATCAGACAACCCATTGCTGTCTCCACCCAAAACAGACTGCTCTCATCATTCCACTCTTGCTTCACCATTGTTTGTCTGTTGAGAAGGAATCTTGTGAGATCAAAGGTTGAAGGGGATGAGGAAGTAGATGACAGGGGTTGGTCACAAAGGGCCTAGTTAGTCAAGTTAAGACAATTAGACCACATCTCAAAACAAGGCAGAACCATTGTAAGATTTTAAGCTAGGATTACAGATCTATATTTTAGAAATCTGTACTCATTGGGGAGGACATTGAGACTTTTGCAATAATTCCGGCAAGAGATAATGGTAGTTGAACTAAGGCACTGGAGAGGTGAATACAGACTTGAGAGAAGATGAGAAGTAGGATTACCAAGCCTTAGTGGCTGGTAGCATATAGATGAGAAAGTCTCAATGGTGCCTTCTCCTTAAATAGGAGATTGTTGGTGAGGCTATTCTCCCAGCCAGGGAACACTAGCAGTTTGGGTTGAGGTGGGAGAAATGATGAGCTCAATCTCAGATATATTAAGTTTAAAGTTCCTTAGGGGCTTTCAAGTGGAGGTATCTACTGGGCAGTGGATAACAGAATCAGGATCTCAGAAGAGAACTCTGAACTGGAGAAACATTCATTAATTCATTAGACAACTAATGTTTTGCATCAGCTGCCTACCACCCACAGTGCTAATGATGACATAGCAGTGAGCAAAATGAAATTCCTATCTTCACCGACAAACAAGCAAATAATATGCCAGATAGTGATAGGTTTTAGGGAGAAAAATCAAGCAGAGACAGGGAATAGGGAGAGTTAGTAGAAGACTCATCAGAAATACAGGTTTAGTTTTAATTCCTTGGCTTCAGGAATTTATGAGAAACGCAAATTCTCAGACCACTGAAGAAAGGTCAAGATCCAGTCTCTGATGGCATGGTCCTGTCTATTTAGATCCAGAGCAGAGTCTACTGTGGGGTTTGCCAGACTTCCCAGATGATAAGGATCATCTGAGGGTACTTGTTAAAAATATATAAACTTCTGCTTCTCCTAATTAGAGTTTCTTGGGGAGGGGCCTGTGAACTCGAGACTCTTACCATCAGGGAAGTCTGGGAAATATTGATCTCGTCTTTTTCCTTAGAAGGGCAGCTTTTTTTTTTTTTAACGTCTTTTTATTTTTGAGAGAGAGACAGACAGACAGACAGAGCGTGAGCAGGGGAGGGGCAGAGAGAGAGGGAGACACAGAATTTGAAGCAGGCTCCAGGCTCTGAACTGTTAGCACAGAGCCCGGTCTGGAGCTCGAAGTCTCAAAGCCCAAGACCGTGACCTGAACTGAAGTCTGACGCTAAACCAACTGAGCCACCCAGGCACCCCTGGAAGGGCAGCTTTTTATGTTAGATTATTTAATAAGTGGCTGAAGGGTAACTGTCCAGTGGATGGGGAAAAGAATAAAGCTGGATCACTCTATCAAGATAAAATTATTATTTTTTATTTTTATTTTTTGATGTTTTTATTTATTTTTGAGACAGAGAGAAGGCATAAGCTGGGGAGGGGCAGAGAGAAAGGGAGACAGAAACCGAAGCAGGCTCCACGCTGACAGCAGAGAGCCTGATGCAGGGCTAAAACCCACAAGCTGTGAGATCATGACCTGAGCTGAAGTCGGATGCTTAGCCAACTGAGTCACCCTGGTGCCCCATCAAGATAAAATTCCGATGAGTCAAAGATTCAACCATAAAAACACAAATCCATAAAAAGTGAGAGAGGAAAATGGGTGAAATTTTAAAAATATAATCTGCAATAGAGAATATTTTGAACTTTCTAACTTTCAAAATATAAAACCATGAAGAGGGGTGCCTGGGTGGCTCACTCAGTTAAGTGTCAGACTTTGGCTCAGGTCATGATCACAAAGTTCGTGAGTTTAAGCCCCTTTCTGGCTCTGTGCTCATAGCTCAGAGCCTGGAGCGTGCTTTGCATTCTGTGTTTCCCTCTCTCTCTGCCCCTCCCCTGCTCTCTCTCTCTCAAAAATAGATAAACATGGGGAAAAAAAAAACATTAGATAGTAAGAAAAAGATTGACCCAATTATTTAACCAACCACTAATCTAGATGTTGCTGTGAAGATATTTTGTAGATATCATAGCATCTACAACCAGTTGAATTGAAGTAAAGGAGATCACCTTTGATAATGTGGGTGGGGCCTTGCAATCAGTTGAAGGTCTTAAGAACAAAAACGGAGGTTTCCCAGAGAAGAGATTCTGCTTCAAGACTACATCATTGGGGTGCCTGGGTAGCTCAGTTGGTTAAGCATCTGGCTCAGGTCATGATCTCACAGTCCATGGGTTTGAGCCCCCCATCAGGCTCTGTGCTGACAGCTCAGAGCCTGGAGCCCGTTTTGAATTCTGTGTCTCCTTCTCTCTCTGCCACTCCCCACTCTCAAAAATAAACATTAAAAAAAATTTTTTTTTAATAGTAGAAAAAGATTGATGTATATGCTTGGATGTAACAAATTTCAAAACATGTAAATTCAAAAAATGACCACAAAGTTAAAGCAAACCTGAAAGAAATTTGTAACCCAAATGCAGACAGAAGGTTGTATTAAATTGACAAGAAAAAAAAAACAACAATCCTATTAAAATAGGGAAGAGAGGGGTGCCTGGGTGGCACAGTCGGTTAAGCGTCCGACTTCAGCCAGGTCACGATCTCACGGTCCGTGAGTTTGAGCCCCGCGTCAGGCTCTGGGCTGATGGCTCAGAGCCTGGAGCCTGTTTCCGATTCTGTGTCTCCCTCTCTCTCTGCCCCTCCCCCATTCATGCTCTGTCTCTCTCTGTCCCAAAAATAAATAAACGTTGAAAAAAAAATTTTTTTAAATAGGGAAGAGATATGTATCAAAAGGTAGTTCACAGAAAAAGAAATACAAATGTGAACTCTCAGAATGAAAGATAAGTAAATCAAACTAATGAGATCTTAGGTTTTTTTTTTTTCTTTTTGTGTTTTGTCTACCAAGTTGTCTCATTCAGTTAGAGCTTTAGATATTTTTTCTTTATAAATATATAAATGTTTATTTTTGAGAGAAGGAGAGAGACAGTGTGAGTGGGGGAGGGGAAGAGAGAGAGGGAAACAGAATCTGAAGCAGGCTCTAGGCTCTGAGCTGTTAGCGCAGAGCCCAACTCGGGACTCCAACTCACAAATCAAATCTCGAATCTCGAGATCATGACCTGAACTGTAGCCGGATGCTTAACTGACTGAGCCACCCAGGCACACCTCTTTATATTTGTAAGACCAAGATGACAATGAGGTTTTCAGGGTTTTTTCTCACTTTAACATTTGTTGTTGCCATTTTGAACCTTTTTTTTCTTTTTAACGTTTATTCATCTTCGAGAGAGGCACAGAGAGACACAGCGTGAGTGAGGGAGAGGCAGAGAGGGAGGCACAGAATCCAAAGCAGGACCCAGGCTCGGAGCTGTCAGCTCAGAGCCTGACGTGGGGCTCAAACCCATAATCCATGAAACCATGACTTGAGCCGAAGTTGGACGCTTAACGAACTGAGCCACCCAGGTGCCCACTGTTGTTGCCATTAAAAAAAAATTTTTTTTTAGCGTTTATTTATTTTTGAGACAGAGAGAGGCAGAGCATGAACGGGGAAGGGTCAGAGAGAGGGGGAGACAGAGAATCTGAAACAGGCTTGAGGCTCTGAACTGTCAGCACAGAGCCTGACGCGGGGCTTGAACTCACAGACCATGAGATCATGACCTGAGCCGAAGTTGGATGCTTAACCGACTGAGCCACCCAGGTGCCCACTGTTGTTGCCATTAAAAAAAAATTTTTTTTTCAACGTTTTTTATTTTTTTATTTTTGGGACAGAGAGAGACAGAGCACGAACGGGGGAGGGGCAGAGAGAGAGGGAGACACAGAATTGGAAACAGGCTCCAGGCTCCGAGCCATTAGCCCAGAGCCCGACGCGGGGCTCGAACTCATGGACCGCGAGATCGTGACCTGGCTGAAGTCGGACGCTTAACCGACTGTGCCACCCAGGCGCCCCTAAAAAAAATTTTTTTTAATGTTTATTTATTTTTGAGACAGAGAGAGACAGAGCATGAGCAGGGAAGGGGCAGAGAGAGAGGGAGACACAGAATGTGAAGCAGGCTCCAGGCTGTTAGCACAGAGCCCGATGTGGAGCTCGAACGCACAAACTGTGAGATCATGACCTGAGCCGAAGTCAGACACTTAACCAACTGAGCCACCCAGGCGCCCCTGTTGTTGCCATTTTAAATCACATCACTTGAATGCCTTGATTGTTGCATACGTCTGGGTCATGTTATAATTCAAAATTATGTTTTGAGTAGTATTATAGACCTGCAAATGGATGCTCTGTCTGGGATAGGTGAGGTAGCCACCTTAGGTTTCTTTAAATTTCCTTAAAAGCAGTGTTTCTCAGCGTGTGGTCCCCAGACTGACAGCAATAGAATTACCTGGGAATTTATGAGATGTACAGATTCTCAGGCTCCTTCCCAGGCCCACTAAATCAGAAATTCTGGCAATCTATGTTTTAAGAAGACTCCAGGTGACTCTGATGCCAGTTTAAGTTTGAGAGCCACTGCTTAAGAGGATCCTGATCCCACCTTCAGCTTGGCCAATCATGTCATCATCTGGGTCTGCCCTTAAATACCAACTTAGAATACTTGTACATGTTTGGGAATATAACCTTACATTCACTGCTACTTGTTACTAGATTTTATTTGTAAGCAATCTCTACATGCAACGTGGGGCTCAAACTCACAACCCCAAGATCAAGAGTCGCTTGCTCTACCGACTGAGCCAGTCAGGCACCCTGAGACTTCATTTCTAGTGAAGCCTGCTGTTAAAGAGAGTTTGAAAAGTATTGTCACAAACCAGAGTACCTGGACTACACTGTTTTGGCCCTCCCTATGTTTACTTTAAAAAAAAAATCTGATTCAGGGTGCCTGGGTGGCTCTGTCGGTTGAGCGTCCAACTTCAGCTCAGGTCATGGTCTCATGAGTTCAAGCCCCACATTGAACTCACAGCTGTCAGTGCAGAGCCCTAACTCTAACTCATCAATATTGAGAGGCATCATTTTTTTAAAAAAACAACCTGTGGAAAAACATTGTTGTATTCACTGATACACTGTGTGATGCTCCGTAATATAGTGCAGTGTTCCCCTTATGAGGACCCATAGGACAAAATGCTTCTATCTCAGAACCATACATGTTGTGCTTCTATGGAGGAAACTGTTTACTTTTATTTCAGGAACACAGTGAAACATATGCATTATTCTGTTTTCCTTTTTGCATCGACTGCAAGAAATCTTAGAGCCAAATTTTGTGTTCTACTTCCTTCCCCTGTCCCATGCCCTTTTGCCTAGATTTTCTGTTAATTTTTTCAATGGATATTTTAGTGACATATCTTAGGTTCATTTTCAAATAGGGTGGAGTGTGAGTAAATAAATAAGTATATAGGAAATTATTAGCATTTGAGTAGTAGTGGAAATTGAGGGGTGAATGAGATAACCCAGGGAGAGTGGGCAAAATAGGAAGAGACAACGGCCAAGGACCCCCCAGAAAAGCAAATTTATGTGGTTGGCTAAAGAAGGAGAAACCAGAGAAAGGGAACTAGCAACAGAGAGCACTTCAAGAAAGAGGAACTGGCCAGTGGTGTCCAAGAGTAGAAAGAAGTCACGTAAGATAAAAACTGAAAAATGGTCATTGGATTTAGCAGCAAGGAAGACAGTGGGGACCTTCACAACAGTTTCAGCAGAGGTATATAGCCCCGGGCTAGATGGCGTGAGTTGAGAGACAGCACAGGTTGGGGAGGGAATGGGAAATGAAGTAATGCTGATGGACCTCACAAAAGGTTGGCTAAGAAAAGAATTAGAGAAGGGGCGCCTGGGTGGCTCAGTCCGTTGAGTATCTGACTTTAGCTCAGGTCATGATCTCGCCGTTGGTGGATTTGAGCCCACCTCAGTGTCTGTGCTGATGGCTCAGAGCCTGGAGCCTGCTTCAGATTCTGTGTCTCCTCTCTCTGCCCCTCTCCCACTCACATTCTGTCTGTCTCTCTCAAAGATAAACATTTAAATAAATAAATAAATAAATAAATAAATAAATAAATAAATAAATAAAGTTTAAAAAAAAGAAGGAAAAAACAATTAGAGAAGAAGGTGGCTAAAGAGAATATAAAATGGAAAAGGAGCAGTTTGTCTTAGTTTTTAAAGATAGGTAGATACAAATATGATTATACGCTGAAGGAAAAGTTCCAGGAGAGAAAGGTTAAAAGTAGAGAAAAAGAGAGGTGCCTGGGTGGCTCAGTCAGTCAATCATCCGGTTTCAGCTCAGGTCACAATCTGGCAGTTTGTGAGTTCGAGCCCCACATCTAGCTCTGTGCTGACAGCTCAGAGGCTGGAGCCTGCTTCGAATTCCGTGTCTCCGTCTTTCTGCCCCTCACAAGCTCACTTTCTTCTCTCTCTCTCAAAAGTAAATAAACATTTTTTTTAAGTAAAAAAAAAAAGTACAGAAAAAGAGAAGAGACAGCAGTTGGTGGTGCAAGATCCTGAAGGAGAGGAGAGGGGTGGAATTCTGAGAATCATTTCCTAAGGCTGGTGTTGGGTGGAGGCATACAGAGAGGAGTGAAGACGTAGGTCACTGAAGCTAGGGTGTCAAGGAAACATTTTTGCTCCCAAATTCGAACTACTTAGAAAAATATGCTCATGAGACACATGAAAAGTATATCCTAATATTTCAAAGAAGATTAAAAAAATTGAGAAAATGATAGAAGAGATAAAAGAATGGCAACTTCAAATGAGAAAAATTCGGAAATGAAGTGATAGGCCCAGAAAGAGTTCGAAATAAAGAGAAAGATTTATTTCAGAAATGAAGACTAAATTAGGAAATCTCAAAAGAGAATAAGCACAGGGGCACCTGGGTAACTCAGTCAGTTGAACATCTGACTCTTGGTTTCTGTTCTGGTAATGATCTCACCATTCATGGGATCAAGCCCCAAGTCAGGCTCTGTGCTGACAGCATGGAGCCTGCCTGGGATCCTTTCTCTTCATCTGTCACTGCCTCTTCCCTGCTCACTCTCTCTCTGAAAATAAATAAATAAAAACTTTAAAAAAAGAGAATAAACACAATAGACAAATGACTGAAGAGAAATAGTAAAAAGGAATAAAGAGATTTTTTTGAAGGAATATGGGCCAAAACAGAGTAAAAACATACAAATACTTCCTGTGAGAGGGGGAGGGACTAGAGTAGGAGGATTAGAGATAATTAGAATTCTCTAGGGGCGCCTGGGTGGCTCAGTTGGTTGAGCATTGGACTTCGGCTCAGGTCATGATCTCATGGCTTGTGGGTTCGAGCCCCGCATCGGGATCTGTGCTGACAGCTCAGAGCCTAGACCCTGCTTTGGATTCTGTGTCTCCGTCTCTCTGCTCCTCCCCAATTCATGCTCTGTCTCTGTCTCTCAAAAACAAATAAAAATTAAAAAAAAAAAAAAAGAATTCTCTAAATATACATTGTTCTCTGGATTTGCTTTGAAGCCATCTAAGTGTTACACAGCTATAAAACAAAATAATATTTAAAAAGCAATCCTGAAAATAAAAAATAGAACACACACACACACACACACACACACACACATACACACAACTTTGACTTAATCTCCCTAAAGATTTCAATGTTCAGTATTGGTAATCCTAGCAAAGTCCTTCCTGTTTCAATCTTGTTTGTTCCTGTGGAAAGTCAAAGAACACTTTCCTCATAATAGACTTTTTGCATTGGAAGGGAGTGAACAGAACTTCCCTTATCCTGGGCCAAATGACCTCAATTCTGCTTCACTTTTCTCTGAGTTCCAGTTTTAGCTTGCTTTCCAAACTTTACCTTGATGCTTGTTAAGATTCTCTAGGTTCAAGCCTAAGATAGAGATGGGTCAGATTCATGGCAAGAACATTTAAACTTGGCTTTCTCTCACAATGACCTGAGGCAAAGGCATCACCAGGAGAGTAAAGAGTAATTAAAATGTCTTGGAAATTGCCAAAGAGTGATTGGGAAGATCCCAGAACATATTAGTTCGTATGGATATTACTTATTTTCTGAGCAGTTTGTTTGTCAAGACCCCAAGTAATCTGGCAAAAAAATCCACTCCCTCCAAGCTAAATCCTCTGGGTTACAAGAGGTGGCATGTGACCTGCCTTCACAGAACTTACAGTTTAGTGGGGGAGAAATGGCCACCACACATGAAACCGAGAACCAGATTTAAGCTGAAACAAACACACTTCAGCACTGTTGACTTGTCCTTCTGTATCCTCCAAGTAGGAAAGGTCATCAGTCCCCAGGGAGTTACTGTGTGGTGTCCCTGACCCCCACTGGGACTAACATGTATAGACATGTAACTATGGACATGATGGACAGAAGATGGGTGGCTAAGCACCCTCCCAAACACCATCAACCTGAAATGGAATCCCCAAGCACCCCAACCCCGGGTAGATGAAATCAAGCAGCAAAAAAGGAAAGCAGTGATTTTCCTGGAATCTGAAAAACAAGATGAGGAAGATGGAGAATGTAGAAGAGAAATAAACCTTTGAGGGGAGTTGGGGTAGGGCAGCTGACCTTCATCATCTCATGTAACCAATAAGCTTGTGAGACTAATTGTACCTTCCCACTTTGCAAATGAGGAAACAATCACAGACAAGTAGCTAGCCTGAAATAAAGAATTTGCTTAAGATCCATCTGCTTTCTAAAGCTATAAGCCTTTCATCTGTGACAGCAATTATCCCTCTCTTCTTTAGGTGATCCTTGCTATCTTGTGGGGCATCTTCTGGCAGGAATACACTTGCTGTAGGAGCGATATGGAGCCAGGAAATAGTAGTTTCTCCACCCCCCTTGAGCTGGGAGCTTTGCTGATCCTCTTTTCCCATCTGCTCTTATAGGATCAATAGTCATTAGAGACATCTACCTTACAAGTGTTATAGGTTGGGGCCACCAGGAAGCAGATTCCAAGGTGGGTTTTAGCAGTCAGTTTATTTATTAGGGGGTGCTTTTGGGTTTGATACCTATGAGAGGAGAAGAAATGAAGATTGGGTAAGAGAGAAATTGGACTGTGATGCTATCCCAACAAAGGTGTTAGCCAACCCTGTAGGGAACTCTGACACCAGGATGACCTTCACTTCTCCCAAATTGGGCCAGTCTTTGTACCCTGACACTGATCAGAAATTGGATGGCAGCCAGCCCTGTAAGGAAGTGTGGCCTTGTTGAGGAGGGGCAGTTTTTGAGGCTAACAGCTGAAGGCCAAATTCTAGTAGCTCTCCCAGCAGCTGGGGGAGTAAGTCCTTCCTTCCTGAAGGGGGTCTGGACAACACATTATAGCATTCACTAAAACTCCCCCAAATTGTGGAGATTCAGCCAAAGTCAAGACTTTAGCCCAAATGATTATTATCCCCTTCTGTCCATTTCTTATGACTTTCCAGTTTGTATCTGCCCATCTCTGTCTATTTCAGAGCATGACAAACCTCCCAGAGTAATTGAAATGCAAAGAGAAGAGGTGTTGTCTGGAAGAATAAGCCATCTGACTGGAGAGAAGGGCAAAAGAGGGAATTATAGAATCACCCATTGTCATGACTGGTTGGCTTACAGTGGGGATGAAATCAGAACTGAGTGATGGATCCACTTCAGGTCATTGAGAATGGCTGGTGAGCAGGTGCCATGTTAGTTCTGGATCAGATTTAAAGGTCATCCATGGTTCTTCTTCTATCCACTCTTCACCTTAGGTATATTAAGGAATCACTGGGAGGATAAAGAAAAACATGCCCTCACACCTTGACCAGCTATGTTCTCCCCAGCTGCTCCTCAGGACCCCACTGTTGTAACCCGAGGCCTCCAGTGCAAGCCGAGAGATAAGAAAGAGGGGGAAAATATCTTTTAAAAATGAAGATAATATTCCCATTTTCTGCTCACCCTGGAGGCTTATTTTGAAAATCACAGTGATTTAACTTGTTAGCAGTTTAATTCACTTTTAAAAGATTAACCAGACTAATTATTCATCAGATTTCACCATCTTTGTCAGCCTCAATAAGGATCCTTTGTTACAATGATTAATGTGTTTTAATTGCAGCTTCTCTCAGAGCAATAATTCGATCGCACAGTATTTGCCGAATCTATGGAAATCTTGGAAATGCTTTGACAGCTGAGCTATTCTTGGGAAATGAAAGTAAAGGAATATATGTAACTAACAAAAAGTGTTTTATAGCATATCATTAATATGGATTTTCCCTCTCTGACAGACCCTGCTCTACTTCAGTATGTGAAGCCGCTTGCTGTACACATCAGTTTGCCATCCAGGAACTCTCAGGAGGTAGAGATCTGTTACCAACAGGTTACGACTTTCTCTGAGTGGGTGCCCTCAAACATGCACTAGTCATAATAATAATCACAGCAAATGCATAAGTCCCAGGGAAAGTTAACCAACCACCCGGTATCCATAAATCATTAACCAGTTAAGAGACTGGATCCTGTGTTGGTCATTCTGTTTTCTACACAATGCTTCATCTTCATTCATTTAACTGGTGGCTACTGTCCAAGTTAAGGATATTTACAGTACCAAAAAGATGTCTGTAGAAGCTGGTGAAGAAATTGTATGTGGCCAATACTAATTTTGAACTTAAAATGTATTTTAATGGTTTTTTTCTTTTAAAGTGCAGTGGTTCTAGGACCTTTGGAGTCAGACAGATCTAGAGTTGATTCTTGGCTCTATCTCTTATTAGCTGTGAGAACTTGGGGGGAAATTAGCAATATCTAGCTCTCAGTTTCTTCATTCCTAAAATAGGTGTAATAATATCCACCTCATAGTGAGGATTAAAATAAGGCCTAATATATAAGACCTAGTACACTACCTGGACTATAGTAAGTTTTCAATAGCATTATGTCTAAAAAAGCAACAGGTCTTTCTATTTTAATAAAATCATATGTACCTGAACATCTCTGGGTCTCACAATCACCCTGAGACAAGCAGGAAACGTGTGCTGCTGTTTTTGTTTTTCATAGACAAGAAAACTGGGCACAGAGGTGTGGTAATCTTCGTAAATACATCCTATGTGTTCATCAGCTAATTCCTCAGTTGAACACAAAGGATGCCTCCAAACCCACAGATGTTGATTCCTATTCTAGTGCTTCTTCTACTGCAACCTAGAGGTATCCAGGCCTCTGAATGAGGGGAGCAGTGGAGCACAAAATGACCAATTCTTTGCCTGTTGACAAATATTAGTCCCTCTGTTAGGATATATCTATCTCAACAATAGCTGACAGAGCCAGGCATTACCTTATTTAATTAGTATAGCAGGCCTAGGAGGTAAACATCCCTACTATCCCCATGTCATAGCTGAGGATACTGACCACTTAGAGACAGGAAATAACTTGCCTGACAGATTTGAACTTGGGTCTGTCCAACTCCAGTGTCTGGGTTTTAACTGTGCACTATTCTGCCTCCTGCCAATCCCACTTTACAAAATGCTATTTTAAAAAGGAAGTGTTTTGAGATGCCTGGGTGGCTTAGTCGGTTAAGCATCTGACTTAGGCTCAGGTCATGATCTCATGTTTTCGTGAGTTCGAGCCTAGTGTCAGGCTCTATGCTGACAGCTCAGAGCCTTGAGCCTGCTTTGGATTCTGGGTCTCCCTCTCTCTCTGCTCCTCCTCTGCTCATGCTCTCTCTCTCTCTCTCTCTCTCTCCCCGTCTCTCAAAAATAAATAAAAATGTCAAAAAAATAGTAAAGGGAGTGTTTTGAGACCTTTGAAGTCTATATGGTAACCAGTTATCATGCTTTAAATTACTCCCTTAGAGGGTGCCTGGCTGGCTCAGTCAGTAAAGCATGCAACTCTTGATATCCGGATTGTGAGTTCAAGCACCACATTCGGCATAGCTTACTTAGGGAAAAAAAAAAGATTAAAAAAGTAAATTATTGGAGCACGTGGGTGGCTCAGTCAGTTGAGCATCTGACTTTGGCTTAAGTCATGGTCTTGCAGTTCGTGGGTTTGAGCCCCGCGTTGGGCTCTGTGCTGACAGCTCGGAGCCTGGAGCCTGCTTTGGGTTCTCTTTCTCTTTCTCTCTCTGCCCCTTCCCCACTTATGCTCTGTCTCTCTTTCTCTCAAAAATAAATAAACATTAAAAAATTTTTTTGTAATAAATTATTGCCTTAGTGGTTCAGGCATCATGACTCAAAAATGTCTTTAACTCCTGAACCAGAGGTTGGGAATACTGTTGTTCCTTCACTTGAAGAACAGCATTGGCTGTACAAAGGGCTTATAAGATCAAATATTAGAAAACAAATTCTTGGGGCACCTAGGTGGCTCAATTGGTTGAGCATTAGACTTTGGCTCAGGTCATGGTCTCGCGGTTTGTGAGTTCAAGCCCTGCATTGGGCTCTGTGCTGACAGCTCAGAACCTGGAGCCTGCTTTGGGTTCTGTCTCCCTTTCTCTCTGCCCCTCTCCCACTCATGCTCTGTCTCCCTTCTCTCAAAAATAAACATTTAAAAAAATTTTAAAAAAAAGAAAGCAAATTCTTCCTTAGGTGTTCATCATGCATGCTTACATAACAAAGACACTGAAAGATACCATGGTTAAAAAAATTCTGGGGCACTGGGTGGCTCAGTTGGTTAAGCATCCGACTCTTGGTTTTGGCTTTTGGTCATGATCTCACAGTTCATGAGTTTGAGCTCCACATCGGGCTTTGTGCAGACGGTGCGAAGCCTGCTTGTGATTCTCTCCCCCTCTCTCTCTGACCCTCCCTTGTTCACTCTTTATCCCTCTCTCTCTCAAAGTAAATAAATAAACATTAAAAAAAATTGTTTAGTTCTGTTAAAGCTGGCTCCTAAATTTACTTGACCACAGAAACTTTTCTTGTAGTCAGGGTCATTAAGGGCCTATGGAAACCCGTTTAGGTTCATTGAAATAATAATGAATATGGTGCCCTTAGTATAGTCCAGACACTGAACTCAGAACTTCACATGTATTCACTCGTGATAAGGCTCCTATGATGCAGGTATTTTTAGGATGATCTTATGAGGTAAATGTTTTTATTAAACAACTTTCCAAGACCACAGACTAGTAAGTGGCAGAGCCAGGATCTCAACACAGGGGACCTCTCTCCACAGCCCATGCTGTCACAGCTGCCATGGAAGAGCTGATTCAGCTCACCATACTCAAAGTTATGACTTTTTTTTTTCTAATTTACATATGAAAGAAGTATGCTATACTAAACTGCCTTTTTTTGTTAACGTTTATTTATTCATTTTGAGAGAGACAGCGCAAGTGGGGAAGGCAGAGAAACAGTGTGCGAGAGAGCCTGACGTGGGGCTCCCACCTGGGAAACCGCAAGATCATGACCTAGGCCAAACTCAAGAGCCCGACACAACCAACTGAGCTACCCAGGTGCCCCTAAGTTGCCTTTTTAAAATTAAATTGACCCCACCAAGGGGAAAAAAACCTGACAGAACCGCCTCTTTGAATCAGACACTCAACACAATCAAATTTGTCTATCTGATATTAATAACTACATTTTTTTCCTGCAGTGCCGTTCGATTCTTAAAATACTTGATCCCATTATAGAAGTCTACTTATATTTTGTGTCAGACACAGAGGTAACATCTAATCACCATGTCTCTTCCCAGAGAACAGTCGCTTCCGTTTTCCTTCAGCACTAACGCACCAAGATCAGACAGATGAGATTTCTCCCTTAGAGACAGTCAGGTGATCACCCATCTGAAATAGAAGACACGGTATTTACCCCAGTAAGGCAAAGGCACAAGCATTTTCTTTTCTTTTGTCTCCCTTGCTTTTCCTTTCCTTACTTTTATTTTATTCAGTTTTCAGTTTTAGGTGGAGAGTGGCTTGTGCGGTGGGACCCCCTCGCTTAACTGAAGATTCCCCAGTATAGAAAAAGGACCAGGAGAAAAGCCTATGGCCCAAAAAGTACAAAAAGCCCCAAGAAAGCCTCCAAGTACTGTTGTTGCCTTTCTTTCTTTTGATCCTCTCTCCCTATAGAGTGGCTTTTTTTTTTTTTAAAGCATACTTTTCCAAGTTGTTACATTAACAAATTTGCACTGATTTCTTTATCCTTGTCATATAAAGACCACCTTGTTGGCGAATGGTGAACTTTTCCTTCATGCCAGGCCTGCTGCACTGTCTAATGTCACAAGTGTCTGCTCACATTAGCTCCCGGAGACTGGAGAAGATTCCGCATGGGGCCTTTCCAGCAAGTTGATTTGACAGAATGAGTCCCCACGCTAGCTCGTGGCACTTATCAGTTAGTCAGCCTTCCTTGGGGAGGAGAATTTAGAGTGCACCATATTCAGTTTCCAAATCAACTGCTGTCCCCTCAGGAAGCTGTGTGTTGCATTATTAAAAGAGATGCCTTTGACCACAGCACCATACTTAAACATTCATCTGCATTAAAAAAAACAAGGTAGAGTTGGGGGACAACACTCTTTCGCTGTGTTAACTCTTTCTCCCCAGGTTTCAGGTCTCCCTCAATGAACAATCCTGTAACTTCTGTTGGTGAGCATGAACACTGGTTATTTTGTGAGCCTTGCCTTTATTTTAAAAGGGGTGCTTTTACACTACTTGGAATGGCTGTGAAACCTTCCCCGAACTTGTAAGATCTTGGGGCTGAGATCACCATGTTCCCAACCTCTTCTTTTCACTGAGCTCCCATAGCAAAGTCAAATCCCCAAATCTAGCCACCAGAAACAGCAGTGACTTTGGTTTATCTGTTACCTGCCTCTCCCAGGAGCTCAAATGAAACGCAAGAATTAGTTTTGAGGTGAAAATGGACAGATCTGAAGCTCACACTTGAGTAATTATAACTTCACATATTTCTAACTTTTTAAAAATAAAGTTTATATCCAGTTTACCTTTATCTTTCCAAAGGAGAAATTGACAAGATTGGTGGAAAAAAAGGAGGGATCCTTTTTAAGGCTGCATGTTGATATAAATATGAAAATGGATTAAACTTTGCTTCCAATTTCCAAACATGTGTACTTCAATGAATATTAAATGGCAGGCCCCTATCACCATCATGACTTATTTACCCACCAGAGTTTTTATCAAAAAGGGACTGGAATTGCCTGTGGAGCGTGAAAGTCTCCTGTAATTGAGTTTAGAGTGGTAAATCCACTAAACAGGCCACGGCCCCAGAGACACCCCGAAACCCACCTGTCAGCTGGTGTTAGATCACAGTGCAAACAAGGCACGGCTGCCTGCTCCCGCTAAACACTGCTGTGGCCCAAAACAAAAAAAAAGGAGAAGTTATTCCCCAGGGGATGAGGAAGGGCTGGGGGCAAATTGTGGGGGTTGGGAGGGCAGACGAGAAACTCTCATCTAACAGCTGCCCAGTGTCAGCTAGAATCATGATCTGAAACTCAGCTCAGGAGGGGAACTGGCTAGGGCCTCATTCGGTAAGGTGTCATTTCTTCATTCTAACATCCATTAGGTAGGAGCGTAATGGAGTGGACACAAAGCTTTTTCATCATGGTTGAGCCATGGAAATCAGAGCTCATAGTTTCTATGAGAGTAAAGATATAATAGGCTTAAGACTGGCGCAGGAAGGTCCACATGTGGAATGGAGAGAAATGTCCAACTGAAGACCTGCTGGTCCAGCCAGGGATGAGAATAGGAACATTTTAAGGCAGAGAACCATGAGTCATCCAATAAACATTTATTAATTGTTTACCAGTGCCAATTCCTGTATGGAATCGCTGAATGTATAAAGAATGTATGAATGAAAATTGCTGAATGTATAAAGATAAATAAGACATAGTCCTTGCTCTGAAGGAAAATGTAAAATGTGCTTGGGGAAACACACAGACAAGTCGACTATTGCAATACAGTGTGTCAAGGGCTATGGGAGCAAAAATATATGCCTAAAATAATAAGTTAGGAAGTCTTCCAGGAGAAAGTGACATTTAACCTGGGTTTTTCGTAATGACTAGGATTTGGCCAAGCAAAGGAAAAAGATTAAGGTGCATATGGGGATTATGGTAGGAATGAGCACCCTTATAGGACTCCCTTATAGGACTCCCAGAAGCTTGATGTGGCTGGGGCATGCGTGATGGGCTAGAGCCTGAGAGGAATGGGCAGATGGAGGGAGAAAGGGAAATCAAATGATCAAGGGCTTTGTCAGCCTAGCCAATCAGTCTGAAGTTTATCCTGAAAGCCATGGAGAGCAATAGAAGGATTTTAAGCAGAGGAGTGATGTGGTCAGGTTTGCATTTTAGAAAAACCAGTTTAGGGGCACATGGGTGGCTCAGTCAGTTGAGTGTCCAGTTCTTGATTTCAGCTCAGGTCATGATCCCAGGGTTGTGGGATTGAGCCCCACTTTGGGCTCCATGCTAAGCATGGAGCCTGCTTAAGATTCTCTCTCTCTTTGTCTCTCGCTCTCTCTCCCCTCTGCTCTTCTCCCACTTGTGCACACATGCACATGCTGTCTCTCTCTGTCTCTCAAAAAATAATAATAATAAAAAGAAAGACCAGTTTACCTGTTGTGCATAGCATGAATTAGAAGGGGCAAGGCTGGAAACAGGAAGGCCAAGTGGGAGGCAATTGACAAGAGTCTTTGAGAGAGAAGGTGATGGCCCAAACCAAAGAAGTCACAGTGGAGATGGAGAAGAGGGGACAGAATGAGAACTATTATGGAAAAGAATCAGCAGGACTCAGAAGGCAATTGAAAATGGAGAAGGAGGGAGGAATTCAGAATCGCTCCAAGGATTCTGGCTTAGGTGTAGGGTTGTTAGATTTAGCAAATAAAAATATATACAAATATATGGGACATATTGATACTAAAATATGATTATTTATCTGAAATTCAAATTCAGTATTTAATATTTAATTCAATATCCAGAAAACCTACTTGGGGGGCTGGGTAAGTGGTAGGTCATTTGTTAAGCTGGGAATTGGAGGACTCGCAGTTGGGAACAGAGGCAAAGAACATGATGAGGTTACACTTATTTATATTGAGTTTGAGGTATCCGAGAGATATAACTGAGTTCCGATTGTCCCCCAGTACCTTTCTGCCCTTTTGTAGGGGTAGTGATAGGTGGCACACAGGCGCTCAGCTAAAGATTTTACTTCCCAGCTTCCCTTGGAGAAATAGCCATGTGACCAGGCTGCAGCCTATGGGATGTGAGAAGTGATATGTGTCTTGCTTGCTCTTAGAAGGATCGGGTGTGAACTCTCCTGCCTCTTTTCTCCTTTGGCAGAAAAGATAACCAGCACTGGAGAAGCCGCCTTGGGCTCAGAGGTGAAAATGTTGAAGATGCCAGTGCCATGTAACTTGCCCTGGGACAACTACCTCCGAATTGTTACATGAGAGAGAAATAAGCGTAGTCTGTACCTTAACTGCAATGCAGCCTCCTAGAGGAAATGTTCAATAAGCAGTTGAACATACATGTCTGCATCTTAAGAAGGAGCAGGAACTAGTGACTGAGAATTGAGAGTGGTTGGTATCCACGCACTGAATGAGGCTTTAGTTTAGATGAAGTTTCCTAGAGGGAATGTGTGTCGTGAGAATTAAGAACAACAAGGTCAAATGTTGTCTTTTCACTATGGACATTTACTTGCCCTCGGGTTAATCAAGATGTTCCAGTACTACTAGGATGGATGTTTGAGAGTTTTGTTTTCATTTGCCAAACCTTCTTCCTCTGTATAGCCACGTGTTAATGCTCAGTACTACTAAATTCATTTGTTTGTCTCTGGATTCATATTTCAGCAGTGTCTGTGAAGCAGGTGGATACTCATGCCCTGTGGGTAGTTGGACATTTGTACATATGGGTGTCTGTGCTGGGGTCAGTTTACCTGTGTGTAGTCTGTGTGTACCTTCCTGGATGTGTCAGCACACATATTTGTCTGCTCCTCTGTGTTCTGACTTGTCGATGTGTGCCTTGAAGGTGTCTTTCACATGTGTGTGTGAGAGATGCAGGTTATTTTGGTTTAGTTAGTAGTCAGTTCCCAGTACTGCCAATAAGTAGCCTTTTAGATTCTTCTCACCTAAAAGTCCATTTTGTCCCATTCTGTCCATCTTGGAGACTGTAGGACTGTAGAGTAGCTTTTTTATTTTTTATTTATTTATTTTTTTTAAGTAAGCTCCACACCCAGCATGGAGCCCAATGTTGGGCTTGAACTCATGACCCTGAGATCAAGAGTGGCATGCTCTACTGACTGAGCCAGCCTGTCTTCTTTTAAATAGGCTTTATTTTTTAGATCTGTTTTTAGGTTTGCAACAAAATCGATAGGAAGATACAGAGATTTCCCATATACCTCCTGCCTTCACAGGTTCATAGCCTTCCTCAATGTCAGCCTCCCCAACTAGAGTGGTACATTGGTCACAACTGATGAGTCTACATTGATACATCATTATCACTCAAAGTCCATAGTTTACATTTGAGGGTTGATTCTTGGTTTTATACATTCTGTAGATTTGGGCAAATGTGTAATAACGTGTATCCACCATTGTATTATCATACAGAGTAGCTGTACGATTTTGCACATTGTGTTGTCAGTGTTCTGGATTTTGGCCATTCTAATAGGTCTGTTGTGCTATCTTGCTGTTTTCAGTTGTCTTTTCAAATCCAGAATGATTGAAGGAACAGTCTTCCAAACTTGCCCAGGGGCGTTTTTTGCCTCTTCCACGTGAGTCTACCTGTTCTCCCCAAACCCCAGACTGAGGCTGAGTTTTACATAATATGATACAAACTGAGATCTGCATGGGAGTCAAGGGCACCACAGTGCGTGCATGCCTGTGTGTGTGTGTGTGTGTGTGTGTGTGTGTGTGTGTGTGTGTGTTTATCATGGTGATTTCAAAACATACTCAAAATTAGAATAAAAGGACCTTCCTGTATCCATCACTCAACTTCAATAGTTGTCAGCATTTTGCCAACCTTATTTCATTTGTCTTTCCCTTTTTTTCCTGCTAGTGTACTTTATTTTTATTTATTTTATTTTATTTTATTTTATTTTATTTTATTTTATTTTATTTTATTGAGAAAGAGAGAGCTCCAACAGGGGAGAAGGCCAGGGAGAGGGAGAGAGAGAATCTTAAGCAGACTCCATGCTCAGCACAGAGCCTGATGCAGGGCTCGATCTCACAACCCTGGGATCATGACCTGAGCTGAAATCAAGAGTCGAACACGCAGGCACCCCCCTGCTCATGTATTTTAAACAAATATTAGATATCTTGTCATTTCACCTGAAACATTTCAACTTATCTCTAGTTGATAAGACTTTTTTACACCCCACCGTGTCATTATTTACCTAACAAAATTAATTAACAGTAATTCCTCAATATCATCTAACCCCAATTCATATTCAGATTTCTTGATTATTTCAGACATCATGTTTACAGTTGGCTTTTTCAAAATCCACATATTGCATATGGTTGTGTCTCTTGGTCTCTTTTAGTCTGAGGCAGTCCACCCTGGCCATTGATTTGAAGAGGAACCAGATCATTTGTTCTGTATAATGTCTTGTGTTCTGTATTTGATTGTTTCCTTTTCTTCTTTTAATTTTTTTTAATGTTTATTTTTGAGAAAGAGAGTGTGTGAGTTGGAGAGGGGAAGAGAGAGACACACAGAATCTGAAGCAGGCTCCAGGCTCTGAGCTGGCAGCACAGAGCCTAACGTGGGTCTCGAACCCATGAACCATGAGAACATGACCTGAGCCGAAGTCAGACGCTTAACCAACTGAGCCACCCAGGTGCCCCTTGTATTTGATTGTATTCTTGTGGAGTTAGGTAACATATTCCTCTATCCTCCATATTCCCTGTAAACTGTAGTTATATTTAAGGCCTCAATTAGATTCAAGATCAATATTTTTAGGCACCAACACTTCATAGGGTGATGCTGTTACTGTGAGGCATGTATCACTTTTAACGCTGGATGGTTCTTGATCCGTAGGTTTAGGTAGTGTCGGCCCACAGAGTTCCCCATTAACCTTTCGCCTGCTGATTTTAGCATTCGCTGGTGGTTGTTACCTAGGTCCATTATTTCACTTGGAGTGTTAGTGATTTTTGAAAACTTTAAAAATTTTTTTCTGTATTTATGAGCTGGGACTCTTCCAACTCCAGAATACTGCTGATCAAGGGAATAACAGAGTTGCCAGGCACTCAGGGCCAAGTGAGGGCCCTCTTTTCCGGACCTTGTTCCATATTAAAAAAGATTAGTTCACCCTCCTCACCACCTAATGGCCCAGCTAAAATCCCAGTCTTGTTACAACTGAAGTGACCCTTTGTACTCAGATAATGTTGAAGTTAACAAGTATCCTAGGAGAGAGGTCTACCTTTTGCTTCAGGAAAAGAGGGCTCTAAGTGTTGCAGAAGGGACCTTTTCCAAGACACAGAGAGCTCAGGACTGTTCAGGAGGTTTGCTGGTTTGGGGAGGACTTTCTTTAGCGTCTCCCACCTTAGCTGGCCTCAGTCTGAGGCTCTGACCCTCCTGCTTTTCAGGGAAGTATCTACCATTCACCGACCCCAGGGACCAAATGTCCGAGTCTCTGATGCTCTGAGTTTCAGGCACACCCCTCTGTGTTCTCAGACAGACTCCAGACCATTTGCCAGCCCTGGCTTGGACATTGAGCTCCTCACTGTCTTTGAGAAACAAGAATAGAGCTGAAATGCTGCCTAGTGTCCCTCCATTAGCCCTTTCCTGGATCTGAAGTCTTCTGAAGAAAGCTCCATGGTAAATAAGACCCAATTTCTGGGTTCAATACACAGTTCTGAGGGACCAGCACTTGAAGGAAGACTGGGCTCTGTCAGGCTGTAGGGATGACTCCCTTCTCAGCAGCTGAATAAATCAAAGAAACCATTCTTCTTATAAAAGATGGGTCTGCATGGAAAAAGCCACACCAACACTCGTTTCTGGGGGTGGGGTGGGGTAGGGACATGTATTTTAAATTCTCTATAAAAAGTACTTTAGTAGGATTCCATGGTATATATTGTCGGCTTTAAAATAATGAGACTTTTGGGGCACCTGGGTGACTCAGCTGGTTGAGCATTCCACCTCGGCTCAGGTTGTGATCTCGCAGTTCGTGAGTTCGAGCCCCACATCGGTCGGGCTCACTGGTGTCAGCCTGGAGCCCACTTAGGATCCTCTGTCCCCCTCCCTTTGCCCCTCCTCTGCTTGTGTGCGCTCTCTCTCTCTCTCAAAAATAAATAAAACATTAAAAATTAATAATAAAAATAAAATAATAAGACTTTTAATCTCAAGACACTAATCGAAAGTATATACATTCTTCAAAATAATCACTTGCCTTTAGATGGTTACAAACTACAGAGGAAAACCTGTATTATGTTTCTGTACTCCCATCAATAACCGTTTGGCTTAGAATGACTTTTAGCTGTTTCTAAAAAATCAAATCCACTTTGAAAGCAAAGTGGTTTGCCTTCGTGGAGGGTGGCCAAAGAATATTCCACAGGCTGAGCCTGGCCAACAGGGTGAGGAGAGCCTGATTTGCCCCTGTGCGTCTCAGACTTGGACACTAGATGGCAGGCTTACCTTCCAGATAGAGGTGTCCCGGCACTGGCAGCCCTTCCTCTGCTTCCAGCTGCCACACACTCTCAAGCAGATCTCAGGGACATCTGGTGGCCTCCCCAGGGAGGGTGTGACTAAACTTTGGTGAGAAGCAAGGGGAAGAGGTGTCCAGTTTGGAAATGCCTGCCTGACTGCAGCTCCAGTAGGATCAGGGTCAGGGCTCCTGGGATCCCAAACCTCATGACTTTGTGGCTATGGTGACTCCACTGCAGCGCCAGCCATGCCCCTCTCCTACCTGCCTGCGCTGGGTGTGGGGCTTAGGAATGTCTCCACCTCTCTTGATGGCTCAAGGCGCAAGGTCCTTCAGATCTCCCAAAACCAGGGAGTTTATGCTTTTTGCAAGATTCCGTCAAACAGAGCTGAGTATGGGGACTGTTGAGTGCCAGCAAGGAATTACCCAAGCTTGTGCTGACTTTGGGCTGAGGTCTGTGGTTCGTTAATATTCAAGACTTGTGGTCTTCTTGACACTTCTTTTGCCTGATCCTGTCCTCCTCCCATCCCATTCAGGGTTTAGATATCAAGGTACAGAAGTCCTTTCTGGCCCTACGACCCAGCAATTGCACTACTAGGCATTTATCCAAGGGATACAGGTGTGCTGTTTCGAAGGAGCACATGCACCCCAATGTTTATAGCAGCACTATAAACAACAGCCAAATTATGGAAAGAGCCCAAATGTCCATCGATGGATGAATGGATAAAGAAGATGTGGTATGTATATACGATGGAGTATTACTCGGCAATCAAAAAGAATGAAATCTCGCCATTTGCAACTACGTGGATGGAACTGGAGCATATTATGCTAAGCGAAATTAGTAGGAGAAAGACAAATATATGACTTCACTCATATGAGGGCTTTAAGAGACAAAACAGAAGAACATAAGGGAAGGGAAACAAAAATAATATAAAAACAAGGAAAGGGACAAAACATAAGAGACTCATAAATATGGAAAACAAACAGAGGGTTACTGGAGGGGTTGTGTGGGGGGTGGGCTAAATGGGTAAAGGGCATTAAGGAATCTACTCCTGAAATCATTGTTGCACTATATGCTAACTAATTTGGATATAAATTAAAACAAAAATTAAAAATAAATAAATAAGTCAGTCCTTTGTTGGGGGCAAGAACCTTTGTGGGTTTAGTTCTGGATTCTTGGTGACTGGCACGTGGTGAGGGCTCAGTGGATGTTTGCCAAATGAATGATTGAATGAATGAATGTCGAGACTGAAAAAAATTATCTCATTTAACCTCCTGGAAAGGGTCCCGAATGGATGGGAATGTGTATTTTCTGGGATGCCTGCCTTTACTTTTATTCCTTTTTCCTCACCTCAGGTGAGGTTCCACCTCAGGATCTCAATTTGGAATATGCCTGAACCTTGCTTACAACTAGCCGAAACCTCCCTCCCTGCAATTTGAGACTGTTCTCTTTGCTATGACCTCAGCACAAATCAATGATAGGATTGGGGGGAAATATTGTTATGGGATGACTTGTGCCCACCCCCAATTTATACATTGAAGGCCTCCCTCCCTGCCGCCCAGTATCTCAAAATGTGGCTGCATTTGGAGATAGGGCCTTTAAAGAGGTAATTAAGGTTGGTAGGGTGGGCCCTAATCTAATCTGACCTTATTGGAAGAGGAAATTTGGACACACAAGGGAGACACCATGGATGCGTGCACAGAGGGATGACCACGTGAAGAGGCAGTAAAAAGGCGGCCACCTGCAAGCCAAGGAGAGAGGCTTCAGAGAAAACAAAATTTGCTGGCACCTTGATCTTCGACTTCCTGTGTCTAGAACTGGGAGCAAATAAATTCCTGCTATTTAAGCCAACCACTCAGTCGTGTTTTGTTATGGCAGCCCTAGCAAATGAATACAGATGTGATATGATTAAAATATAACAAACATGATTTGATACATAATGTTTTGCCCCTTTTGTCAGCATGTCCAGTATCTAAAGAACTGTTGCCTAATTGATTGGGTTTCTGCCCCACCTCCAGCCCCTGGCCCTTGCCCGGTGGGCAGGAGGGAGAGAGAAAGAAAGTCCTCCTAAGAAAGGAGAGATGTTGACAGCCTTAGTCACTATGTGGGCTGTTCTCCTAGGTCCTTTTTAGAAAAACCCATCATCTGCTGTAGTGAAGAACTGGTTGATACAGCCCTCAGGAGAGGGGGGTTCCTGGACACCACAAGAGCTGAGCTCCCCAAAGAGGTCAGCACGGCCTCTGTGGCCCAAAGTTTGATGCATCAAGACAAATCAAGTCTGTCAGAGCGAGAAAGCAGCACACGAGGCTGCTTGTCAGAGATTAAATTAGACCAGAGAAGATTTGGGAAAGGCTCCCAACCTGGGAACGAGGACAGAGGGGAGAAGGACAGGCACCGGGCTGGCTATGGAAGTATCAACGAGAAACTAAATGCTGAAGAAAAGTCAGCTCAGTGGACGCAGAACATCTTGGGGCCAGAGACCATTGAGAGGGGAGCTGTGTAAAACAAGGCAGTACTCTCTCCTTCTGGAGTCACTTGATAGTGGTAGGATTGGGTCTTGTGAGGACTGACTGCAGGTAATTCACTCTATAAAGTGGAAATTCTGGGTCACGTTATGGGAGGGGGGCCGGGATGGATGGAGGAAGCTCAGACTGAGATGTAGCTCTCCCGGGCATGTGATCGCAAGTGGCTGTGGCAGAGTGAGGCCACTCTTTCCTTACATGGCTGGAGACCTTCCCTCTCCTCCCCTAAATGCCTGTGTGAGTAGACATCACTGGGGAGAAGAGAGACTTGCCCCATTAGGAGCACACATAGAATACATCTATACAGAGTGCCTCCTGCCTTTGCACAGACACACAAGAAGGGAAGTGAGGGAAAAGGGCCTTTTTCTTCTGCCCTAATTTACCTTAGTCTGGCTCAGATGAGGGAGCTAAGAATAAGCTTTGGTCTCTTGGTCCTGGACTCAGAGGATTAGTGCCCCACTGCCCTCCACCTACCCACCTGATGAAGTTTTTGGGACCCAAATGGGGGAAAGGACCTGCCAACAGTCACAGGACTGATCAGATCTTCTAGTAGGTGGCCAATATAGCCATGTGGGTGGCTTAAAAACACATCCCATAGAGTAATAGTTCAAATGAAGGCTTTTTTTTTTCCTATGTACCAATCTAGTCTATTTTTTTAAAAGCCAATCTTGAAGCACTTTAAATATCCCCCTAGCTACTTTGTGTCAAATAAAATTCTCACACACACATAAAAATAAATAGAGACCACTCCCAGGTAACCGTGTCTGGGGGGGGAGGGGCGGTCATTTCTGGGCCCTGAGTTTTATAAAGCATGTCAAAATGGTCCGTGAATGGCAGGCTAACTATGATGGTGAAGCATATGGAAACGAGGCCGTACAGAGGAATAACTAGGAAAATTCAGCTCTTAGAAGAAAATGCTGAAGAAAACTATGGGAATGAGCTTCAGAAGGTGAAGGCTGAAAGTAGGAGAGGTGTGAGTCACATAGGTGTTGTTCCTCAGAGCAAAACTGGGCCTAAACCTTCTAGAAGTCAGATTCAGATCAAAGGAAGAAAGAACTTTCCAGGTTAGAATGGGATTTTCCTTCCTCCTCAGTCTTCTTGGGAGAGGGTTGTCTTAGCTTGGGCTTCTGTAACAAAATACCATAGATTGGAGGGCTTAAACAACACATGTTTCTCACAGTCCTGGAGACTAGAAGTCCAAGGTCAAGGTGCCAGCATGGTCAGGTTCTTGGCAAGGACCTGCTTCCTGTTTATAGATGGTCGCCTTCTCCCTGTATCTTTTCATGTCAGGGAGAGAGAGATGGACCTCAAGTCTCTTACTTTTCTTATAAGGATGTTAATTCCATCATGGAGTCCCACTCTCATGACCTGATCTTCCGTAACTACTTCCCAAAGGCCCCATCTTCAAATACCATCACATTGGGCTTTAGGGTTTCAACATTTGCATTTGGAGAAAACACACATATTCAGTCTATAATAAAGGTCTTTTGTAAGATACAACTGATTAATGAGAGAAAAGCCATTACCTTATAGATGTTTCTCTTTGAAAGACCCAGAACACCCTCAAGGACCTCAAGGAACTGAGTACTCTCTACAATGAAGCCAGCATTCTGTGGAGGGCAGACATATAGGAAAAACCCAAGGAGCTCATGGAGGAGGAAAAGAGAAGTGACAGAAGGAGCTCCTGAATGCCTGGGTGTTGTGGTGCTTCTTAAGCAGTTGGTTGAGCCTTAGCCAGGGGTGTGCAGGACAAGACTTCTCTCGCTACCGTGGGGTTATGGTGCTTCTTGTATAGGGACCCAGGAGCCATTTTTCTGAGCACATAGGATAGAGCAAACTCACAGTTGTATTGTGGGGTATTTTTTTGGTACATCATGGTTGCAGACCCCGCAGTCAATGTGACATGTGGGACGTTTTTGAATGGTATGGTGGCAGTGGCACATTTAGTACCCTCAGCCCTCTCCGTTGGAATGGAGCAGAGAGGGACTCAGTGTCCATAAAGGCAGGACCACTGTTGAAGAAACTCCAAGTACTTGTGCTCTGCCATTCTCCTTCAGGTCCTCCCTGAAGCAGGACCATAATTGTGTACATTGTAGACTTGCACAACTCCAGAAAGCACCATTGCCAACCCATGCAATGCTAACTGGCAGGTCTATGTGAAGTCGGAGACCACGGGGAACCTGAGAGCCAACCCCAAATCATTATTTCAAAAATACTCATTGCCTTGGCATGCCTGGCTAACTCAGTCACTGGAACAGGTGACTCTTGATCTTGGCATTGTGAGTCTGAGTCTCACGTGGATGCAAAGATTACTTAAAGTTAAAATTTTTAACTATTGAAGCCTGCACAGGTCCCAACCTGTCTGTGGTTTGGGGTTGCCCTCTGTCTCAAAAAGCAGAGTGTTTATTTTCTGGGAAGACAAAGTCGTCTTCTCCTCTGAAAACCCTCCTACATAGTTGGCTTTGGCATCTTCCAGGAATACGGAGGCAGGGATTGAGGCCTCATGAGTCTGGGTTTTCAGCTGAGGTAGAGAGACAGTGAAAGTCCAGAGTCTGATGTAATTACCTCCAGCACTCATTACTGTTAACCCAGCCTGGGCTTCATGACGGTCATAGAAGTGGCTTTCTTAACGATAAAATAATAATAATAATATGGTTAAAAATAAAATAAAATCTTAAAAAACAAAACAAAACACCAAACTCACTGCCTTGAGAGGGGCAACTGACCTTTTCACAAACATTGGTATGAGATTGACAGGATTTCAGCCACACGGCCATAGAAAGATGAGTGGCCCTCCCAGTTATTTCCCTACTGGAGATGACCTTCAGGAAAATTACAAAATGAATGGTTCTCAAGTTCTCATGCTAAGTTGGATATTTTTATTTTATTTTTCCTTTACGTTGCTCAGAAGCAACTTAACCAGTATAATATGCTGATGGAAAGTGTTGCATATTAGATCTCAAAGTATAAGTTATAGGCTTCATTTTAGCCTAATGTCATTTGAAATTGGAAACCATAGTTGCAAATAGCCCTGAATATGATTAAACCCCAATGGGGGTTGGGAATAATGGAGACATGACAGACCCCTTAACAATAGCTCACTGTGCGCAATAGGCTAATGAAATTATGTACCTGACACACAGTGTATTTTCCAAAAACTGAAAATACACTTAACATCTCTGCAGTTGATGTGCCAGGTATATACATTTTTTTCCTACGGAGAAGAACGTTACATTTTAAAATTATTTATGTATCTTTTTTAAGTTGCTAGGAAAAACTGACTTGCCAGTACTACTTACTGGAAAATCTATGACTCTCCTGAAAAAGGTCCCCCTGCCTTCCTGAGTGAACATGAGAAATTTGGAAAAGAGCGACAAATTGGCCACGATGTTAGGAGGGAGAGAGGTGGATGTGGCCAGAGTCACAGGACAGGACTCAAGGAACTCCTTGGTTTTCAGAGAAACTTGGGTGGGGATGCCTTCAGTCACAGAGAACCCAGTGGTGTGCCTTATTCTGGAACAACACTGAAACACCGCCTGTCTCTGGATGAGAAGGACAGAAGGGAGCAGAAGGTGTGGGCAACTGTGTCTTGAAGACAGTATTTGTTTCCCATAGAAAAATTCATCTTTTTTTTTTTTAATGTTTATTTTTGAAAGAGAGAGAGCAAGTGGGGGAGGGACAGAGAGAGAGGGAAACAGAGGATCTGAAGCAGGCTCTATGCTGACAGCAGCGAGCCTGATGCCAAGATCAAACTCACAAAGCACGAGATCATGACCTGAGCCGAAGTCAGACGCTCAACCGACTGAGCCACCCAGGTGCCCCCCAAAATTCGTCTTTGATCCCCCTACTCCACCTCATTGATTTACTTCCCTTTCCTGCAGAACTTCTCAAAAATTCACTATTCCCTCTTGAAACCTGTCAGGTTTGGGCTTTTGTCTCCACTACTTCACAAAACCACATTTGCCAAGGTCCCCAAAGGCCTCCACCATAGGAAATGCAATGGTCGCTTTTTGTCCTTGTCTTCTAGACCTATTAGCTCAACTTAGACATGACTGATCATGGGTTCCTCCTTGAAAGACTTTCTTCCAGGATCCCACCTTCCCCTAGTTTTCTCCTGTTTTACTACTTGTCCTTCTCAGTCTTGGCATCTCTGTTTGGATGTGCAATAGCCACCTTATGCTCAAAGCTGGACTCTTAATATCCACCATCCAAATCCAAGTTTACTCTTGCCACATGCCGGTCAATACTTGGGCCAAAAATCTTGTAATCATCTTTAACTTCTTTTCTTTTCTTCGTTTTAATATCCCACAACCAGTCCTCGGGCAATACCTTTCAAATGTACTTTCAAGAGGATCTGACCTCTGCTCACCATCCCCACTGCTGTTTCCCTGGTTCAAATCATCCACCCCCCACACCTCATGATCACAATAACCTCCAAACTGCCTTCTGCTTCTGGTCCCTCCCTGCCTCACAGACTGTCCTCAACACACCAACCCTGGTGAGCTAGTGAGCCTGCTCACGTTTAAGTCAGACCACAGGGTCCAGAAGCACATTATTTCTCTATACCCTGCTGCCCTCCTCCTTTCAAGAAGGTCACGGTCACATCTAGGTGGGCAACAAGGAAAGGATTGGTGGAATTAGGACGCGAGTCAAGCCTGAATAACAAAGAGGGTTTGAATGGGTAAGAGGGCAACGGTGCAGTCTGGGGAAGGCCACGGGCAGGGTCCCCAAAACAGCAAGGCTCCCATGTATTCAGAGATCCGAGAAGGGCCCAGTGGGATGGCCATCCAACATTCATGTCGGGGAGTGACTGGAAAGATAAGTGGAGGGCCGTCAGTGTCACGCTCAGGAGTTTGGCCTTTATCCTGCATTTTCCAGTAGACTTGGGCATTAGGAGAGTGGGGGCAACTCTGAAATTCACTTAGCATAGTTATCTCAGCTGCCTGCCAAGTCGTCTATTTAGTCCAATTCACAGGCAGAGCTTTGTTGAGCATTGAGAAGTCACTTGCTCCGTGTGAATCCAATCACCACGGCAGGCACACCTCAAAGAGGGAACACACAGCCGCCTCTGAAAAGCCTGCCCCACACTCTGGCAACTCAATTCATGAATATGCTTTTCCAACGTCTGACGCTGCTGCTTAGCAAAGATATTATGGGACAAATCCTTGATTTGACCTTTTGTATCTCTATCCATCCCACTGTGCTAAAAGCAATTATGTGCATCTTGTGTGTGGCTGTTGGAATGGGGAGTCACTTAGCGACGGGTCCTTTTCACACTCCAACTGTCCTCCCGCTCATTCCTTACCCCCCTCACCATGGCCTGCACAGCAGGCTTCCTCTGCTGCTTGGCAGAATCTAAAATGGCATGAAGGGGAGGCGAGCAGGATGTAAACAGGTGGAAATAGTTCCTGTCATGGCGATTAGCATTCCCCTTGGCCAGGCACAGCAATGGATGAAAAATGGGGCTGCAAGGGGGCAGGGAAGAGAAAGCTGGCTGGGGAGCAGGAGGCAGAAGAGGGCTGCACTCATTGTCAAAGGCACAGCCAACTTTCTACAAAACTTCCTACAAAACAAAGCAATGCCAGTGTCAGGGTGAGTGAGAATGGTCTCTGTCTAGGGAGGCTCTGTCAACTCTCTTCTTTGCCTAGAGTAGATTTATGTGTGCTCACGTCTGCGTGGTTAAATATGTGTGTGAGTATCTACGTCTGGGTGTGTAAGAATGCACAGCTGTGTCTGTGTGTGCCTGCATGTTGTTGTGTGCGCTCCAGTGCCTGTATGAGTGCCTGTGTGTGTTCTATGTGTATATACTAATAGGTGTGGATGCCTGGGGGAACACACGTACGGTCTGTCAAATGTGTCTGAGGATGTGTATACGGACTGTGCGTGTATATATGGCTGCGTGCATGTCATTTCCGGGTGTGGTATATTCCTCTATGTACACATATATGGAGACACTTGTTGGCATCTATGAAAAAGGGCTGAGTGGGAAAGAGCTCCCCTCTCCTCTCTGATGGAGCAGTTCAGCATGACTATGGAGGCCATTCTAATCCTGGCCAGAGAGGGGAGCCTTCATGTTAGTAAATTGCCAAAGGGTTTGTTCTTCGGGAACTTATACCCTTGATTCAGTTCTCCATGTCCCCCAAACTTCAGTCCTAAATGTAGTGGAAAGACAGACACCAGAGCTAGGGAGGATGTCCAGGAGGACAATAGGAGAGAGTTAAAATGCTGGAAGCAAGACCCCAGAGGAACTGGGAAGAGAAGATCAAGGATCTTTTATGAGCCTTTGTATATAAATAATTTACAGTGGAAAAGTGAGCTGGCCTCTTGGGCAGGAGGTAAATGCAGACAATGAAATAATGGTGAGTAAAGTGATCTGCTCCCAGCCCAGGCTCACCCCCTGACTGAATTGAGAAAAGACTGGAGAGGAAATAAAACTAGCAGGTGCTAGAGCGTTATCAGAATTAACCTGGACCATCTCTGCCTTCTGGAGGAGTGCTCACCTCCGAGTCCCAAGTACATTCACCTGATGATGCCGCCGTTGACTCGGGAAACTACGACAGAAAGGAGAGAATTAGCAACACCTGCCATCAGAACTATACGTTATTGTCCAAAAAACCTCCCAAGCAGAGCACATTTTACTTCAGTTGCCAGCTTCTTGCCACTCCAACATCCAATCAGCAGCATGTGACCTGACATGATCTCATCACCCATTCCAGACCATCTTGGGGCCTTTCAAATTATTTGCAAGGTGGGGAGGGGCTGATGAAACCCCAGGGTTAAACTCTCTGCTTTTAAAATCATCCCAGAGACTCACTCAGACCTTTTATGATTGCTCATTGATTGCTTATTGTATGCAAACTAAGAATAGAGATAGAAATCAAAATAAAAATTATCCACGAATATTGCCTGAAAATAGCCAATATTTAACATTCTGATGTACAACTGCCCAGGCTTTTCTCCCTCTGTGTATATGGCTATGCACATATACATATATATCTACAAGCTGTTTCATAACTTATTTCACTCATATTTTTCCACTTATTAATATATCTTAAATAAATTTTCATGTCAATAAAAATCGACACCATTTTACTTTTTTTCCAAGTGTTTGTTTTGTTTTGTTTTATTTTGATTCTAGCTAGTTAACATACAACACAATAGTAGTTCCAGGAGTAGAATTTAGTGATTCCACACTTCCATACGTCACCTGGTGCTCATCACAATCACCCTCCTTAAACCTGTTTAACCCATCCCTCACCCACCTCCCCTCTGGGAACCATTAGTTTGTTCTCTATAGTTAAGAGTCTGTTTCTTGGTTTGCCTCTCTTTTCCCCCCACCCCATGTTCATTTGTTTTGTTTCTTAAATTCCACATATGAGTGAAAACATATGGTATTTGTCTTTCTCTGACTTATTTTGCTTAGCATTAGTCTCTCTAGCTCCATCCATGTCATTGCAAATGGCAAAATTTCATTGTTTTTTATGGCTGAGTAATATTCCACTGTGTGTGTGTGTGTGTGTGTGTGTGTGTGTGTGTGTATACACACACTAATTACGTCTTCTTTACCCATTCTGCTATACACATAGAGGTGCATGTATCCCTTCTAATTAGTGTTTTTGTATTCTTTGGGTAAATACCCAGTAGTATGATTACTGGATTGCAGGATAATTCTATTTTTCACTTTTTGAGGAAACTCCATACTATTTTCCACAGTGCCTACACCACTTTGCTCTCCCACCAACAGTATAATCTACACCTTTTTTTTTTTAATTTATTTTGAGAGAGAGAGAGAGAGAGAGAGAGAGAGCAACCAGGAGAGAGGCAGAGAGAGAGGGAAACAGAAGCCCAAGCAGTCTCTGTGCTGTCAGTGCAGAGCCCCTTGCGAGGCTTGAATGCACTAACCATGAGATGGTGACCTGAGCTGAAGTCAAGAGTCTGATGCTTAACCAACTGAACCACCCCTAAACTCTACACGTTTTTAAATGGCTGCTCAATATCAGGGTGCCTGGTGGCTCAGTCAGTTAAGCATCTGACTTTGGCTCAGCTCATGATCTCATGGTTCGGTTCATGGGTTGGAGCCGGGCATTGGGCTCTGTGCTGAGAGCGTGGAGCCTCCTTGGGATTCCAGCTCTCGACTTTCTCTGCCCCTCCCCCACTCACACTTTCTTTCTCAAAATAAATAAATAAAATTAAAAAAAAATGGCTGCTAAATATCTCATTGCATGGACATACCATAATTTATTTAACCAGTCTTCATTTGTTACTTAGGTTTTTACTTTTTATTTTTCTTTTTAGTTTAGATTTTAAAATTTTGAGATAATGGTAATTGGTAAGTTAATAAAAAAAAAAAAAAAGAAGATCTTTCATAGTTCCTTACATGGTCCTGGTGGCAAAGGTGACATTAAAAGCAGAGAACTTGATGCTAGGGTTTCGCCACTCCCTCTCTACTTGAGAATAATCTGTGGGGGCACCTGGGTGGCTCAGTTGGTTGGGCATCCGACTTCGGCTCAGGTCATGATCTCGCGGTCGTGGGTTCGAGCGCCTCATCTGGCTCTGTGCTGATGGCTCAGAGCCTAGAGCCTGCTTCAGATTCTGTGTCTCCCTCTCTCTCTGCCCCTCGCCTGCTCACTCTCTGTCTCTCTTTCTCTTTCTCTTTCAAAACTAAACGTTAAAAAGGTTAAAAAAAAAAAAAAAGAATAATCTGCAGAGGCCCAGAGGTGACCTGGGAAGGGTGATAAAATCACGCAGGTCCCACTCTACTGGCTGGCTGCTGGATATCCAGGAGCTGCCAGTAGCCATGAAATCTGTGGTGTTTGGAGGACTTTCTGGAGTGATGTATGTTACTTGATTCCAGGCTCTGCTAACTTTCTCTGGAAAGCAGCCTTCCCACCCAGGTTCCAGATACAAAGGCAGCACCACTGAGGACCCTACAGGGAACAACCACTTTCTGCCCTCAGCCCTTCCAGACAATAAAGAGAGACAGGACAGAGAGCAGAGCAGAGACTTCCAGCAGACTCACTCTCCAATGAGCTGCATGTAGAGGGTTTTATTCCTCCCTATTCTGCATTACTCACTCTGGTTTTATGTCTACCTGGAGCTCCTAAAAGTTTGGTTTGCCTGCATTTGCTCCCAAATTAGAGTTCTTTACAATCAATTCTATAAAATCAGTTAACTCATTCATTAATTCCATATATACTTATTGTGCAACTACTACGTGCCATTTATCATGCTGGCACTTAAGGACACAAAGGTAAGTAAAACACTGTCCTGGTTTTTAGGTATTTCCTGGACAGAACTGGGAAGCAAAAAGATAAAGCCAGAATCACAGCTCTCACTCTTCCAGAGCTGGGTGAATGCCTCCTCTCTCCATCAGTTCCCCCAGACAGGGGGCTTCCCCATCTTGACTCCCACATCTCAGCCATTACAGGGACTGAGAGCCTCTCAAGGACAGGGACCGTGTTCTACTTACCCTCATGTGCCCAATACCAGACCCTGTGTCAGACACACACAGCACAGAAGAGGCTAGTGAGGACTGCATAGGAGAATACAACGTGGGAACCCCCGCCAGCCAGCCTTAGTCCCATTGGGTCATCATTTCCATTGTCTGCACTGATGACCGGTGCCCTTCACTCCTGCCAAGGATCTCAGCCAAGACCGTGAGCCCTGAAGCCAGAGGGTATGGATTCAACCTCCTTCTCCTCCACTTACTAGTGCAATCCTGGGTTAGTCACCTAACACATCTGTGCCTCAGTGTCCTCATTTGTGAAACAGGAGTAAGAATAGGACTTATCTCATCACAGAGCATGGTGACGATTAGTTGGGTAATATTTGTACAGCACCAAAATCAGGAAGTGAGCACTTTGTAAGCTCTCAAAAATGGCCAGCTGTGACTATTACCATGATTATTACCTCAAATGGAAAGAAGTGTTCCTTGAGTGAGCCTTTCAGTCAACCTTGGAAGGCTTGGCTTCTTGTAATTATATCTCTTTCAACTCTTCAAATGAGCTCTTTTGAGTTCCTCTCTTCCTCCCCCCAGGGACCTGGAGCATGCCTCCCTGGAAGCTATTAAGCATAGCATGACCTGTGCTGCCTACATTACTCAAGGCAGAGTCCTTGTCTCCATTCCTCTCCTGAATCAGGCAGAGTTCTTGGCTTCTCTTAGGCACTTGTCTCAGGGATTAAAAGACAGTCTTTGTCTTCCAATCTTCGTACAATTGGGAATCTGACCATTGGTTCCAAGATCACCTTAATAATTTTCCCAAGGACCCTGGAAACCCTATTCATGCTGATATGGTATTGGTGGCCTACGGTGATGTCTAAAGCTTCTGAGGTGGGCACATAGACTTCCAAGAACATTGGCACATTGTCTCCCATCAAAAAAAAAAAAAAATGATGTGTGCTCCAAGTTGTACATCTAGGCTTGGGAATGGGCCGTACAGAATTATTCACATTCTCAGAATCCTTTGTGATCTATAGTATGCTTTTTAGGAGGGGCTTCTCTGGAGTTAGGGAAACTACATGGAGCTCCAGTAATGCAGGTCCTTGACAACATGTGAGGGAGATGAAATCTGTCACCAGTACTCCCGTCTGCCCATTCAGGCCCAGCTTATTGATTCATTCAGTGGGTGTTCCTTGAGTAACTACAATGTGCCAGGCAGTGTCTGGTGCTGGGATAGTGAAAAATCCAATATGGAACCTGAGCCCTTGGAGCTCACAGTCAACCAGGTATATGGATAATAAACGATCATATAGTACAGTGCATTATGTGCTATGATGAGGAAAACACAAGGAGCCATGGGGATACATGGCAGGGCCATGAGATAAGTAGAAAAGGCCTCCTGGAGGAAGTGATGTCTGACTGTAATTGGGAGGATGAATAGGAGTCAGGCAGCCAAAGGAGTGGGCATAGTATGTTGAAAGGCCAGAAAGCAGAAGAGAGCAGGGAATGAAGAAGGATACAAAAGATGTTGGGCATGTCAGGATTGGAGAATTACAAAGGCAAGGTGATAAGAGAAAAAGTTGGGGAGGCAGGCAGGGACCAGATCCCGATGGGTATCTTGAGCCATGTTAAGGAGTTGGACTATATTCCCTTCCCCCAGGTACTTGTCCTGTGCCCTATTCTTCCTCATTCCCAGTTGTTATGTCTGTTGATAAGGCTTAATACTCATGGGGGAGACAGGGACAGGGTTCATTTTATTTTAGAAGGAACTTCAGAAGAGAAATAAAATTTTTGTCTAAGAGAATGAAGCTATGATGGCATAATGGCCATCAATGGGATGGGCATTTTGGAAGTGAGGAATGTTGTCTAACTCTTCTTTAAGCATCAATGTGTAAGTAGCTGCCTGCTTCTGAAACTCAGGGAACATGTTCTTTTGTTTTTGTTTTTCATTAGAATCAGGTAGACCAGTTTTTGCCCCGTAAGGACACAGAAGCCATAATCCCGTGCGCTGTGTCAAGAGAGAAACCAATGAGCACATGGGAGCAGTTTAAATAGACTTAAGTGTGGCGACATGTGTGAGAGGGCCTAGCACAGGGTGGACATTAAACACTTGCTAGACTTGGGGCGCCTGGGTGGCGCAGTCGGTTAAGCGTCTGACTTCAGCCAGGTCACAATCTCACGGTCCGTGAGTTTGAGCCCCGCGTCAGGCTCTGGGCTGATGGCTCAGAGCCTGGAGCCTGTTTCCGATTCTGTGTCCCCCTCTCTCTCTGCCCCTCCCCCGTTCATGCTCTGTCTCTCTCTGTCCCAAAAATAAATAAAAAAACGTTGAAAAAAAAAATTAAAAAAAAAAATACTTGCTAGACTTGCTGACACCATTTCAACTAACCGCTCTCAGATGCTCATTTGTCCTGAGTGCCAGCCACAGTAGGAAGTGAGCGGTGCGAAGAAGTACAAGACCAAGGAGCATGCGGTCCAGCTCAGGAATTCAGGCATCTCCATTACTGATTCTCATGGCAATAAATGCACATGGTGGGGCACAGTGTAAATGTACACGGTGGCACACAGTGATATTGAAGCCTGACAAATGGATGGCTGAGTCAAGTAGAACTTTAGGAGCTCTCTTCTGGAGAGTTTCCTGGAGGAGACAGAACTTAGTAGGGCCAGAATGAGAGTATTTTACCTAGGCAGAGAAAACAGGAGTCAAGGGTGGGAGGGAGGGACATGTTTTGCTAAAAGCTGAGAGGACTGGGGGGGGGGGGGATGGAGGTGGGAGTGGGACTAACGTCAGCAAAGGCATGAACAAAAGATGCTATGCCAACAATGGCTAGGTACTGCAGACATCTGGACCAGGCATTGAACCCTGGTGTCACCTCTTATAAGCTGGACAAATCTGGGTAAGTTATTTACCTTCTCTGAGTCTCAGTTTTCCTCATCTTTAAACTAAGACTAATAAGAACCCAACTAACATGAGAAGCAACATGGCCTAGGCCATATGCCACAGAGGTGAAGAGCCAGGGTTTAGCAGTCAGGCAGAACAAGTCTCACCTCACTCAGCAAGCTACTGTTGGTGCAGATTTGGGTAAATTAACTAAGCTCTCCCAGGCTCACTCTCTTGTCGGTAATGGGGATTGTTGTAGTAATACCGTGTTATAGATCTGTCTAGAAGAACAAAGAAGATAACACAGGTAAAGGCCATGGTGCATGGCTCTTCCAGCATGATTGGGTGCCGATTACTAGGTAATAGAGTGGGAGGAATACATCCGCAGAAGGAGAGCAATGTGAGATCAGTGCAGGGCAACTTGGCCATTAGCTCTCCAGACCAGAGGGTACAAGCCTCCCTCCCATCCCTTTTACCAGTGGCCAGAGGCTGCCTTAAGCAAACCACACGATCTACCTGGAACTGAAGCAACATGGGAGCTTCTGCCAAGTGCCCCTAGAGCCTGCCAAAAGCAGACGTTACTATGACTGCAAGAACAACAAGGCCCCCAGATTGACATCTGAGTGCTACCATCTGTGTTTCAAAGGACAGGAGGAAGACGCTCTAATTAATCAGCTGGGAAGGGGCTGAATGTGAATGCATATGCATGGGTGTGGCAGGCAGTGTAGAGTAAAAGGAGTGGAGAAAGAGCAGGTCACGTCAAGATTCATTAAGCTTTATTGACCTGGATGCTGGTGAGAGAAGTCAACATTGGCTTCTGGCAGAAAGTTTTACTGTGGATCAAAATCCAAAGTACAAAAGAGTTGTCTGAGGTTTTCCATCACAAGACTGCTCATGGGTGTGTAGGCTTGGCTACAATTTTCTTTGGTCTCTTGAGGCAAAGATTATAACAAGTACACTTGAAGAGAGAAACACATTTCCACCCCCCACCCCTGGGGTAGGGAAGCGGGGGTTACATCAGGTCTGACCAGGTTAGAGGGGGCCTGTTGCACAGGAAATGGAGCACACGACAGTCAAGGCCCAGGACCCATCCTCTGCCTCCCCACACCTGCCTCTGCACTGCTCTGAAGTGTCCCCATTCTGGTGGCCTTTATTTCTCTCACTGCAATTTCTACCTCCTACCTGAGAAGGATCTCTTTGGCCATATTTGTTTAGGTTGGTTTGTTTTTACCCTAAATTGTTGAGTGCCTTCTACTGTGTTCATGTTGCCTCCAGTTTTCACACTCTGCTGGGGAAGGCAGACACATACAGGTAACATATACCACAGGTGATCATCGTTTTGGTGGTGGAATGGGCTCTGTGTAATAGTTGCTTAGAGGCGAGGCCAGAACGAAAGTGCAGTGCTGATATGCACTGCCTCACTCTGTCCTGAGTCCATCACTGGAGGGCAGAGCAAGGGTCAGTATGGAGAGACTACCCCCTTCAGAGGGATCTGGGAGTACTGGTAGCCCCAGGCTCAGCAACAAAGCCTGGGTTGAATGTTTTAATCATTTGACTACTAACACGTAAGATCGTTTGGAGCACAAGCTCTCCTATCTGGAACAGAGATGTATGCTGGCATGATCAAGGAGTGTAGTTAGGAAAGACCAAAGACTAGACTATGGGAGGTAGAGGGGGGAAATGATATCAAGGTGGTTTGGAAAGGTAAACCTCAGTCATTCGTTTGCTCTGATTCAGTTATTTGGGTTTTATTAGGCATTATAGATTTGAGAGCTTGAAAGAACTCCAAGTGATCGTTAGGCCATTCCATTTCCTTTGGGCAGTACCACCCTCAAGTGAAGGTGACCAGATGGCCCAGACCGGCAATTACAGACATAATAGCAGTAGCAATGGTTCCCATTTATTGAGAGCTTAACTCTCTGTCCACAGGACTGTGTTAATCATGTCATGCACATTATTCGGTTTAATTCTCCCCACGACCATGTCAAGGATGCATGAGTTCTATTTCAGGGATGAGAAAGCAGTCCAAAGTACTCATTCAAACCAGAAAGCTTCACAGCCAGGACTCAACTCCACAAGTATCTTGACCCCAAAGCCTATTCTTGTAACTGCTCCTCTACATTGCTTCTGATGTACTGTATTTCACTGTGTTTTCTGGGTAAAAGTGGAATTTTTAAGTGAAAAAATATCATCATCCCTTGACCATGTCTTATGCATTTCCTCTTCCATAACTTTGTTTACTTCTCTTTATCTCTCACCCTTCAAAGTGTGATTCCACTCACCCTTCAAAGGCCAGATCAGGTCCACAGTCTCCATGAAGACTTCCCTTGTCCTCTTAGATCAGAATGGTCTCTCCCACTCTAAATTCCTGTAGCACATTTTTCTTGACATCTTTTTGATAGACTATCATTTTTAAGTATTAAAGTATATGGGGTGCCTGGGTGCCTCAGTCGGTTAAGTGTCTGACTTCAGCTCAGGTCATGATCTCATGGTTTGTGAGTTCAAGCCCCACATCTGGCTTTGTGCTGACAGCTCAGAGCCTGGAGCCTGCTTCAGATTCTGTGTCTCCCTCTCTCTGCCCCTCCCCCATTCACACTCTGTCTCTCTCTCTCTCTCTCTCTCTCTCTCTCAAAAATAAACATTAAAAAAAAAAGCTGCAGCATTAACTCCTGAGTTTCTAGCCTGCTGACCTCCCTTATAGATTTTAGAGATGCTAGCCTCCACAACTGCATTAGCCAATTTCTTAAATTTTGATATAGATATATACACACACACATGCACACATATATACACATACACACACACACATATAAATATGCATATATCTGTGTATATATATATATCCTATTCGTTCTGTTTCTCTGTTTCCAGATTTGGGTTACAATGAATAAAGCTTCTATGCGCATTCTCATATATGTCTTTTGGCAGATAGATGTACTAGTTTCTCTGGGGTATATCCCTAGGAGATGAATGCTGAGTCATGGAGCACCTATTTTCTGAATCACACACATGACAGTTCTTATTGACTGCCTAGACTAATCAGTTACATTTAAAGTGGATTGGTTAGGGCCCAAAGGGACTGTAGAATTTGTTTTGTCCACATTCTTCACTTTCCATAGAAGAAATGTGAGCCTTAGAGTTATCTGCCCAAAGTGGTAGAATTAGTTATGTAAATATTTAGTTACTGCTAATAGAATATTTGGAGCTACAAAAAACATAAGACTTAATTCAAATTAGTTTAAACAATAAGGAAATGTTCTCATGTCATATGAGAAAAAGTTCACTCATACAGGAGCTTCAGACTTGCTTAATTCAGCAACTCCATAATATCGTCAAAGATCCAAATTCTTTCCACTGTTCTGTCATCCTCAGGATGTTGACTCTGACCTCAGATTGGCCCTGCTTAGTCACAAATTGAGTGCGCAGAAGTTCCAGGCGTCAGACATGTCAGTGTCCAAAGGAAGAAGAGATTGTCTCTTCCTCTTATGTTCTTTAGAAGAAAAAGAATCCTCAATAATCCTCCAGCATTTCCCCCCACTGGCTCTTTGCCAGAAATGGGTCAGCCAGCCACCCCCATGTCAATTACTGTCAAAGGGAATCAGACCCTCCTGTATTCCTGGGTCTCTCATAGGGTCTTTCTTCCTGGAGTCATGTGGGAAAGAGGTGGATATTTGGATACAACTAGGGGTCTGCCAGCATGGATATTGTGGAGTTAAGGAATAGTGTTTCCTACATTAGTGCACCCAGGTGGCTTAAACCTACTTGAGGACAGACACTGTGCATTTTCTGGAGTCTTCCATAATAACCCATGAAGACAGTCAAGGGTGCTTTAAGCTTTTCTGTGCTAGCAGAGATTTATTTTTTTAAATTTTAAACTCATGTCCAGTCTTACATATATAGGATAAATAATGCATATTTATTCTACTTGAAACATTCTAGAGGTATTTTTTCTTCATGTTTCTTGTATTTGGGGTTTATTGAGTTTTTTGGATCTTTGGGTTTATAACTCTTCATCAAATTGAAAAGTTTTCAGTTATTATTTCTTCAAGTAGATTTTTTGTGCCCTCACACTCCCTCTCAGAGACTGCAATTACACATTTATTAGGTTGCTCAAAGTTGTCCCAAAGCTCACTGATCCTGTTATTTATTTTCACACTTTTTATCTCTCTATATATATTTTTTGTTTAGGTACTTTGTGTTGGGTTTTTTTTTTTAGCTGTATTTTCAAATTCATTAATATTTTCTTCTGTAATATCTAACAATCTGCCATTTTTCCTATCTAGTGTACTTTTTCATCTCAGATAGTGTCATTTTCATTTCATAGGTGTTTGATTTGTGTCTTTTTTTATATCTTCTATTTCTTCACACAACTTTTTGATTATGTAGAATATAGTTAAAAGTGCTTTGGTGTCCTTTTCTCCTAACTCTCACATGTGTGTCAGTCTAGATCAATTTTGATTGATTATTCTCCTGTTTATGGGTTGTGTTTTCTGCTTTTTTCTGTGCCTAGAAATTTTTTTTTAAATTTTTTTTAACGTTTATTTATTTTTGAGACAGAGACAGACAGAGCATGAACGGGGGAGGGTCAGAGAGAGAGGGAGACACAGAATTTGAAACAGGCCCCAGGCTCTGAGCTGTCAGCACAGAGCCCGACCAGAGCTCGAACTCAGAGACTGTGAGATCATGACCCGAGCTGAAGTCGGACGCTCAACCGACTGAGCCACCCAGGCGCCCCTCCGTGCCTAGAAATTTTTGATTGGATTCTAGATATTGTGAATTTTACCTTGTTGGGAGCTGGATATTTTTGTTTTAATTCCAATACAGTTAACATACAGTATTATATTAGTTTCAGGTGTATAAAATAGAGATTCAGCATTACTGAATACATTACTCAGTGCTCATCATGTTAAGTGTACTCTTTAATCCCCTTCACCTAGTTCACCCATTCCCCCACCCACCTCCCATCTGGAAACCATCAGTTTGTTCTCTATAGTTAAGAGTCTATTTTTTTGGTTTGTGTCTTTTTTTTTCTTTATTTCTTAAATCCCATATATGAGTGAATAGTATAGTATTTGTCTTTCTCTGGCTCACTTATTTTACTTAGCATTATAGGGAGCTAGATATTTTTGCATCACCTAGTGATGCCGAGCCATTATCTAAGGCTTTCTTCATTGTCTAGAAGCCTATGTTTATCCTCTTTTTGGTAATGTTGCTGGGAATCTACCTTGGAAACCACAGTAGTTTGTCCACTCAACTATCTGTATAAAATCAGCAGGGCCTTATTGCTCTGACAACATTTAGAGAGGAAAAAAAATATTGTTCCTTCTACCATTCTAGGTTTTCAGTTGGGGGTTTGAAACAAAAGGCATATTAATAAGATAAAAGCATACACATTTAGTGTAAGTGTTATGTAATATGAGAGCCTTCATAGGGAAATAAAGATCCAAAGAGGTTGTTGGGGCATCTGGGTGGCTTGGTCGGTTGAATGTCCAACTTTTGATTACAGTTCAGGTCATGATCTTACAGTTCCTGAGTTCTAGCCCTGCATCAGGCTCTGCACTGACAGTGTGGAGCCTGCTTGGGATTCTCTCTCTTCCTCTCTCTCTACCCCTCCCCCACTCACATGTGTGCACTCTCTCTCTCTCTCGAAATAAACTTTAAAACAAACAAAACACACACACACACACACACACACACACACACACACAAAATAAAATGGCTGTTAAATCTTAGCATTTTTATATGAGGTTTGATGAAAAGTGAGAAGTGGTGGAAAAACATGATGGGAAAAAAAGGGGATGAGCTAAGGGTAGTAAGTTATGGGAAACTTAGCAAAGCCTGTTCATTCATATTCTTCTCTGCATCTCTCTATCTTAGGATATAAAAGTACCACTTTCCTCCAGGTATAGGAAGTGCACCTCACATGAGGATCTTATGACCTGCCTCAGGAGAGTTGGGAAGAGAAAGGTCAAAAAGACCTGCCTTCTTCTGCTGTTTTCTCAAAATCCTTCAGCTTAAAATATTCGGAGTACCAAAGTGCCATATTTGGGGGTAGCATATCTTGAACCGCACCAAATTCATTTCACCTGACCCAATGAAAATTCAGATTTTCATAGATTTTTTTGTTTTTTTAGGCTTTTTTTTTTTAAATAGACTTCACATCCAGCATGGAGCCCAATGCAGGGCTTGAACTCATGACCCTGAGGTCAAGACTTGACCTGAAATCAAGAGTTGGACACTTAACCTTCTGATTCACTCAGGCACCCCTGTAGATTCCTTGTTGATTGGAGAGTGTGTGCTGCTGTCCCATCCATCTGTAGAGGTAGAGAGTCATGACTGGTTTCTTCCCTTGTAGTTAAAATCCAAGAGTCCTCGAACTCTCCCAAGTCCCATGCTATTTTCAGCACATCACTGCCTCACATATATACAGGGAGACAAGACCATGGGAGGGGTGCATACTTTCATTAAAGAGAGAAATTAGAAAAAAAAAGAGATAAATTGATTAAAACTATATTTATAATATGACCTTCATCTATTGGAAAACATATTTATACCTGTAAATACATAAAGAAAACACAGGAATGTTCAATGATACATTGAAACAGATGTGAGTTTATAGGTGACTTTTTTCTTTTTGACTGTCAATATAATGTAGGGCAGCACTCACTCTCCAATGGAACTGACTGCCATGATGGAAATATTCTATATCTGCACTGTCCAATTCCAGCAGTCATTGTGTGTATATTGAGCACTTGTAATTTGTCTAGTCCTAATTGAGAAGTAAGTGTAAAATACATACTGAGTTTTTAAGTCTTAGTATGAAAAGAAGAATGTGCAATAACTCATTTAGTTACTTTCTATATTGATTAAATATTGAAACGATTGGATTTTGGATACACTGAATTAAATAAAATATTATCAAAAGTAATCTCACTTGCTGCTTTTTACTTCTTTTAATGTCACTACTAGAAAATTCTACCTTATATATGTAGCTCACAGTATATATCTATTGAGTGGCACTGGTCTAGAGTTTAAGAGCATGAAATTTGCTATTGGGCACACTTGAGCTCAATTCCCAGTCTTCACTTTTCTAGCTAGGTGACCTTGAACAATTTACTGAACTCATCCTTTGTTCTTTTTCAGTTGTGAAACAGGAATATTCATTGTCCCTAGCTCACAGAGTTATTGTCAGGATTCAATGAGTTGATGATGGAAAGCATCTATAGCAGGGGAGTGCCTGGCACCTGTTAAGTGTTCAGTAAGAATTAGTGGTTATTCTTATTTCTATATTTTCTAAGATGGATGTGAATCTTATATAAGAAATATTAAAAAGAAAATTGAAACAATTAAATTTTAAAATAAAGCAGCTGTTTTTAACCATGGTCAGAAGCTGAGTATTTATGTTGCTTTATTTAAATCCATCTAGTAATGTTTGCTTTGTTTTAGTGTGTGTGTGTGTGTGTGTGTGTGTGTGTGTGTACAAACCTTGGACGCAAGTGGAGTTGGGGACCATGACAAGTGACCGTTTATTAGGCAATCTCATTCTTGCCTTCTGATCCTGGTTCTCCCCCTCCATCGAGGGGAGGGGGTAATTGCATCATGGTTCTCCCTGGCGTGCACAACACGCCAAGTGTTTGCCTATATTTAGCCAACATGAAGTCACTGAAACTCTATGCCCACTAGATGCAATTATGCTTTGTTATTTGTTGTTCACATGGCTTATATCCTGACTGCTCTGCATAGTTTGTGTCCTTAGATGAATTTAAAAGAACTGAAAACCTTTTGTACTGAGAAAACTGCTTGGGGAGTAGGAACTGAAGTCCCAAGTCACTGAATCCCCTGGAAGGGACCCTGTGGTGAATGCTTGCTGGCTCCTACAAACCAAGGATACCTCAATTATCCTCCTTTTTGATGGCAGGGGGAATAAGCTGGGGAAGGAAGGGTTGTTTATATTCTACCCAACCGGGAGAAGCAGCACTTCTGGTCGGTGGCTCCCGGTAGTGGTCCCAGCTCCACTTTCCTTCCTGCAATCAGAAATGGCACATGGAATGCAAAAACACAGCAGGGCTGACCCTGCAAGTGGACGGGGCAGAGGGAGGGGGCGTGGAGGGGGTGCTGCCCACGGGCCTGGTTTCAGAGGTCCTCCGTGTTGCTCATGCCTCGATTTTACTCTTGGGGCCTTCTTCCCTCTAGTTTAAGGCTTTCAAGTGCTGTGTGTGTGTGTGTGTGTGTGTGTGTGTGTGTGTGTTTGTGCGTGACACTGGGAACATTAGCTTATCGTCCCAGTTCTCAAATTTTTCTTTCTCACACTTTTCCCTCGCTTTGGATGGCACAGACTTACTCTTATCAGAGATCCCGGTTTAGTTTAACTCAATATTTCAAAAGTACAGAGGTACTCATAAAAGGGTTTTTACATGGTTAAGGCAAGATATTCCTGAGGCCAAAGATTCTAGACAAAATTTAGAGGCCAGTTGACACATGTTTATACCCTCAAACATTACCATGCTCTTGTCCCCTAGGTTTTATTCTATCACTCAGACTTTTATTCTAAAACAGATGATTTTATGATGAAAAATATATAAAAATAACATTTAAAGGAATATTAAACTTCATTTTGAAAAGCATGTTTGAAACTATTGTTTTTGTATTACAAATGGTATTAAAAGTGAGTAGAAAAAAATGAATAAATGTCTTAAAAAAGTATAAACAAACCCTATTTCATTTGTTAACCACATAAACACAGATTGTAATGAGTTTTAAATATTCATTCACTTAACAAATATTTACTGAGCACCCAGGGTGAATAACAGTAGAGTACATTGTGTCCTCACTTTATCTGTCTTTCATTAAGTAATCACAATTTTTATAATTTTACTAACAGATATGTTTCTGGCATCATTCTTCCTCACTTGCAATACAGATTCGGCGACATTATTAAAAACCTACCCGTGGACAACACTAAAGAGAAAATGAAAACAAAGATATAAACTCAACTCAGTGGCAGTTTGAAGTGGCCTTGTCAATGAATGGGACATTGTTATCTCCCAAAGGGCTGTGAGAAAGAAGTTACAATTACCAGCACACCTTTCTCTCTCTCTCTCTTGCAAAAGAGGTTTGCAAATAACATCAGGGTAATTCATTTCAGAGGAAACACTGAGTCAACTCACATTTATTAAAAAGTGAAGTATTTGAAACTCAGCATTCTATTATTAGTAACAAGTTAATTTCCACATACCTCACACTCTAATGAGAATAGCTGTGTTGGACAGTAACCAGTCATCAACACCTCAGTGTGAATGAAGATCTGAGAGTAGATGCTAAGAGAAGTGAGGTAGAGAGAAGGAGAGAACAGTGGGTACTTGGAGCAGGGAGAGGGCTCCCTGGGGAGAAACATCTCTAACTTCCTAGTTTGCCTGGGAACCCGGTTCTCTGGAATAACCTGCCTACGGCCAAGTCCTACTTTACCCTAAATCACAGCAACTGAGTTCTTTCTGATTACGATTCATATTTGACTTCTACTAATTGCTATGATTACCATTACTAATTACCATGATGGAAAAGAGAAGTCTGCTCCTTCTGAGAGCTTTTATAAATTAACAGTCATTATAGTGACCATTTATGGTAAGTTTTTAAATGCATTAAAGTGATTGTAGTAAGACTGGAAATAAATATTGTTGCTATGGTTTTAAGATTTAAGATAAAAATAGTAATTCCATTAGTACAATACTTAAAATATGCCATAGTATAATTGATAATAACTTTAACTACTATAAGCATATAACATCATTTTTTAAAAATTTCATAAAGATCATATTTTCAAATATGAAAGAGATTAGTCAATAAATGGGGTACCTATTTGAAATAGAAAATAAAGAAAAATAAAATCTCAATCTCACTCTTCATATAAAATCCATTTTAAAAGGTCTAAAAATTTAAAAATAAAATAAATGAATACATTACAATTCCAGAAGATAAATTGAGTGTATATTTTTATAATCTTAGAGTAAGGAAGCTCTTTTTAGGTAGAAATTCTCAAGGAAAAGAATGTCAGTTGGGGCTTTTTTTCTTTCTTTTGATGTTAAAACATCTCCACAGCGAAATAAAAATGTCTCCTCATCCTACAGAAACAAGGTTGAAATAATAATAGGGAAAATTTTGCAATATTTAACAAAATCAAAGCTTTCACTTATTTATTTTGAGAGAGACAGAGAGAGAGCACAAGCAGGGGAGGGGCAGAGAGAGAGGGGGACAGGACAGAGGATCCGAAGCAGGCTCTGTGCTGACAACAGAGAGCCCAATGCGGGGCTTGAACTCATGAACCACGAGATGATGACCTGAGCCGAAGTAAGACGTTTAACCAACTGAGCCACCAAGGCGCCCGGGGAATTTTGCAATATTAATGACAAAGCGCTGAGATAAAATATGCATAAAACACTTACAATGACCATAATAAATTTTATATATAGGAACAAACAATTCTATAAGAAGTGGACAAAGACTTGAATAAGGAGTTCAAAGGAGAAGCATAGTGTCCCCACACTGTTGAGCACAGTTAAGATGTTAAAGGGAGACACTCTCCAGATCACCAGCCCAAGCCCCCATTTTACAGAGGGAAATGTAAAGAAGTTCAGTGACATGCCTTATGTCAGCCATGTAGAATTAATTCAACTTTACCTTGAGAATGGTCTCTAGATCTTTATACATCAGAAGTGAACAAAAGAAGTTGCTGCCCTCCACATTCAGACCCATATGTGTGGCTTCTGGAAGATCATCAGGGAAAACGCTTGAGAAGCAAAGAGGGACCCCAAGGTCCTGTTTGTACTCCTGTCTGCAGAAGATGAGGGACCCAGATCATTTGGCTTGGCTGCTCTTGGCAGTGGCTTTCAGAGGCTCAGGATGTGAGACACTGAGTTAAAAAGACAGTCCAGGTCAGCCCCCATTTGTTTGGATGACAACCACTCGCCCAGCTCTGCTAAAGGTCACTGCCTGCAGGGCAAGGCCTTGCCAACGATGGCTGCAAAGACCAGACTTGTCGTCCAGGACTGGATGCTGATACAATCTGAATGGAAACTAAGAGGAGGGCAGAGAAAGCAAATATGTATAATCCCAGTGGCTTTAGTTAACGCCGGGGTCAGGGGTTTCCTAAGTCTGGCTTGCAAATAACTATGGCCATGGGAAATAATACTTTTAGGTAGGATACAGACACATTAAAATTTTTAATGGCCTGGTATCTGTCTCATTATGTATAAACACATAATTGGCACAACAAAGTCATGATCTCGCATATATGGTTTATAAAGATGAGGCTGCCGTAAGTGTTTAGGCTTAAAAAAAAAATGACTTCAGGGGCGCCTGGGTGGCGCAGTCGGTTAAGCGTCCGACTTCAGCTAGGTCACGATCTCGCGGTCCGGGAGTTCGAGCCCCGCGTCAGGCTCTGGGCTGATGGCTCAGAGCCTGGAGCCTGTTTCCGATTCTGTGTCTCCCTCTCTCTCTGCCCCTTGCCTGTTCATGCTCTGTCTCTCTCTGTCCCAAAAATAAATAAAAGACGTTGGGAAAAAAAAATTAAAAATAAAAAAAAATTAAAAAAAAAATGACTTCATTTAAAGAACAATACTAGGGGCACGTGGCTGGCTCTGTCAGCGGAGCATGGGACCCTTGATCTTGGGGTTGTGAGGTCAAGCCCCACGTTGAGTATAGAGATTATTCAAAAATAAAATCTTGGAAAAATTGAGAAAGAACAACACTGAGTATTAATGGTGCAGGTGTCTGAATACAGCAAAGATTGTGAATAAGGTTCGCAAATGGCTGAAGTTTGAGAAACACTGATGTAGTCCATTTCGTGTCGTTTTTTGGACCAGTTCTGGAAAGAAATACATTTTACAAAGCCTGCCAGCCTATGCATACATACATGTACGCAGCTGTAAGAAAGACTTTGGGAAACCACGTTTAACACTATTTAGGTGATGCACTCTGGTCCCTACATTCATCTTTGACTCCCCCTTGCCCTTTTCTTTCTCCTTCCCATAACTGATTGTCTTTAAGTTCTTCCTTCAATTCTGCTTCTAAAGGCTCTTTATTCATCCCTTTTTTCTTCTCCAGGGCTTCCTTCCTGGTCTATGCCCTCATTACCTTTCACCTGGACTGTATCTAGCTCATCTCCTCGTCTCCAATCCAATTTTTCTCCTTCAATCCACCCTCCACACTGTTGCCAAAAAGCTTTAAAAAAAAAAAAAGAACACACAAAACGTCTGATCTGACCCTTTTGTGCCCCAGTGCACAGGATAAAGTCCAAGCTCCTCAGCAAGACGTGAAAGACACCTGGTTTCTGGTTCCTGCTGACCCTTCCAAATTCCAACACTGGCAGAATCGGGACTAGAAACCCAGGTCTCTTGATTCTCAAGTCTAGTCGTCTTCTCAGCATACCACACTGCCTCCACAAAGAATCTCTTTGCGTTTTCATTCCACAGGTGAAATACCTACATAGCTAACTCTGCCTTCTGCGGCACAGGCAGTTTTGCGTAAACCCTGTCATGAGACAGAATGTCACGAAGTAGACCAGATGTAGACAAGGGTATTGTGTCCCTTGTCCATTATGAGCACATAATGTCACGAGGGATAGATGTGAATAAAGAGGAAATTAAAAGCATCTATTAGGCAGGGTGCCTGGCTGGCTCAGTTGGTAGAGCATGTGACTCTTCATCTTGGGGTTGTGAGTTCCAGCCCCACTGTTGGGTGTAGAGAGTACTAAAAATAATAAATAAATAAATAACTTAAAAAAGTTTTCTATCAGGCAAAACTGAATTCATGTTGACCACAGATACTGTATAACGATTATCTAGGCCATCCTCACTTTCCATTTCTTCCACAAGAAGCAAATGGTCTGTAGTGAGCAGACAGTGACCCATTGGTTAAATCCCGGGCTAGGTCAGCTCACTAGAGTAAGCAGAGTATAACCCGCTACCCCTGACCCTGACCTCACCCCCACTGATTAGACTTGCTTTACCCAATGTAACATTAGCTGACGTGACACACTTCAATTGTGCTCCCCTATTTTGACTTGGCCTCTTGAACGGGGCACACCCTCTGCTACAAGAGCATGCCTCAGGTAGCCTTTGTCCTTTCATCCTGGGTCAGGAAACTGAACCACGTGGAACCCGTATCTGACCCTAAGGCTGGAGGCCAGCTGAGTTCACCCCGAGACTGACTTGCAGACCCATTAGCAAGAAAAATAAATGCTTTTTAACCTCCGCCACTGAGAATTTCAGGTAGTTTGCAACGAAGCAAAAACCGACTAATCCGAAAGTACAGCGGGTTTGGTTTTGTTTTTGTTTTTATCAAGCTAAAAAGCAACTCCTCATTTTCTTTTTGTGGATCATCTACAGGGGGGAAAGTAATAACGCTCCCCAGCATTGACCTTCTCCTAGCCCCCAGCATATTTCTGGGGCACCTCCCAGCATGCCGGTTGCGTAATGCAGAAAACTCTGCGGCCTCATTCTCACATCGGCCTGACAAGAAAGTAAATTAGGACTGTTACACTCCGGCACTCCCTCCCCCACTTAAGTCACTGCCAAGTCCAGAGTAAGACAGAAAATCCGGTGGCTCTGTGTTTAAATTAGCACAGCCAAGCCACTGTTTCTCCTTTCAGAAACTGCCAACTGTCCTTATCGGGTGGTCTCCAGCGTTGGGGATCCTGTCCCACTAGTTTTAGCCATGATTATTTCCCGCGGCAGTTCATGGTACCCGAGCCCTTTTATAAAAGGAACGTTCCCTTGAAGGACGCCAGCAAGGGTCATCGCCACAAGGTCCAACGGCCCGGCTCACACAGACCTCTTTTTCCTCTGGCTGAGGTCACGGAGGAGAGTCCTTGTCCTCTGTTTGGGTTCCTCCCTGTTTTTCTTCCCCTCCTCGGGGCTGCTCAGCTCTTGCCCGCTGTAACCCAGGTCCTAACCGCGGGGCAGAGGTCTGCTTGCCGGCAGCCCAGGGCCTCCGCGCCATTGCAAACGCTCTCCTCCAGGTGGCAGTAGAGAGCCGCTCCCTGCCCTGCAGCTTACGTCACCTTGTTTACCCGGCTCCGGGTCATTTTTAGATCTAAGATCACAGGATGTTAATTGGGCCAATGATTTCCCATTCGTTTTGGCAAAAGGCCCTTCATGTGGGCGTCGAGACAAGCACGATGTCCTTCTTGACAATGAAATTTTGCTGCGGGGAGTATTTCTTTGCAAACACTTGGAATTTCATCTTCAGGAGATGGGAAAGCTGCGCGTTGGTATGTGCTACGGGCTTCATTCAGGGTCACTTTAGTTTTGGAGCCGAAAGGAGGGTGGTGTGAACTAGGCAGAGTGGGGAGGCCAGATACAACAAGGGTGTCTGGGAGACACTGCCAGAGCCAGCTGGGAGTCCGCAAAAGGAGTCTGCCATTTTACTTCCCTTTCCACTTTATAAAATAATTACTCAGCAGGAAAACATTTGGACTTTGGAACTTGGAGGGATAAGGAAAACAGCTGATTTGGCCAATCTGTGTCCTGACTCATTGTGGGGAGACACCTTGAAGTTAGGGGCTCAAGAGTACCTGCCTCAGATGCCCTCACCCAGGAATTGGACCTGAATGTCTCATAAATCACACATTTCACAGGCTGCAACTGTTCATGCCAACAACAACAAGCACCACTCACTTATTTATTACTCATTTATTACTCCCACACTACCCAGTACTGATGAGGACAGGTGAGTCCCAGAGGAGGTAAATGGTCAAGCTCACTCTCTCATCTCCAGGCCTGGGTAGTTTGAGCACAAGTAAAAACATCAAAAGCTCTGGAGTTTCTGCTCTCTCTTGCACAGCTTTGGTGACGAGGGGATGGAAGGCACTGAGTTTGCCAGTGACTGTGCAAGAGGCAAAATAAACAAATAGAGTTCTCCAGTTACGCAATCCTTTACAAGAAGAGGGTAGACTCGTCTTATGCTAAAGGAAAGAAAGAGAAAATCTATAATGTTAAAAATAAATGAGCCTCAAAGTTTTTTAAGTGCCTGTGCCTCTCTGTGCACCTCCCATCTCATTCTTTTAGCACTGCTGCTGCTGCTACCGCGTGTAAACCACCTCCCAGAGAGGGCAAAGTCCTCTCCCCCGGGTCACGCGCAGTCCAGTGACATGATCACACTGGCCTGGAGAAATAGACGGTTTTCACGTAGGCAGGAAAGGAAAGGAAATCCAGTTCAGTTCGATTCAACAACCGTTTCTTGAGCTCCTGATCTGTGTCAGATCAGATAGCCTCAGACAGGCACTATAGGTTATAAAAACATGAAAAGTCACGGTCACTGCCACAGCAGAACTTTGAGTCTAGTCGTGCTTATAGTCCTACGGGATTTGGGCTCCTTTTGGAAAGCACATGATGGAAGAGGGGTTGAAAGAGATTGCAATAGAAGAGGAGAGTGGCAGGTAAATAGTTTGGAAAAGTGTACCTCCACTTTGGTGTCTGCTTAAGAGTGGGTTGGGGGCAGGGCCCGACGACAATGGCAGAGCTGTTCCGTGGAGAACAGGAGCCCCACACCGTAGGCACTCAGGGGCTCTAAAGAGACCGAAGGAGGTGGAAACAGGAAACAGGAAGACACTTGCTCAGGGTCAAATGGTACACCGAAGGGCACGGATTTGGAGCCAGTCACCAAGAACCACGGAGTTGTCCAAAGAAAGTTCAGGAGTAGGGAGCATTGCCTATAACTGCTTACCGTAGGACGACCTTTGGACCCGCTTCAGCTTCTTGCATCTGTGAATAGGCAGTAATACATGAATAGAAAGAAGTAAGCAGCCCCGGGTCCACCTGTCACCAGTGAAACTGCCTTTTGAAATGCCTTCCGTCATGAATCTGGTGATAACTCAGATCCATCCTAATCGCGGGGAAGCGCAAACGGAGAGAAAGCAAACAATGACATTTTTTGTATGGTTACATGAAATTTTAAAAAGATTTTCAAGAACCTTCTAATTGTTGACTATAAAACAAATAACAGGCAACAGCATAAAACAAACATACGAATGAATAAATCATAAAGCAAATACTTTAGTAACCTTGCAACCACCCACGAAAGGAGAGAACCATGCCAGCAATCCCAACAACAACTTTTTTTCTTTCTTTTTCTTTTCCAACAAGAACTTTTTAAGCCTCGGTAACTGCTGCAGGCTCCAAGGACACACCAGACAGGTCACTTGAAGGATGTTCTGAAGCCTCTGAGGAACAGAAGGGCCCTTCAACCATCAACCAAGCACTATTTATGGAGTGCATCGTATAATCCTGCCACGTACCAAGTATAGGGCCTCATCCCCGCACGCTTTACCTGAATAAGGTGAGAGAAGAAAGGGACCAGCATTTATTGAGTACCTACTGTATGCTAAGTGCTTTATTTATGTTATCTCTGAGTGAGATAAATTAAGCATTAATGCTCACTGTAACTTTGTGAGGTTGGGGTTATATTCCCCACTTTACGGAGGAGCAAACTGATGTATAGAGAGGTTAAGTAACTTGCCCAGAGACACTCGGCAAGTAAGGGGCAGTCGGCACTTGAAGTCAGGCGGCCTGTCTGCAGAGCCCCACGCTTTGCCACCGCCTTGACTAAGAAGTTGGTTAGTGGGCAAGATACTTCTGTTTGCCCTGGCCAGAGGGAGTCCTAGGTGGAAGATCAGAGGGAGGGAGAAGCAGGAGGGAGACCCGGGGTGGTGGCACTCCCAGGCTGGCTGCCTCCCTTTTCTCTTGGCCACAGCTCTTGTCAGGTGGCTCTAAGCACACAGGGCGCACTCTCCAGGTTTTGGCGACCGCACCTCCCCTTGCCCCTTCGGGCCTAGGGGTAGTCAAGCAGCTGTTACTTATTGCACTGCCTCTGTGGTTTCCCTACATCCTGCCCACACCTTTGTAAATAGCCCCTTTATTCAACTTTCTTCAAGTTACCCAATTGGAGTGTGCCATCTGTTTCCTGCCCAGGTCTGGCCTGATATAAATAGGGAGGCAGGAAAGTAGCAGCTCTGCGTCTTCCTCCCTGTGTGGGCAGCATTCCTCGTGGGCACAGGACCAGTCACAGGGGAATCAGAATGACCTCTCACTCGAAGGGCTTCAGGATGGTCTCTGCATGTGTGTTAGGGGAGGGGAGGGGTGTGGAGGGGGTCCTGGCACTGCAGAGTGAGTCTGACTCCCCCCAGACTTAGGACCTTCTGGGTCAAGACAGGCCACAAGGGTTCTGTTGGTTGAAAGGAGCCTAGGCCTTACTGGAGAAGGGCTGAAGGGAAGAAACAGAATGGAGCGGGGCGGGGGATGGAAGAGGCGGGCTCACAGCCATGTGGCCTGGGTTCAAATCCCAGTTCCTCCACCTACCAGATGTGTGACCTCCGGCAGTTCATTTAACATTTCCATGCCTAAACTTCCCCATCTGGAAGGTTGAATGATAACAGTAAAGGAGTCCATAAATGCAATGTCTGGCCCATAGTAAAGGTTGTATTACTTGGGGGAGATCAGTCCTTTGAAAATTTTCGACCTTTGAAAAATGCCGGGCAGATTCACCTGCCCCAGCCCTTGGGGAGGATGCCCTGGGAAGTCAGAAAGCCAACCATGCAGCAGATTGCCACAGCTTGGATCCCGAGGCCAGCATGGAAAGCTAAGGGAGGCGTGGAATCCTTCCAGTACCTCTTGGCCCTGTCCTGGATTAGGCTGCTTCTTGAGGGCACACAGAGCAGATGTCCATTAGAAGACCAGAGCAAGTGAAGTTTCCAGAAAGATCTCACTCTGGGAGAACCAGGTTCCCCCCACCTCTCCCCTTCCTAAAGGCCCCCCTTGTGTAGATATCGCTTCTCTCTCCCACATTGTCAGTTTCTTCCTCTGGAAAGGAATAGTCTCATCAGCAGACAAAGATGCTCTGATATCTCTTATCTTAAATTCTTCTTTGATTCTACATCCTCTCTCAGCTCTCTGATCCCATTCATAGCAAAAATTTCTTCAGAGAGTTGTCTGGAGACACTTCCTCCGCTCCTGTTCTCTCCTCCATAGATCCATTAGCGTTTCAGGCCCCCATTGCTCCCCTAAACCGCTCTTCTCACCAATAGTTTCCACATTTGCTACATCCACCGGTCACCTTTCTATCTTTTTCAGCCTCTCAGCCACATTTGGCCCTCTGAGACAACACGCTTTGTGTTGACGCATCTTCCTGCCTCTGCTTCCGTGGATGTGTCGGATCCAGGAGGCCTGGATCCCCTCCTGCCTCTCCAGTTTTGTCAGCGTGCCAGGCCAGCAAGCCTGCTCAGGGAGAGCTCTTGGGGTGTATAGTGTGTAGAGATTAACTCCTTTATCGGTTCTTTGCAGCGCCTGAGGAAATGTGAGGAAACTTGCGTCTTTGCCGACCATTGGAAGCATGAGGCTGATGGGCGCTGGAGAGGGGAGGGTGGCCAAAGGGAAGCATTGGATATGGTGCAGGGATGAGCTCCAGTCTGTCCCATACCGCAGCCGTGGGAGCTCACGGCAGTCAGATGCTGGCATCCATCTCTGGACTGCATAGTAACGGGATGGTGTGTGTGTGAGTTTCCCTATGCTCTCAGAGCCTCATCTCTGAAATGCAGATAACAAAAATCACCTCATGGAGTTATCGTGAGGATTAGAGTCAACGTTCACACGATTCCGGCGATGTGCATGGTTGGTGCTCAGTAAGCAGTGGCTGATAAAATAAAGTTCCTGCTAGGCCCGCCTTTTACCTAAATCCCTTCTTATAAAAAAATATCTGGTGAATCACTTATATCAGTTAGGATGCTTTCAACCATAATAAGCACAGAAAATCCAACTGAGCTTAACAGGAAGGGAAACGTGTCATCTGCTTTAAGAAATCCAGAGCTAGCTTCCGGCTTGGCTGATCCATAGCTTAACAACGTCCTAGAGGGCCACACATTCTTCCATCTCTCTGACCTGCATCCTCAGTCTGTCTGCTTCGTCCCCTGACAGTCTTCCTCATGGTTTCAAGATGGTGGGCACTTGCTTCTAGATGTCACTTGGAAACACAAGCATGTCCAATAGCAGGAGAGAACTGTCTCTTCCTGTGTATGCCTTTTTAAGCAAGGAAATCTTTCTGAAATCCACCCAGAATGCCTATCATATCTCATCAACCAGAATTATCTTGTGTGGTTATATTTTCTTTTTTTTTTCTTTGAGTTTATTTATTTATTTTGAGAGAGAGAGAGTGTGTGTACGTGCACCAATGGGGGAGGGGCAGAGAGAGAGAGGGAGAGAGAGAATCCCAAGCAGGCTCCTCGCTGTCAGTGCAGAGCCCAATATGGGGCTTGATCCCTTGGAACCGTGAGATCATGACCTGAGCTGAAATCAACAGTTGGACGCTTACCCAACTGAGACACCCAGGCGCCCCTCATGTGCTTATATTTGAACAAGAAGACAATCACTACCAATCACAATTGGTTGTTTCAATCAGGTTTTATTCCTGAAGCAGGAAGAATGGCTATTAGATAGACAACCAACCAATGATCTGCTCCACTATTTGTTTAGCAACATCAAAAAAAAAAAAAAAAGGTTTATGGAGCACCTATTATGTGCTCAGGCTTTGGAGGTACTGACATCATAGTTTAATGCCGACCACTGCAAATTTAGAACCTAAATGCTGGAGATCTTGGCTCACAGAGAGAAGATGCTCAGGAAATGTCCTCTGAAGCAAGGAGCCGAAGGGCAAGGTGGAGATGCCTGGGCTGGGTTCATTCACGGCCAGGAAGCATCAGTCTTGGAAGCAGGGCTTGCCAAGAAGGTGAGGGAGCTCCCCAAGCTTCAAGCTGGCACTCAGCTCCCAATTATGATTCCAGAATTATTAGCTTTGATTCTGTGAGAAAGGAGCACATCAAAGCCAGAATCCTATGAATTAAAATGTTGACTAATCGAGCTAATTATAGTTCAGTCATCTGAATTTTCACACGACGAGCCTGAGTTCTCATGAAAGCCTTCTCTTGGGCAGGAGGAGGCTTTGATGATGAAGCGGCTATTTATGTCCCAAACCCAGTCCTCCCCACTCTGGCCAGGGAATCCTTTCTGGAGTGCCTTTTGCCCACTCAAACCCCTTATGGGTTCTGCTCCAGGTTTCTTGAAAGCTGAAGCAAGCTCAGTTGAGGGGCAGATTATGAAGATGCTTGGAGCAAGATTCTCCTCCCTGGAAAAAGATCTAACCGGAGTGTCAGAATGTCATGATGAGATTCTTTGTGTTTTCAATTTTATTTCAGATTTAAAAATACTTAGGTAATTTACATAGCCTAATTATACTTTCGGGAGAAACTTCTCACTTAACATGTCTCAGTTATCAGATGCAGAATGGTATAATAAATTTTAATCACTGTTTAGATGTTCTGTGATGCAGAGTTAGTAATATGGACTAAGCCTAAATCTTTGATGAGCAACTGAAGACATTTTTTGGTTTTCACAACCAGGGAGGAGGGATGCCACTGGCATCACATTCGGTGTGAGGCCAGAGACACTACTAAACATCTAAAATGCACAGTTTAGACCCCCGCAAAGGAGAATCACCTGACCCAAAACGTTAGTGGTGTTAACCTAACGCTGGTTAGGCGCTCTTCTTAATTGCGTGGACAATTAAAGACATAGATATACAGAATATGATCCACTTGGTATGTCCCCAAACTATCTCTTTTTAAGGGAAGTTTTAATTAATTGTCTTATAAATACTACATAAACAATAGCAAGTGTTAAAATTATGCAAGATTTGGGGTGCCTGGGTGTCTCAGTCAGTTAAACATCCAACTCAATTTCGGCTCCAGTCATGATCTCATGGTTCATGAGTTCAAGCCCCACATTGGGCTCTGTGCTGACAGAGCAAAGCCTGCTTGGGATTCTCTCTCTCCCTCTCTCTCTGCCCCTCCCCTGCATGCTCACACACTCTCTATAAAAATAAATAAATAAATAAATAAATAAATAATAAAATTATGTAAGATCTAGCTATGAACTAAAGACTCTTTTTATTAAACTTAACTGTTATCAAACTGTGCCTAAATCAACTAAGGGAGAGTTAGGCCTTACTCTTGCTTCCTGACTGTCCTCTGTTATTCAGCGTATTTGGAGCTTGAAGTTAATTTGTCTTTTCAACATACTTTTAACTGTAAAGATGTTCTGTTCTGTCTTCTCCTTTCAGATAAAGACCATTTAAAAATTGTTTTAATGAACATGTGCACATAATTGAAAAAGTCAAATAATATTGAAAGTCCAATGAACTTCAGCAGTTTCCTTCCTCATTCCCTCTCACAACCCCCAAGTCTTAGTGGTTTTTTTTTTTTTGCCATTTACACATTGCCATATTTTATTTATTTATTTATTTATTTATTTATTCATTCATTCATTCATTCATTCATTCATTCATTGAAAGTAGGCTCCACACCCAGCATGAAGCCCAACCCGGGGCTTGAACTCATGACTTTGAGATCAAAACCTGAGCTGAGATTGATTTGGATGCTTAACCAACTGTGCCCTGAGAATTGCCATATTTTAAATAATCTACACGTGCTATTCTCTTTTGGTTCAACAATTTAGATGTATTATCTTCCTGTAGTGGTAAATGAGGATTTAGTGCTCTTTTTAGCTATCCTCTCCCTCGTCCTCCCTACGTCATGTATTATAATTATTGGTTAGATTACTGTTGGTGTTTACATGATTATATACCTGCAAGGAAAGCAGAGCATTGTAGTGCACTATTATTTTTCTTTGTTACTTTTTGTTTTTCCTGATATTGATAATTGCCTTGTTTGTTCACTGGCAACTACTTTAGATTTCTTTCTTTGCAGTGCCTTTGGTCAAAGTATTGCACTTGTGACCTAATTTCTCTTTGCTGAGGCCAAATTTAGCTGACATTCTGGGTTTTCAGCCCCCGAATGCCCTCTACCTCAGGACTTACTAAAAAAGAGACTCTAATCTAAGATGCAGCCCATTTCCCATCATCGGCTTTATTTTCCCCAAATGGGTCATTCTTCAATCACAGCTTTTCATCTCCATTTAAGAACCTAGCTCCTGGGGCGCCTGGTAGGCTCAGTCGGTAGAGCACGTGACTCTTGATCTCAAGGTTGTAAGTTAAGCCCCTTTTTGGGTATAGAGTTCACTTGGGGGAAAAAAAAAAAAGAACCTAGCTCCAGCTAACCTTCCGTGGCTTCTTGCTGGAGGCCCTTGACACCATAGTCTCCCTCGTCACACATCTGAGATCAGTTATTACACAGCCAACACTGATTTCTTCAGAAGGTCTTAGGGGCCAGTACCGCTCCAGCACACGTGATCACACATTCAGTAGCTTCTAAAAACTCAAAACACATGGCAGCATTCACAGTTGCGTCTGGGACCTCTGTTTTCTCCTTTTGGGCTCTATGCTGTTGCTGCCCTTTGGGTCCACGACCTTTAGGTTAGCTCACTAATGATCTTGGGCTGTGAGCAATCCAAGGGTTTGTTTAGAATGGTGTCAAGTAAGTAGCGACCCTCTCTGGTTTTTGCTTTCACCGAGTGTGGTCTACCATACCCCCAGGATTCATCGCCCTGCCCCTCGTCTTTCTCCACAAGGCTCAATGCTGTTGCCAATACAGGGAGCCCTGGTGTTCCTGCCCCCAAGGGTGAGGGGGTCTGTCATAGAAAATGAGGACCCCAATGCTGAGGAGAGGAAACCCCATTAAAACTTTGCATGATTCAATTCATCCAGAGGAAAGGCCTCATTCAACAGGGGATCTCCGTCAGAAGAGCTCTTCTCCCGAAGTGTGCTGGTCTCTCAAGATGCTGAAAGCAGCTTCCGGACTTCGCTGATTCAGCCCTGGCCTGCCTGCTTTTGGAGGATGCTTGATCATGTCAGCTTCCTGGTGATAACCAGCTTTATTTAGCCTGCCCTGCTTCTGCCTATTCCTGTACCCTCTCTTACGGAATCTCTTCCCATCCAAACTGAGCAGCCGGGGAAGGAAGTCAAACGGTCTATGCCGTAAAACCTTGAAGTATCCACATCTCTCCTCAAACTCAGTGACCCCTACCGCTAACAGAAAGGTGGATACTGAAACACTGGCACAGGATCTTTTCCTGAAATACAGCCTGCTTTCTACTTCTGCATCTCTGCTCACTTCTCAACAGAGAACAAAGGGATTTTTATGGAGGCAGACACACCCCGCATTCCCAGTTTACAGAATTTATTTTTAACCAGAACTACGTGTAGAAATATGTGAGCAGCTATGCTCGTAATAATAGACGGAAGAGGAGAAGATGTGTGTGTGTGTGGATTCATCTTCCTAGGTATGTGTGGCTCTGGTTAATATTTAAAATGGTCTCGAGTTCTCTGAGCACACACTGACTGTCTGATGGGGGAGGCGGTGAGGAGAGAGACAGGTGGGGGTGGGAAACTGACCTCGGATTAAAAATTAATTGTGCTCAATTTTTAAATTAGATCGTTGTAGGCAGATGGCTATGAATTTTAATATGATTTCGTATTTAGCTTTTCTTTTTTTTTTTTTTGAGGAGATTTAAATTCTATTATTCACCAACTAGGCAATTTATGAACTCACATTTCAGCTTTAATTCCACCTCATCACAAGTAGAATTATAGGGCTGGAAAAACTCCACCAATCGTTCTCCTTTGGAAAGAACCACACCCAAAGCCAACCAGGGCAACAGGGATCCCTAACACATTTTTTAAGACTTCTAATTTAAGGTATTCCACAGCCAGTCTCCCTTGGGAGCAAATTCTGGTGTTCCACTTTTCCGTGCTGTCAGCCTCTGCTGTGTTTCCTCTCCTCTTGCTCCATGTGGCTGGATAGACGGGGGAACCGCCACCCGGTCCCAGGCTTCTTCATCCGCCTCGGGCTCAGCACCTTCGGGGGCCCGCATGCCTGTTCTGTGGGCTGTGAAGTGAGGCACGCTGGATCAGGCCACAGTCCTGGGCCGAAGGGGAAAAAGAGGAAACAAGGAGGGCCCTTCCCAACTTAGGGTGTAGGAACTAACCTGATTTCAGTGGTCCTAAAATGGTGTTTGGTCTATTTCAGACACAGTGCCCAAAGAGAAAAGAAAGGCTGGGAATGGAGTGGTACCACAGGGTCCTCTTTGGATGGTGTTGGATGACAGGGAGAGAGTCCAGACAGCAGCGGAGGTCAGAATAATTCTCAAGTTCTAGAGGGAAGGTGGGATCCTTCCCAGTGGCCATTGATGATGCAGCTCTTCTCATCGTACCCACTCCCTCTGGACCCCTTACTACATCGTTGGTGTCAGGGATGGTTTTGATGACTTCCTATTTTATTTTTCTTAAGTTTATTTATTTTGAGAGAGAAAAAGAAAGAGAGAGAGCATGCTAGCGCATCAGGGAGGGGCAGAAGGAGAGAGAGAATCCCAAGCAGGCTCCACACAATCAGCACGGAGACATACACAGGGCTCCAACTCATGAACTGTGAGATCATGACCTGAGCTGAAACCAAGAGCCAGATGCTTAACTGACTGAGCCCCCAGGGCACCCCAATTACTTCCTACTTTAGATCTCCAGTCTATACCCCTTTCCTGGACTCCAGACCTTTATATCCAGCTGCCCAGGGGACCCCTACACTTACACGTGGAAAGAAACTTACTAGCTTTCCCCAACCTTCTCCTCTTCCTGTGTCCTTTGTCCCAAGGAGAGCACTTACTCTCGATTCCTTCTTCTCACCGACCATAGTGAGTTTTTTGTCAAATTCAGTTGCGTCTGCCTTCTGAATAGCTCCTCATCTTCTCCCCTCCTTGCCATTTCACTGGTCTTAGTTCTGGTCACCATGACCTCTCACTAGAATTTTCACCGCAGCCTCTTATCTGTGCTGCCTATCTCTAGACATGAACGTCCTTTGCCAATCCTTCCTCCTGAACGCAACGTTCATTTCCTCTCTCTTTTGCTTAAAATTCTTCACCTGGTGCCCAGTGTCCCCAGGGTAAGCTGCAAGACCTATTAGTGTGACTTAAATGTTCATGACCTGCCCCACTTGCTGCCTATAGTCACCTCCTGCCCCTTCCTCCGCATCATCTCCCAGCCGTACTGAACTTCGTGCAGGTCCGTGATTTCTCTGAGCTGATTGAGCTGTGTACATGATGTTCTCACTTTCTTCAGCTGAGGAACTTTTGCTCATCTTTTGGGATTCAATTCAAAGTATCATCTTCTCGGGGGCACCTGGGTGGCTTAGTCGGTTAAATGTCTGACTTCAGTCCAGGTCATGATTTCACAGTTCACGAGTTTGAGCCCCGTGTGGGGCTCTGTGCTGACAGCTCAGAGCCTGGAGCCTGCTTCAGATTCTGTGTCTCCCTCTCTCTCTCTCTGCCCCTCCTGCACTTGCACTCTGTCTCTCTCTCTCAAAAATAAATAAACATTAAAAACAGAAACCAAAGTATCATCTTCTCAAGGACTGCTTCTCTGGGTAAGTTCTTCTCCACTTGCTCCCACAGCTCAGTTTCCCTCTGTCCTCCTGCTTGTCTCCTGTATCTTCCTAACCAGGCTGTGAACACTTCCAGGCAGAAAACAGGTCTTTTTCACTAGGAGCACTGCAGCAGTGGGGGGACTGTGGGCTTTGGAATCAGCGTTTGAAAACCAAACCTGGTGTAAGACACCCAGGCCAAGGGGCACCTGGGTGGCTCAGTCGGTTAAGCGTCCGACTTCGGCTCAGGTCATGATCTCACAGTCTGTGAGTTCAAGCCCCACATTGGGCTCTGTGCTCCGAGCCTGGAGCCTGCTTTGGATTCTGTGTCTCCCTCTCTCTCTGCCACTCCCTGCTCACACTCTGTCTCTCTCAAAAATAAATAAACATTAAAAAAATTTAAAAAAAAAAGACACCTGGGCCAAGATTTTTATCCTCTCAGAATCTCTGTGTCATTAGCTGTACAATAATAACACTTCTTTCTAAGCTGTTGTGAGGATCAAACTTACAAAGTACTTGGCATTGAGCCTGACACATCATAGATGCTCAATAAATTTCAGGTGAAGGGAGGGTAGGGAGAGAAGCTGCAAATAAGCTTATAGGCTCACGACCAGTTGTGAGAGAGACCTATGTGGGTCACTGTGGCCTTTGCCATCTATGCAGAGAGATGGCTGGGCTGGATAGCATTAAGGCCAGACACCATCTTGAGAGGAAAAGCTAACTGAGCAGGAGTGTGCAACATCCAGGCTGATGGAGATCAAGACAAGGAAGACCAACAGTGAATGCAGGAGGTCTCCGTGAAATTGCATGCAGCATTTGACTATGACAGGGCCCATTGCTGAAGGCCCGGCTCAAAGGGTCTTGCCACGTCTTGCCAAGTGCGATAAGCTGGCATGAGACAGTGGGAAGCACATTCTCACCCTCACCCTGGGGCTTTGAAAACACACTTGACTGGTCCCCACTTCCAGAGGTTTGGTTTCAAGTACCCTAAGGTAGACCCAAGACTGGGAATCTTCAGAAAATTCAGGTGTAGGCACGATGAGAATCACTACTCTAAAATGAAGACAGCCCGGGGCAGCTGGGTGGCTCAATCAGTTGAGCATCCAACACTTGATTTCGGCTCAGGTCATGATCCCAGGGTTGTAGGATCAAACCCCACATCTGGCTCCATGTGAAACCTGCCTAAGATTTTCTCTCTCTCTCTCTCTCTCAAATAAAAATAAAATAAGGCAAAGACAGCCCAGTCCAGAGAGGGGAGGGAGTGCCACACTTCCTAGACCAGAAGAGACTGAGTTTGCCCCTAGGCCCCCAGAGTGTCCCCTGGGGCGTAACTGAAGGAATGCAGGGCTGCAACTCTTACCTGCCCTGGTTGGGAGTAGCTTAGCATTAGAGCTGGCCCATTCACAGATCAAATGGCAGGGAACAGGGACAGATGAGGGTAGGAAAAATGAGGCTAATGGGCACACCTCTTCTGATCTCAAAACCCCATCCCGCCTCTCCAGCCCTTCCCCTAAGGAAACCAGCTGCTCTTTGGGAGGAAAGAAGTCCTTTGGGAGGTGATAGAGTAGAACATCTTCTTTTCCTTCATCTCCCCTCCAACAGCCATTGGGGAGCTGCCTTTCACTTCTCCTGGGGATCAGCTCAGAGATGGCAGTGTAGAGCTCATGGCCATTCTAAGAATGTAGGGAATTTTTTTGGATAAGAAATGAAGCCACAGCCAGCTGCCGCAGACTCTTAGTTTGAAGAGGTCATAGCCAAGAATGAGAAAAAAGGTAAGGGAGGAACTCATTAAAAAATTACAATCAGCTGACATTTATTTGAAAAATGCCTAGTTCCCTACTCTGTGGATTGCCACAATCCGTATACGTAAAAGGTCATCAGGATGATGACACCTATTACAGTTCACAAGAAATAGCCCACCAAGAAATGGCATCGCACAATGACTTCTAGAAAAAGTTGTCCTTTATCACGCTGGTCCTCCCTAGACCCTACAAGCATTTGATCATACCAACCTGATAAAAAATCATTGATCAAGAGTTGCATGCAATGCAAACAGCCTCTTTCTCAGCCTCTGCCTGGAAAAAATAAAATAAAATAAAAAGTGAGGGCCCTGGATCAGTAAGAAATCAAAGTCTCCTCCCCTGGACTTTAACTGCAGAGGCATAGCCCGGGGAGGGGGTGGGGTGGGGTGGGGTGGGGTGGGGTGGGGTGGGCGAGAGCAGTTGAAATAAGAGTAACAAAGGTTAACCTGCCACTGATCTTGATGTGTCCCCACCTCTCCAGCCTCACCCCACCTTCATCGCCTTCATACACCTACATATGAACCTCACCTCGTCCCACCTTGCTGTGAACTCAGTGCTGTGCAAAACGAAAGCTTTTGTGTCCACAAAGTATTCCCTCCTTCCCCCTCCCCACCCAAAGCAGGAAATTTTGTAAAGTGGTTCGTGATCCTAGAAGGTACTTAATTGTAGAAAGACCTGGAAATAAAGGGTCTCCCATCCCCTGTGGGCAGAGACCCATCGTAGACTATTTTCGTTCAATCATCTCTTCCTTTTTGGAAATTAACAGCTCAAGTCTCTATTGATTTAACATGCTGTCCCTGGGATGCAGTGTGGATTTCACACAAGTAATGAGGACAGGCTGTTCTGTGATTATTTAACCCTTCTGGTCCTTTATTTTTGTAATTTTCTCTAAAATGAAAACAACGTGGGCACCTGGGTGGCTCAGTCAGTTAAGCGTCTGACTTCTGCGCAGGTCACGATCTCACAGCTCGTGAGTTCGAGCCCCACATCGGGCTCTGTGCTGACAGCTCAGAGCCTGGAGCCTGCTTCCAATTCTGTGTCTTTCTGTCTCTCTTCCCCTCTCCCACTCATGCTCTGTCTCTGTCTCTCTCTCAAAAATAAATAAACATTAAAAAATTTTAAAAAATAAAATAAAATGAAAACAACCCAAACACATAAATCTATTAGAGGGAAGAAGACCAACTCTTGCATTTCCTCTTGGGCTTTAAATATATATAGTGAAATATACTGTAGCAATAAGGGGATTTCAGTCTGTGTCTCTGCAAGGTACTCTGAACCACAGATACTCTTGTGAAGGAGCAGGCTCTGTAATGCAGTAGGACAGTAAGTAAGAGAGAGGACAGGGCAGGGGAGGGGGGGGGGAAATGAGCAAGCTCCTTAGTTTTCCCTCTTGGGTCTCTGCCTCTTTCTCTTTGAGTAGCCGGGGGGCTGTGCTTGCTTGTGATGATATCATTGTGCACAGAGTAGAAATCAAGATGGCGGACTAAATGAGGCACCAGGACTTGGGTGTGAAGAGCTGGAGGATGAGGGAGGAAAGGTAGGTAGAGTTGCCGTTTAAAGTACAGTAAATGGGGTAATTGTCAGGATCAATCAACTACTTGATACAAAATTGAATTCTCAGGGAGTATTCCTCCCTCTGCTTTGATGCAGGAAGAAGAAGAGTCCTTAATTCCTCATGATTTCAAGGACCAGGAAGGTCTTCTAAATTGAGGGAGGGGGGGAATAAAAAGAGAAGCCTTCTTACCCAGGCCACTTAGCAAGCGTTCAGTGGGCACACCTGCGAGGTGCAAAAGCCGGAGGTGAGCTGAGGAGAAGCCCCACTTCTGCCATGGACTTGGAAGTTGCACGGATGGAGAGGTCACCGTGACACCCTGGTTTGTGCCATGCTCAGGTAGTGTCACAGTCTCACACGCTATTACAAGTGAGTCCCATTTGTCTCTGGAATCCTCCTCCCCACGCTTACCTTGTGGGGGGGCCATCCCTGTGTGGTCAGCAAGTTTTGTTCCTGTGGCTCCCCACCTCCACCCTCCCCTTTCATTTCCCCCTCCCTGAGCTTATGTCTTAGTTCCTTGTCTCAGTTAGACTCTGAGCAGGGCCGTGGAAAGAGCGCCCGGTTCTGCTCTTACTGGGTGAATTTTGGCAAGTCATTCCATTTCTTTGAGTCTCAACTTTCTCTATAAATAAGGATAATAGTAACACTTGTCTTGTATTGCGAGGATTAAGTGAAATGAGGAATGAGAAATTAACTACAGCGAATTTCCATAGAGAATGTCCCACATGCCAAGCACTGTGTTGAATGCTGTCTGTACTATATCCCACGTCATTCTTCCAACACCCAGTAATGCAGGCATTTTTCTGCTCATTTACAGGTGAGGACACTGAGGCTTAGAGAGATTGAGTAATGTGCCTAAGTCATTGCTAGTTTACGGAAGTGTCCGGATTTGTATTCGATCTGAATAGTCTTACTCTAAAGTCCATGCTGGTAACCAGTGTCCCACCACCTCTATAAATGCCCCTGTAAAATGGCATGTCAGCAGAAGATATTTTTATTAGATACAGCTAGTACACAGTGCTAGCTTCATTAGTAGACAGATCTGAAGGGACCAAAGATTGTATCATTTACACATAAAAAATGCAGAGCAATTAATTTACATAGAACCACAGGCTTTTACAGGTGAAAGGGGATTTGAGATGATCCAGGCTTGTGCTTTGCAAATTCTGCTTCTCAGAAGCCCCATACCAAGCTGTGCTTTTATCTCTTATAAAATTTGTTATTATTTCTAGGTAGCATTTTGTCTGAAGAATAATTCTAGAGCTTACTCTTTTCTAATTCACTATCATTTTACAGTGGCCTTTTTTTTGGGGGGGGGGCATTTTACCGGAGCCATAAGAGATAAAAGAGACACAATGATTCCCGAGTTCTGGCCCAGGGCTCTCTTTACTCCTCAATCCTATCTCTTGACACAATGTGTCCAATGTAGTAAAGTTTTGAGAAAATTAAAAATTAACTATATATACATATATATGATCTTATAAAATTATAAAATTATAAAAACCTTATAAAATTAACTATATATATACATATATATGAATATATATACATATATATGAATATATATATGTGTATATATATGAATATATATGTATATATATATATATATATATATATATATATATGATCTTTGTCAAAGATATATCTCAGGAAGGCACATAGATCTGGCTGATCTAAGCAAAGGTAGTGGTAATGAGGCACGGTGACCAGTATAAAGTAATGAGGCGTGGTACCAAATCATTTAAAAAGATTTGGAGGGGCTTGAAATTGATGTCAGTAATGACTATGATGAAGTTGCCTCCTACAGAAGTAAGCAGAAGAATACCGTCTCATGAGGGCCTTAAATTCAAGGATCCATTCGTTCAGCCATCGTTTGGGAAACATCTCTCTACCGGGCACTATACTAGACAGAGGGACCACAAAGATGAAGAAGACAGTGTCCCTGCATTCAAGAAGCTGACATCCTGGAGTAGGTTGTGAAGTGGCAGATGCTTTAGTGTGGTGAGAATAGTGACAGAGAATTACAGTGAGTCCTGGGGATACTTTGATAACCGACATCTTATCCTGCCCGGGGTGGGGAGAGTGCAGTCGTCAGGTAATCTTCCTGGCAGATATAACATCTGAGAAGAATTCAGATTCAAGGAGATTGACATCAGAGGGCATTGTTCTAGCCTTAGGTAGAATAGAATTTAGCTTCTTTCTACTTTTTCTGATGAAGCAGAGATGGGCCATCCAGCAAGGCTCCTTGACCATAAGCCACAAACAGATGAACCCAGACTGCATTGCCTCAAGGGTGTTGCTCACTAGAAGTTCTGCTTTCAATTACTATGAATAGTTTCTTAAGATTATTTCTTCTCATAGAGATGAAAACAGCTATTCCTCAGAATCAGAGCTGGTGGCGTTTTCCTCGGTAATTACTTAGATCTCGCCTCTTGTGCAGGATTTCTAAATAAGTGTATGCTACGAGAGCCACACTACATAGCTAGTAGACGCTTGACAAACAATACAAGAATTAACTGTACTAGCTATGAATTTGGACTAGATGAATTTGTACCAGGTCAAATTGCTGAAACAAATGGACTCCAAGATATAATGGATGAAATCCAGCAACATATATCACTCCTGAAACAGGGCGAATAGTCGAAGACATCAACAGCTATCTTCCACCTGAGGAATCACTCCTCTCTCTTAGATTTCATTTCCTGAGGGCCTCTGTCTCTCTGTGTCTAATTAGAGGAAGGGAAAAGTAAGAGTGAACACCTTCTTAAAGAGCTATACCCAGGACTGGCACAAATTGGTCCTCTTCATGTTTTATTGACAAAGATTTGTCACGTGGTCACATATGGCTTCTGAGGCTGGTGGGAAATGTAGTTCCAGGCTGAGCAGATGCTTCCAGCCACAACTCTATTGACACAGATGAGAAAGATTTTGGTGGGCAGCTACTGTCTTCATCACATAAATGGAAAGAAAGTGAACCATCAAAAATATCTAAGAACATAACTAATAAGACTGCCTCTAGCTCCAGAACATTTTATAATTACTTGCTTGCTAATGTCAATACCTGACCACATATACCCTTAAAAATTTCAGATAGAAGGGGTGCCTGGATGGCTCAGTCAGTTAAGTGTCGGACTTCAGCTCAGGTCATGATCTCACAGTTTGTGAGTTCAAGCCCCACATCAGGCTCTGTGCTGACAGCTCAGAGCCTGGAGCCTGCTTTGGATTCTGTGTCTCCCCCTCTCTCTGCCCCTCCCCTGCTCACACACACACTCTCTGTCTCTCAAAAATAAAATAAAAACATAAGTTAAAAAATTTTTTCAGATAGAAGCCGATTCACAAATGGAAAACCTGGGACTATGATCAGGTGATTATATATTACTTGTTTGTCAGAATCCTGATTAATTTTTTTAAAAATATTTAAGAAATGTGACAACTAGACAAATAATATTAATAGAAGTTATTAATCAGAAGTTTTCAATCAGAGCAATTTTATCACACCAGCACATTTTTTTCAATATCTTTTTCATGCTAAATACTTTGGGGTAATACAAAAAAAGATACTGTCATTAAAAAAAATTTTTTAATAGATATATGTAAATATGCAATTAAGATTGAAATAGAAGTGATGCAGTACAATGATACTGTTGACTGCCAAATGGATTACGCACAAAAAAGTCTAGGTATGGTCAGAAGGCATGGAGAAAGCAGGGTTTGAGCCAAGTCTTGAAGTGTGGGCGAAGTGTTGAGAGGCATAATGATTGGGAATGCATTACATGCATGGAAGTTCCTGAGGCAAAAGAGAATGAAGCACATGTGAGGATCAGAGGGGAGATCATCATGAGTGAAGAAATGGATAACAATGATTCATTATGGTGGTGACTTTCCATGAGCAGGACAAGGGAGGGAGGGAGAAAGGATGAGAGAAACAGGGAGTTAACCTTCTGCTCCCTGGGTGGAAATGAGGAATGAGGTAGAAAGTAGTGTGTAGCTTAAAAAGCTATGAGTTCAAGCCCCACATTGGATGTGGAGATAGATAGATAGATAGATAGATAGATAGATAAAAAGAAATATAGAAAGATAAAATTTGTTTATTGAAAATATTTGACCTTTTTTTCAAACCCGGATAGACTTCAAGTTTTGAAGCACCTGTAAACCTTTCAGACTAAAATTAAGATTCCACTTAGCATGACAGTGACTGGTACAATGCACTTAATAAGTGGCCAATAAATGATCAAACTGATAGACCGATTGATAAACACCTTAAGGCAGGTTCACAGAATAACCACATGGTAGGCAGAATTCTAAAGATAGCCCCCAAGATTCCTGTCTTCTGGTTATTCAATCAAAACTAATCTAGTAATTCTGTGAAGAGATTTTGCAAATATAATTACAGTCCCAAGTTAGTTGACCTGAAGATATGGAGAGCCCTTTACAAGCTGGGTTTTTTCTCTGGCTGGTAACAGAAGAAAAAGTCAGAGAGATTGGAAGTGAAGGAATCTGTGTGCTATTGTTTACTTTGAAGATGAAAGAGCCCGTGTGAGAAGGAATGTGGGTAGCTTCTAGAAGCAGAGAGTGTACCCTCACCTGCTTGTACTCTATCTCAAAATAAATAAATAAACTTGAAAAAACAGGGGGGTGGGGGCGCCTGGGTGGCTCAGTCAGGTAAGCGTCTGACTCAATCCCTGCGCAGGTCATGGTCTCGTGGTTTGTGGGTTCGAGCCCCACATGGGGCTCTGTGCTGATGGTGCGGAGCCTACTTGGAATTCTGTCTCTCCTTTTCTCTGCCCCTCACCTGCTTGTGCCCTTTCTATCTCAATATAAAGAAATAAACTTTAGAAGCAGAGAGTGGCCTCCAATGACAACCAGCAAGAAAATGGGGACCTCAGCCATAAGATACCAGATTCTACCAACAACCCAAATGAAGAGACAGATTCTTTCAGAGAGCCTCCAGAAAAGAGCCCAGTCTGGCCAACACTTTGATTTTGACCTTGTGAAACTCTAAGCAAAGAGCCCAGCTGGGCTACCCAGACTTTTGACCTACAGAACTATGACCTAATAAATGAATATTGTTTTGAGCTACTAAGTTCGTGGTGACTTGTTATTTAGCAATAGAAAACTAATATAAATGGGGTGTCTGGGTGGCTCAGTTAAGCATCTGACTCTTGATTTTGGTTCATGTCATGATCTTACGGTTCATAAATTCGAGCTTCACAAAGAATATGGAGCCTGCTTGGGATTCTCTCTCTCTCCCTCTTTCTCTGCCCCTTCCCTGCTCATGCACACACACTCTCTCTTTCAAAAACAAATAAATAAACTTAAAAAAAAAAAAGAAAACAAATATAAATGGATACCTGAATTCAATTAAGCAGGGGTTGTATATTTCACAACTCAGTTCTAATTATCTGTGAAAACTTCTGATCATCCCAGAGTGATCTTTATCTCCTTTCTAATCCTATGGGACTTCATTTCTATCATTCTGGAGATAGATATCACATGTTGCCTGGCACTTTGTGTCCTTGACCTTCCTTATGCCCCTTGATCGTGAGCTCCATGATGGAAAGAATCAGTTTGTTACAGTTTCTCCTTCCAAGAGTATGGGAATGTCAGAGGAGGTGGCAGGCAAGCCAGGTTTTCAAGAATTTTCTATCAACAAAAGCAAATGAAATGTTCTTGAGAAAGAGCAAATGGCTATCGTTTTCTCTCATAAATAAGACTGAGACAACATTCAGTTGCTAAGATCAAGGTTACCGATCTCCTGTGAGTGCCAGCCTGACCAGGGTACTATCACTACATAATGGGCAAACCAGAATGACTGGTCTGACTCAGAAAGGTATAATTGAGACCCTTCCAATTATGAGTCGGTTTTATTTTTGGTGCCAGTTATTACTCCATAACCATGGCTTCACCCTGCCACGGGTTGCTGCTGAGGCTATGACCACGGCAGGCTGATGAGGCCTGGCTTACAAATTACAACATTCTTTCCTTAGGTAAGCGTGTGAAAACAGTCTTCCTAGCCTCTAGATGCAGTATTCTTTATTTCTGAGAAATTCCTTAATGCACGTGTATTTTTAAAATGAGTGGATTTTATCCTCTTACCTTTATGCATGACCCACTAATGCAAATAATTTATATGTTTTATATACCTGTAGACTGATTCCATAACAAGTTGGCAATGTGTTCACATAATCCTGAAAGAAGGTGTCAGAGGGCCTGCTCCTGAGCTAAGAATTAATTTCTCCTTCATTCCCCTACAGTGCCAGAAGGAGTGATCAGACAGTCCCTGAAAAATAAGTTTTACTTGGGACCAATGTTTAACCTGAGGTTAGAATGTCCGGTTTTCAGAAACTCTCATGAATCCTAATGGTGATTTTATTTGTTAACGTTCAGAAACTAAATCAAATGCAGGTTTTGAAAAGGTTTTTCAGATAAAAAAAATATTTTAAAATGTACTAAAATTTTAAATTTTACAATATTTTTACCAGCCTCTTGTATGCTACAATGCCCCTTTATTTTGAGATTGATCTATCTGCCGCCCCTTTTCCAGTTTTGCAGTAATTCTGAGGGTATCCTGAAGTCTTCCTGCTCAGCATTGCCACCACCACCACATTCCAGTACAAATTTGGCATATTCTACCTTCAAAATATCTTTCAGGGGCTTGTGGGTAACTCAGTTGGTTAAGCATCAGACTCTTGATTTCAGCTCAGGTCATCATCCCAGGGTCATGAGATCAAACTGCACATTGGGCTCGGGCTGAGCTCGGGCTGCTTAAGATTCTCTCTCTTTCTCTCTCTCTCTCTAAAAAGGAAAAATAAAAATATATTTCAGGGGTGCCTGAGTGGCTCAGTTGGTTAAGTGCCTGAGTCTTGATCTCAGCTCAGGTCTTGATCTCAGGGTCATGAGTTCAAGTCTCACAATGGGTTACGGTGGTAGGCGTGAGGCCTACTTAAAATTTAAAAAAATAATAAAAAATATATATATCATTCAAAACCCTTCTCAAGTTGCCTGGCTGGCTCAGTCAGTAGAGCATCCGACTCTTGATCTTGGGGTCATGAGTTTGAGGCCCATGTTGGATGTAGAGATTACTTAATATATACATAAATACCTTTCCATTTCTCCATCTTTCTCCTCACTGCCTTGGTTAGGGTCCCTTGTATTCTAGCCTTTCTCTCCTGTAAACCAGATCTAGAATGATTTTTCTAAAACAACAATCCAGTTCTCTTTCACTTAAAATCCTCTGTCCCACTGACATCAGAGGACGCTTCACACTCTTGAGTCAGCCTGGTTGTGCTTTTGCCTACTTCACCAGCCCTGTCTCCACCTTCACCCTCTTTCTTTATTTCCAGGGCTTCTCAAAGTGTAGTCCTTAGACCATACCTAAGAAAATCACTGCTTACTAAATTTATAGTTTCCTGGGTCCTGTCTGAGGTCTACAGAATCAAAAATTGTGGGAGATGGGGCCAGAAATCTGCACGGTTAAGTTTTGGGGTGATTCTCAGGCAACATGGCAGTCTTGTAGGTGCCGGCAGCCTTTCCAAACTACTTTAAAAAATTTTTTTTAATGTTTTTATTTATTTTTGAGAGACAGAGACAGAGCATGAGCAGGGGAGAGACAGAGGGAGAGGGAGACACAGAATCTGAAGGGGGCTCCAGGCTCTGAGCTGTCAGCACAGAGCCCCCAATATGGGGCTCCAACCCACGAACCATGAGGTCATGACCTGAGCCAAAGTCGGATGCTCACCCAACTGAACCAACCAGGCGCCCCTCCAAACTACTTTTTCAGTGTTCCACATTCTCTCTTCTTTATATCTTGGTCTCTGCACCCTGCGCAGACACACTTCTTTGCCTTGCTAAATTTGGACTGTGCTTCTAGAATTGTCCTAAAAGCTCTTTAAGGATCACCTTTAGGAAGCCTGCCCTGACTCCCCTAGGCTGCATTGCCCTTAAAGGCAAAGAATTGTAGTTTGTTATTGTTGCTGCCAGTTATCTGTCTTTCCCACGACCAGGTAAGCTGTGCGCAAATAGGGGCTGTTTCTTTCATCTCTGCCCCGCCCCCCCCCCCCCCCCCCCCGCTCCCCACCACAGCCACCTTCCCAAACTGGCAGAGTGCTGGGAATGTAGAGGTCTCTAATAAGTATTTGTGAATGTGTGAATAAACCAACACATGCACACTTTTCAGATATTATTAGGAAAACAATAATCTGATACAAGAGTTAAAAATTAAAAGGAGTTCTTAAACTGAGGGAATTGTGCTGTTCTCTAATAGATGGTTGTATATGGTAAATTGTAGTTTTACAGACCTCCGAACTTTTCACTTCTTCCTGATGGTGTTTTGAGCTCTGATGCACTGTGCTATAGATGGATTGATCTGGGAGTTAGACAGTCCTGGGCTCAAACCTCAGCTTTGCCAAGTACCAGCAGTGTGATTTCAAGCAGGCTGCTTAATTTCTCATTACGTGAGTCAGAAAAGTCTTTTCACGTATGCTGAGGAAATAATATACCTACTCATAGAGGGAAAAGAGGATGTAATGAAATAAAGTGTGTAAGACATAGTGGGTGGTGAAAAGTGCTTATTCTTTCTCATTTATCATTAGAAAGGAGCTTAGACTATTATGGAGTTACTACTGTGTGTCAAGTATTTTATTACTTATTGGGGGTGGAAAGCAAAAAAATACATAGAATAATGTATAGAACAATATAATAGAATAATGCCTTCTTATTCAAGAGATATTGTTTCAAAACAGCTTATAATGTGTTAAGGATTATAAGCTAATAACTCAACTTTATTAATTTTTATAGAAAAACAAAAAATTCAGCTACCAGGAGATTGCTAGTTGTTTTCTAGAATTCATCTCTCCCTATTCCACTGTGGGTGAACTCCTGATTGTAAGCCAAGTACATGGCTGCTTGGAAAAGAGATTACATTTCCCAGGCTCCTTCACTGCTAAATGTGATCATGTGCCCAAGTTCTGACTAATGGGATATGAATATAGCACGAGAAGATTGCAGAAAAGATCCTTTTATTTTTTTTATTTAAAAATTTTTTTTAATGTTTATTCATTTTTTTTTTTAATTTTTTTTTCAACGTTTATTTATTTTTGGGACAGAGAGAGACAGAGCATGAACGGGGGAGGGGCAGAGAGAGAGGGAGACACAGAATCGGAAACAGGCTCCAGGCTCTGAGCCATCAGCCCAGAGCCCGACGCGGGGCTCGAACTCACGGACCGCGAGATCGTGACCTGGCTGAAGTCGGACGCTTAACCGACTGCGCCACCCAGGCGCCCCTGTTTATTCATTTTTAACAGAGAGAGACACACACAGAGCATGAGCAGGGGAGGGACAGAGTGAGAGGGAGATACAGAATCCAAAGCAGGCTCCAGGCTCTGAGCTGTCAGCACAGAGCCCGACGCGGGGCTCAAACTCACAGACCGCGAGATCACGACCTGAGCCAAAGTTGGACGCTCAACCGACTGAGCCACCCAGGTGCCCCCAGAAAGGATCCTTAAGGAGAGGGAGCCTACTGTCTGTCTCCATTTTCTCCTTTTGGCTGATGGACTGGGACCTTGATGGTTGGAGCTACAGACATCATCCTAGGCCGTGGTGCAGAAGCTGTATATCGAGGATAGAAAAGCAGCAAAAATCCAGGAGCCTGGTTCCTGATGATTCCATGACCACCACCATACCAGCCCCAAATTGTCTTATGTTTATTTGAGACAAAACTTTAATCCACTGTTGTTTGGCTTCCCTCCGTTCACAGCTGAAGTGAATACTAACCAATACAAACTAACTTACAAAACTTGAAGCTGTCTTTAAGTTTTTAATGCAAAAAAAGGCTTATGTGATAGAAGTGAAAACAATGCTGGAGACAAAATTGTGTATGCAAAAATACATGGAAGATATAAATAGGAAAGAAATACACCAAGTTGTTAACTTTTTGATTTAGGATGAGAGAGTACTGGCTAGGTTTTTTTTCCGTTGCATATTTTTCTGTACTTCCTCCCAATTTCTTAACTTAAAAATATTTTCCATCTTTTTTAGTGGATATACATTTGAGTTCAATTGCTAGCAATCACTGTACACATTTAGTGTTTTTTAGTGTTTTTTACATTATTTCCTATACCTGTAGGAGAGAATAGCATGGTGGTTGAGTCAGTCAGTTCTGGGTTCAGTATCATTTTCTGCCTGTTTGAACTTAGGCACGTTACTTCACTGAGCCCCAGTTTCTTCATCTGTAAACTGGGTATGATAATTTAACCAATGAAAAGGACTATGGCTTGAATTAAATAAGGTAATGGATACAAAATCACTTAGCACCATGCATACAGTGAGCAGTCAATAAACTATGGAGTATTGTCATTATATCTATGTAATATGGTGATAGAGTCCCCTTGCTGGCATTTTCATTAGCTATATATCAGTATTGTATAGCTTACTTGGCTATGTATGCCCCTACTACTAGAAATTTATGTGGTCCTCAGTTTTTCATTAGTAAGTAAGACAGAGTTGAATCATCCAAGATGAGAATCCCTTCCAGGCAGGAGGGTCAAGGATAAAAGCTAAGATGAGCATCTATGATCTAACAATAAGAAAACTACAGCATTTAGGGACGCCTGGGTGGTGGCTCAGTCAGTTGAGTGTTGGACTGTCGATTTTGGCTCAGGTCATGATCCCAGGGTTGTGGGATCAAGCCCCACATTGGGCTCTGAGCTAAGCATGGGGCCTCCTTAGGATTCTTTCTCTCCCGTTGCCCCTCTTCCTCACTATCAATCTCTCTGTCTCTCAAAAATAAAGAAAAAACTGCAGCTTTTAAGATATAAAAAGTATTTAATAAAATCTAGAATATTATGATTATTGCTAATAATTTACCAAGTAGTAAAAACAAATGGCATAGCATCCCAATCAATGGTTATTAATTTATTTTACATTGAGAATAGCTTTGGTGGGGGCAAAAAAACCAACCCTGTTTTCAAAAAAGAAGACAGTAGCCTAGAAGAGTGTGTGTGTGTGTGTGTGTGTGTGTGTGTGTGTGTGGTAGAAGGGATGATTATTGAGGGAGGATCTTTTTTTTTTTTTATATTTTATTTTTAAGTAATCTCTACACCCAACATGTGGCTTGAACTTACAACCCCAAGATCAAGAGTTGCGCGCTCCAGCTCGGTCAACTGAGCCAGCCAGGCGCCCTGAGGGAGAGTCTGAAGGGATAGTCTGTCGAGTTGGGATTTGATACAAAAAGTGTTCTGGAATAGATATGGTTCAAGTAATAAGTCTTTCAGTTTTCTCCAATATTTTCCTAAGTTGCTCAAGAGTTTATTTTCACTGGAAATTATATTCTAACAGAAGTGTAAAGTAATTCCGTGCTCAATGATGAAAGCAAAGCCATAAAAGAAATCTCAAGAGGGCTAAAAGTAACACGAGGAAAGAAGTCAGCATGTATTTTTTAAACAATGGGAAGAATTCCCATTTGTTTGCAATTAAATACTAATAAAGTCCTGTTTTCCACAAAGGGATAAATAGGTCTGTTATTACTCTTACTAAGAGGCAATCTGAGTAACCGGGGAACTACACTTATTCGTCTTAACCAAGTTTTTGAAAAGTTATTTTTGTGTCGGAGGAAGAGTTCACCCAATATCCCATTGCTTTTTTTAAATTTCCCAGCATCCTTTGTTGTCAGGTTAGGGCCATGGATGTGACTAGTCCTTGCAGGAGACCAAGCAGAAGCGATATGTTGTGTGACCCTTCTGGTCTGAGGTTGGGAGTAGTGGGGATGGAACCACATGCTGAGATGGTAGTGTCACGAGAGATGGAGCCTAGATCCCTAAGTCACCAAATGGAGGAGAGTTTCACCAGCCTTCTTTGGACTTTGTTTGTTTGAAAATTTTTTAAATGTTTATTTCTGAGAGAGAGAGAGAGGCAGACACAGAATCCGAAGCAGGCTCCAGGCTCTGAGCTGTCAGCACAGAGCCTGATGCAGGGATTGAACCCAAGAACCATGAGATCATGAGCTGAGCTGAAGTCGGACACTTAACCAACTGAGCCACCAGGCGCCCCTGTTTGCTTGTTTAAAGTTTATTTATTTATTATATGTGTGTGAGAGAGCGTGTATGAGCAGGAGAGGGGCAGAGAGAGAGGGAGAGAGAGAATCCCAAGCAGGCTCTGTGCTGTCAGTGCAAAGCCTGATGTAGGGCTCAGTCTCACGAACAGTGAGATCATGACCTGAGCAGAAATCAAGAGTTGGACATTTAACCTACTGACCCACACAGCACCCTCCTTCTTTGGACTTTGAGTAAGAAATAACTTTTTCAGGGCACCTGGCTGGCTCAGTCGGTGGAGTGTGCAAGTCTTAAGCTCAGGGTCGTGGGTTTGAGTCCCATGTTGGATGTAGAAATTACTTAAAAATAGAGTCTTGGGTGGCTCAGTCGGTAGAGCATCTGACTCTTGATCTCAGAGTTGTGAGTTCAAGTCCTATGTTGGTCACAGAGCCTACTATAAAGAAAATCTTAAAAAAAAAAAAAAAGGAAGTAATTTTTTGTGATGTTAAGTCACTATATTAGTTTGCGAGTTTGGGAATGCTGCCGTAACAAAATTCCACATACTGGGTGGCTTAACCAACAGAGATATATTTTCTTATGGTTCTGGAGGCTAGAAGTCTAAGCTAAGATATCTGGCAGATTTGGTGTCCTCTCCTTAGCTTGTAGATTGCCACCTTCTTTCTGTGTTTACTCATGGCCTTCTCTTCATGTGGGTATATGATGTCTCTTCCTGGTATCTGGTATCTCTTCCTCTTCTTATGAGGACACCAGTCATATTGGAGTAGGGCCCCACCCTAATGGCCTCACTTTAACTTAATCATCTCTTTACAAACCTCTAAATATGGTACATACAAAGGTACTGGGCATTGGGACTTCAATATATGCACTTTGCAGGGACACATTCATCCCTAACAGTCACTGAGAATCCAGAATTTATTTTGTTAGCACAGCGCGCCCTAGCTTATCCTGACTAATACAGTTTCCTGGGAACAGGAATGAAGATGTGTTTGTTTTGAACACATGAACTTATGTTTATATATGTTGATGTGTGGATGTGTGTGGATGTGATCTACAGAACATCACAGTCTCTGAATGACTTACAAGATACCAAGGTATTATTCCCCTTATCCTTCGGAATACCTGGGTAGGTGCTGGGAGGTGGGAGCCTCTAGACTGTTCAACCCAGGTCATGAGCAGGCTCCTCATGTACCAGTGTAAATATATTCTTCCAACTGTGCATGAGTTTTTAAAAATATTTTTTAATGTTTATTTTATTTTTGAGAGCGAGAGAGAGAAAGAGCGTGAGTGGGGGAAGGCAGAGAGAGAGAGAGAGAGAGAGAGAGAGAGAGGGAGGGCAGAGGGGCAGAGAGAGGGAGATACAGAATCCAAAGTGGGTTCCAGGCTCTGAGATGTCCACACGGAGCCTGACGCAGGGTTTGAACTCACAAACTGTGAGATCATGACCTGAGCCGAAGCCAGATGCTTAACCAACTGAGCCACCCAGGCACCCCACGAAGTGTGCACTAGTTTTTTAAATGGTTAAAAAGTACTTTCGTCCACTGTGAATAATTATATATCATGTCAGCATATATTTTGTGAATTTCCTCCATTTTAGAGAATATAGGGAAAATTTATTGAGAAAATAAGTGCCAAGCACTGTTCTAAATTCATTGTTCTAATAAGTATAACTCTACCTGAGTATTTAACTCATCATATTCTCAAAATAATCCTACAAAAAGGATAATGGTACCATCCCATTTTGCAGATGAGAAGACTGAGCAGCATTGATGAGTTAAAGACTTTCTCAAGATTCCACAGATGACAAATAATGGAGCCAAAATTTGAAACTAGGCAACCTGATTCTAATCTTTCCGAAGTAGCACTTACAGCCGTTGCCATTTTTAAGCAAAAAAAAAAATAAAAAAAAAAAATTAATCTGTGAACTTCATGGCTGGATTTGTAATTTACTTTTTTCCCTTTATGTCTCCCATGTAGTGGTTGAGTCAAGTTTTCTCTTTGATGCCTTTCAAGAGTGATTGTGTTGGTTTTGAAACAAATTAAAATCCTTGCTCTGAAAAAATAATGTACCCCAATACATGAGAAAACACCATGGGAGCTGAGGATCAATGCTGTAATTCCAAGCAATTCAATTCAGCAATGTATTTGCCAAGTAACTACTCAGGCTCAGGCTCTGTGTGGAGTGCTGGGGATACAGTACAGACTAAGATGAAATGCCATTCCTTGCCTCGTAGGTCCCAGCCACCATTACTTAGGGGTTTATGGTATGTTAGTGAAGATAAAAGGCTTAAGGACCATGGTGGTTTAGATCTATTCTAAGTTCCTAAGGAAAAACTTAGAAATTAAAACTGAAAAAATTTAAATATGTGATCATTCATTTAAAATAATAATAAATCTATTATATGTTAACAAAAATAATATGTCTTATGAAAAATAATTATTTCCAAAGCAAAAACAAATTTTGGAGAGAAGAATGGCGTTGGTTTTGTTGTGGTTGCTGTTGTTTTACTAATCTTCATAATGTCATGCTTAATAGAAGACAGATTCTAAGATCTGCTTCTTCATTCAATCTGCTGTGAAATCTTTGCGTTCAAACACATGAAGTCACACAGGGGTGCCTGGGTGGCTCAGTCTGTAGAGCATACGACTCTTGATCTTGGACTCGTGAGTTCAAGTCCCACGTTGGGAGTAGAGTTTACCATTAAAAAAAAAAAAAAAACGGTAACTACAAGAGAAAAAAACATAGATACACTAAAAGGACCATTAAAGAAGTACCTGGCTAGCTCAGTCAGTAGAGCATGTGACTCTTGATCTCAGGGTTGTGATTCTGAGCCCCACGTTGCACCTAGAGCTCACTTAATCAAGTAATAATAATAATAATAATAATAATAAAAACCTCTGGCCTGGGGCTCCTGGGTGACTCAGTAGGCTAGGTGACTGACTTCAGCTTGGGTCATGATCTCGTGGTCCGTGAGTTGAAGCTCCACATCGGGCTCTGTGCTGACAGCTGGGAGCCTGGAGCCTGCCTCAGATTCTGTGTCTCCCTCTTCTGTCCCTCCCCCACTCACGCTCTGTTTCTCTTTCAAAAAGGAATAAATTTAAAAAGATTTTTTTTTAAATCTAACCTCACATAGGCAATTGGAAAAAGAGGAGGATTTTAATAGTCTTTTCAGATTATTATGGATATTCTTATTTGATATTACACCAAAACTTGACAAGTGGTAATTTCTTAAAGGTTAGTTGCAATCTGAGATCTGACCTTTTCATGCTCTGTTATATTAAAATCACAGGGCACCTGGGTGGCTCAGTCAGTTTAAGTGTCTGACTTCGACTCAGGTCATGATCTCTTGAATTCAAGCCCTGCATCAGGCTCTGTGCTTACAGCTTAGAGCCTGGAGCTTGCTTCAGATTCTGTGTCTCCCTCTCTCTCTTCCCCTCCCCTGCTTATGCTCTCTCTCAAAAATAAATAAATATTAGAAAAAATTTTTAAAAAGTCAATTTACCTATCTCATCCTTTGAATGGATATTTTACCAGTGCATGATTCTATAACATCATGCATTTTCATTCAGACAATATTGGTTCATTGAGTTATGGATATCTTCCAAATGCTGACACGTAACATTATACAAAACCCCAAAAAATCACATTCATTAATATCGCCACTGATGTCACTGGGAAGGTCTTTAAATACCAGAAAGCTGTCAAATTCACAGTGGCAGAAAGAAGATTCCTAAAATTCTAATATTCATGTGAAAGCTCAAATTTTATCACTGGCAACAAATACTTTCAATTGTTTTCCTTGAAGTGACAGGCCCACTTTGTTCATTTTTGAGAAAATGTCTGCCAAATACCCAAGTTTGAATACTATAATTTGTCTACCAGTTATTCTTTTAAGTCAAAATAGAGCCCTGTGAAAAAAGCAGTTGGTTCTTTGCAATTCAAAGAACAAGTGTATCCCTCAAGATATCCCCCTATTTAAGTACAAAGCACAGGGGCTTAATATCCACTTCCAATTTCATCACACATAGTATTAAAATCACTCAGGGGCGCCTAGGGGGCTCAGTCAGTTGCATGTCTGACTCTTGATGTTGGCTCAGGTCATGATCTCAGGGTCGTGGGATTGAGCTCCAAGTCAGGCTCCTTGCTGAGCGTGGAGTCTGCTTAAGATTCTCCCCCTGTCCCTCTCCTATTCACGCTCCCTTGCCTGTGCATGCTCTCTGTCTCTCTCTCTTTCCCCTCTCACTCTGCCCCTCTCCACCTCCCCCCCCCATGCTTGCACTCTCTCACAAAAATAAATAAATAAAAATACATGTATGCGAAAAAAAAATGTATGTACTCAAGAGTCAAGATCTAATAAAATTAGGGACTTTTACTCCTTCACCAAGGACATTCTTAAGTGTCTTAAATTTAATTTACTTATTTACTGCTAGTGCTTAGCACTGAATAATATAGTGGCTATTAATACACTTTGATACAAATGCTTTCATTTGTGCTAAGACACCAGCATTGTTACCCACCATTGCTTCTGTACCATCAGTGCAAATGTCAACATAATGAAAAAGGCAAATAATATCTTAATATTATTAGGAAAATAGTTTTGACCTCATAGACCTCTTGAAAGGCTTTTGGTGACAGGGGAGGCAGAGCATTGTTTGAGAACCACCATCACAGAAAATAACCATATCTCCTCATAAAGAATCCTTGATATCTGAAACAGAATGTTGGAGTAGATGACTGATTATTATATATGCCCCTTTAATAGGGTCGCTACTATAAAAGTCACAGATGAGAAAACAAAAGGATTTCGTGCTAATTTAGCTTTTCCAATAAACGTGCTTAAAAACAAACTTAGGGTCAAAAGTTCAGAGATTTTATTGTTAGCTTAGTTATTTATATTTTTGTTTTCAAGCATTAGAAAGTCTATTAGACAGTTTTTTCTCTCTCTTGTTATTTATCCTCTAAAAAATAATCACAGGAGCGCCTGGGTGCCTCAGTTAGTTAAGCATCCAATTCTTTTTTTTTTTTTTAATGTTTATGTACTTTTGAAAGAGAGAGAGTGGGGGAGGTGCAGCGAGAGAGGAGGACAGAGGATCCAAAGTGGGCTCCTCACTGACAGCAGAGAGCCTGATGCTGGACTCGAACTCCAACTGTGAGATCATGACCTGAGCCAAAGTTGGACACTCAACCGACTGAGCCATGCAAGTGCTCCAAAGCATCCATCTCTTGATCTCAGCTCAGGTCTTGGTCTCGGGGTTGTGAGTTCAGCCCCATGTTGGGCTCCATGCTGGGCAAGAAGCCTACTTAGATTAAAAACAAAAACAAAAACATTTATGGAAGAAGATCGGAATAGACATCTCTCCAAAGAAGATATATAAATGGCTAACAAGTAAAACAAAACAAAACAAATGGTTAATAAGTATATAAAAATACGCTCAACATTGTTAGCAGGGATATACAAATCAAACCCATGATGAGATGTCACTTCACACCCACTAAATGGCTAGAAATCAAAAAGTCAGATAATAACAAGTGTAGGAGGATGAGGAGAAATCAGAATTCTCATATACAGCTCGTGAGAATGTAAAATTGTTCAACTGCTTTGGAAAACAGTTTAGCAGTTCCTCAAACAATTAAACAGAATTAAGGGATAATCCGGCAATTCTGTATCTAGGTATATGCCCAAGAATATGGAAAATATATGTCCACATAGAAACCTGTATATGAATATTCATAGCAGCATTATTCAGAATAGCAAAAAAAGCGAAAAAACTCAAATGTCCATCGACAGACAAATGAATAAACAAAATGTAGCAATATCTATGTAATGGAATATTATTTGGTCTTAAAAAAGGAATAAAGAAGCGATACATTCCATCACATGGATGAGCCTTGACTATATTAGCTAACTGAAAGAAGCCAATCACAAAAGACCACATATTAGATGATTCTACTTACACAAAAGTCCAGAATAGGGAAATCTATAGAGACAGAAGGTTAATTAGCAATTACTTAATGGGCGGGGGGTGGGGGAGGCAGGGGGCAGTGAGGAGTGCAGGAGTAGTGGGTTGATAGCTAAAGCATAAGGGGTTTCTACTTGAGATGATGAAAATATTCTAGAATTGACTGTGATGATGGTTATACTTATCTGTGAATATACTAAAAACCATTGAATTGTACCCCCTAGATGGGTGACTTGAATGGTATGTTAATTACATCTCAATAAAGCTCCCCCCCCCAACTAATTACATTGTAGAAGAAATTATAACAAAAAGTTTAACAGCAATAATTTTGTAGAGGAGGAGACTGAAAGCCCAAAAAGAGAGGTAATTGACCTAAAGTCACATAAAAGCTGGGACAAGAACCCAGGTTTCTGGTTCCTGCAGTGAGCGCATTTCATCCCCCGGAATAGTGATACAATATCCCTTTCACTTCTGAGAAGAAAATACTAATGATCATACCAGATGAATTCAAACTGGAGTCAGCCTAAGAGGTAAAAAGAAAGTATCTGCAAGAAAAGTGCTCTATCTACTTTGAACAATGTTACCTTTGTGGAAAGAAATGGGAAACTGGGAGGAATAAGAGGAGAAATAGAATTCACCTTCTTGCTTTTAACACTAAACCATGGGCAGGTTTACAAGTAGTCACTCCAGTAGCATAGGCTTTGCCAACTCCTTTAAACATAGCTATTCCTAAGAAGAGTAAACACAAAATGTAGCACAAACATTTTGGTCGGTCCACGGGCTAGTATCTATCATACCCCCGTCATGGCCAGACATATTGTAGTGGACAGCTTGTTGCTTTTCTCAAAAATGATTTGGTTCCAGTGCTAGGCAATGCTAGGCAGAACTATGGGGATGCCTCTGATTTGTGTAATACTTTGAGTTTCAATCTGTTTTTATATAGTAACCAGTCTGATGCTCAGAACAGCACTGTGAAATCAATAGGGTAGGTATTATTAGCCCCATTTTGCAGATAGGAAATTATTTTTAGATAAGTAGGACAAGGTTTATTATCATCTTCATTTTATGAATGAGTTTTATTTTACACAGTGTTATATAAATAGCTACAAGAGACAACTTAAACCGGTAGCTGGTTCATAAAATTTGGGGAGCTAGTTAAGACTGGAAAACAGGGGTGTCTGCCTGGCTCAGTCGGTGGAGAATGCGACTCTTGATCTCAGGGTTGTGGGTTCAGGCCCCACCTTGGGTGTAGAGATTACTCAAAAATAAAATCTTAAAAAAAAGAAAAGACTGGAGAACAAGGGAACAGAGAGTACAACTGGGATACTCATGGAAATGACAGATTTATTGCTGCTTTATATTTATTACAACTCTATAAACCTCTGTTAGATTAATCAGACCCTGGGCCTGCATGCCCTGGCATGCCATAGAATGATTGACAGTGATGCTTCCTTGCACAGCTCCAGGCGACACCATTCACACGGAGGTGACACCATCCCCGTAGCATTAGATATAAGTGGTGGTTATGCCCCACAATTAGCAAAGCACATTCTTGGCCCTAAGTAAGAGATGCTATGTAGATATCACATACAGGGGGGCCACTGGCTGGTTCAGTTGATGGAACAAGTTACTCTTGATCTCGAGGACTCTTGATCTTGAGGTCATGAGTTCAAGCCCCACGCTGGGTGTATAGCTCACTTTAAAAAAAAGATATCACAGGCATGAATCAGATGATCTTGAGACAGGGAGACTGAAGGAACCCCATTAGAAAAGCCATTTTTTTCCTTTGCTCCTTTCCTGGCTTCTGTTCTTGCTAGGCCCTGCACCCCCACCCCACTCTACACGTGCCTTGTAATGCAAATAGCATATGTCCTCCTTGTAAGGGACCAAGAGGAGATGCCATCTTTGGAACCTTCGGTCTTCTAACACAATAGATAGCATCTAAGGAGTGACCTTAGGTGAGTGACCCCACCTGAGGTACGTTGGTCATGAACATTCTCCATAACCACTGGAACCAAAAACCTTGATGCCAAGACCCCTGACTTCAGGGAATGAATGACTTAGAAAGGACACCTGGCCCCTGTCCTTGTGCTGACCAGTTCCTGGATGCCTGAGAGGACATGTGCACAAGACCACAACCACCGATAAAAACTGCAGACCCCAAGCAAAGACAAGATTCACACTCTTTTCCTTTCTGGAGTCTCCAGGAGGCTGTGTCCGTATCTCTCTCTCTCTCCATACAGATATAGATAAAGATTAGATATAGATATAGATATAGATATAGATATAGATATAGATATAGATGATATAGATGATATAGATGATATAGATGATATAGATGATATAGATGATATAGATATAGATGTAGATATATACACAGTAAAACCTTGGATTACGAGTAACTTGTTCTATGATTGCTCTGCAAGAAAGCAAACATTTCTAGTCAATTTTAGCTTGATAAACAGGCGATGTCTTGCAATGCAGTAGCACGTGATGCCGAATGTCAAATGATCACAGCTGAGCCAATGGTTCTTGAAATTTGCTTTGATATGAGTGTTTTGGATTATAAACATGTTTCCAGAACGAATCATGCCCACAAACCAAGTTTTACTGTGTATCTTCAACGAACTCTGCTTTTACTTCCTGCTGGCTCGTGTCTGATTTCCATCTTTATAGAAGCCAGGGACACCCTTGGCTGTTCTGTGGGACCCCGTCTGGGTGCTCAGACCTGGCTGGCCAGCATCAGTCTCAAGTCGCATTATAAATTCCACCTCCTCCATGAAATCTTCCCCAAAAACTTCTGTCTTAACAGCCCATTATAGGGGCGCCTGGGTGGCACCGTGGGTTAATAAGCTTCTGACACTTGATTTCAGCTCAGGTCATGATCTCACGGTTGTGAGATTGAGCCAGCCCCTTGTCAGGCTGTGCGCTGAAGGTGGAGCCTGCTTGAGATTTTTTTCTCCCTCCCTCTGCTGCTCTCCCCCGCAAAACAAACAAACAAACAAGCAAACAAACAAACAACAACAACAAACCTAACAGTCCATTATATGCATTCTGTATTTTGGTATTTTAAAAATATTCCATTTTAACCATAATTTATCTTTCTATATTATTCTTTAATTTTTCATCCTTAGGTATTCGATTCCTGTTAAGTTTTCTCTCCTTCAAATGATTATATCTCTTAGAGGGTAGACATCATATTATTTTCAGTTTCTTTATGATCGAAGCTTTCTTATGCATGGTGATAAGTATAGTCGCTAATAATTCAATTGAATTAGTTGCTTTGACTTCAGTAATTTGAGTCATTTGGTATTATAAGTGCAGGAAAGAATATAAGCAAATCTAGAAATACGTCAGTTATTCCATGAATAATAGTCCCTTTTGAAATTACTAACGTATATTTCATGTGTATAGTTTTTTTTTCTGTTTTTTATTTATTTTTTATTTTTTTAATTTAATTTATTTTTTTAATTTACATCCAAATTAGTTAGCATACAGTGCAACAATGATTTCAGGAGTAGATTCCTTAGTGCCCCTTACCCATTTAGCCCATCCCCCCTCCCACAACCCCTCCAGTAACCCTCTGTTTGTTCTCCATATTTAAGAGTCTCTTCTGTTTTGTCCCCCTCCCTGTTTTTATATTGTTTTTGCTTCCCTTCCCTTATGTTCATCTGTTTTGTCTCTTAAAGTCCTCATATGAGTGAAGTCATATGATTTTTGTCTGTCTCTGACTAATTTCGCTTAGCATAATACCCTCTAGTTCCATCCATGTAGTTGCAAATGGCAAGATTTCATTCTTTTTGATTGCCGAGTAATACTCCATTGTGTATATATACCACATCTTCTTTATCCATTCATCCATCAATGGACATTTGGGCTCTTTCCGTACTTTGGCTATTGTTGATAGTGCTGTTATAAACATGGGGGTGCATGTGTCCTTTTGAAACAGCACACCTGTATCCCTTGGATAGATGCCTAGTAGTGCAATTGCTGGGTCGTAGGGTAGTTCTATTTTTAGTTTTGTGAGGAACCTCCATACTGTTTTCCAGAGTGGCTGTACCAGCTTGAGTTCCCATCATGTGTATAGTTTTTTGAAATTGGGATTGTTGCCTTAAATCTTTGTGCCTGTAATTGGTAAATCATATGGACAAACAAATTTGAATTCTGTTTATTAATGCTATCAAGTTTCAAGAACCAATTACTGGTAGAAAAAATACCCAATCATTTAAATTGTTGAAAGATAGATTGAGGCAGAGTACAAATTTTAAGACCTTATTTGAGCTAAAATCAATCAGGAGTGTCAAACCAGAAAGTTCTCCACTGACAGGAGCTAGGGGGAAAAAAATTTTTTTTAAATATTTTTAATGTTTATTCAGTTTTGAGAGAGAGAGGGAGACAGAACCCGAAGCAGGCTCCAGGCTCTGAGCTGTCAGCACAGAACCTGACACGGGGCTCACACCCACAAACTGTGATCATGACCTGAGCCGAAGTCAGGTGCTCAACCGACCAAGCCACCCAGGTGCCCCTAAGGAAAAAAGTCACATAGAGAAGGGGTGGAAGCAAGACAACAATGCTATTTGATCAGCTATAGCTTAAGCAGCTGCCTTATTTGAGAAAGACTTGTTGACTGTGATTGGTTGCCCTTAGGTTTTGATATCTTAATCCTGCTGCATTTATGGGCTTGTGTTTTGGTTTGTTTACATAATGCCACATAAAGCATTAGAACCACTGTAGGGTAATGGCCTCCTTGTTTAGTTAATTTAACAATTACTGTGTATGTATTGTATTTTCTAAGAAAGAAGATATTATGCAGCTCATAATTCCAAATAGTTAAAACCTAAAATTAGGACTTTAAGAAAAAGTCAAAGTTAAGACAAATAACTTTTGTTTTCTCTTTCTTTCTTTCTTTCTTTCTTTCTTTCTTTCTTTCTTTCTTTCTTTCTTTCCTATTTCTTAAAAGTGCCTTAGTTAGGGGGTGACTTCAGCCGCACGTAGTGGAGCTTTGACTACATTAACCAAATAGGATTTGAATGTTTTCAAATAGCAAGAAGTCTAGAAGCAGGTAGGGCTGCCACACAAAAATACAGGACGTCTAGTTAAATTTGAATTTCAGATGGATAATGAAGTGTTTTTCAGTGTGAGGTGTCTCATGCACACTCTTAACTGGGTAAGCTGTATTTGATGTGGCAATCGTAGAAGCTGACTGTCCCGGCAGATGCGGCTGCCTGAAGATGTCTGCTCGCTCCTCCTTACATCGTAGGATGGGATTTTGTCCTCAGGGGTTACAAGATGGATATTCTACTGCCAGGCATCAAATTCGTGTTCCAGGTTGGAAGAATGGGAGAAAGGGAAGGGGGAAGGGGAAGACAGTAGTCCTTAGCCAGTTGAGTCTGACCCCTTTGAATCAGGAAAACAGTAGCCTCTAAATACATGTCCCTTAGACTCAGGAAAACAATAGCTTCTCTGGAAAACTCCCATCTAGTAGAAATCACTTATACTTCATTTGCCAGTACGGGGCTGCCTGGCCACCCCTAGCTTCAAAGATGAACGGGGAAGTGAGTATTTTTAATTTGGGTACTCAGACACAGTAAACAAATTATTTCCATTAGGAAGGAGGAAGGGAAGAGTCTACTTGGGAAAAGAGCCTACCGTGAAGGGTAAAAGTAACTTTCAATGTTAATCCTGAATTGGGTTTGACCTCACAAACATGCACTGTGAATTTGGGAGGTGAAAGAAATTCAGAAGAGGGGTGCCTGCGTGGCTCAGTCAGTTAAGCGTCCGACTTCGGCTCAGGTCATGATCTCACAGTTTGTAAGTTTGAGCCCCGTGTCAGGGTCTGTGCTGACAGCTCAGAGCGGGGAGCCTGCTTCAGCACCTGTGTCTCCCCCTCTTTCTGCCCCTCCCCCACACATGCTCTGTGTCTCTCTCTTAAAAATAAATGTTAAAAAAATTAAAAAAAGAATTCAAAAGACTTTCCCATTGTTAGCCTTTTTCCCCCTTTTGTTAGCCTTAATTAACTACTCGCGGGGTCTTCTACCTTCCTGAGAAATTATTGCCCATAGGTTTAAGACTAGTCTTAACTCCAGAAAATCAGTAGGGAAAGAACGATACTGCTGGTGGGTATGTCTCAAAAATGGAAATAGAGTTCCTAGAACCAGACCTCACAGACTACAGCCAGGAAGGTTGTGTTTCTCAGCCACAAGATGCATAATGATTAGGTGAATTTACTGCAGCCTATTAAAAGAAATTCATCTAAAATAGTGATTCAATAGTGAATCCTATTTCCATAGGCCCCAAACTCTCAGATCTGATAAAATTAATGTCCTCTCATCCTGCACAATTTTATAAGGAGGCTTTTCTCCTTGATCTAAAAGTATTAATGTGCATGATTTTCTTACCAAGAGTAAATTAACACCGGACATTGACCCCTCTCTCAACCTCTCCAAACAATTAGCATCAAATTATTTCTTGTGGAAATTGAAAAGGAAATCACTAACAAGTGGTAGCCAATTAAAAGATTTTTTTTCCCCCTAGGTAGTATTTCTATTTAGCAGTGGTTTTTACAAACACTCTGGGTTCCTTTTTCAGGAGTTTCAAACATTTGATGGAACATTTTCCGTCGACAACAAAACCAGTTGTTCATCTAATTTAAGACTATCAAAAGCGGTTATGACATGGTGACCTTAGTCATTTTCATTTTCCCGTACGAGTAGAGAAGTATATGTAAAGTAAGATTATAATTTTCACCATGACTAATGCATTTCCAGTAATTATTACTGTAAAGATAAATTCTCAAAGAAAAATAGAAACTTAGTTTTACTGAGCTTTTTTCATTTTGTTTTGTTTTTACAACCTGGCTTCCAGTCTGTCTTTATTCAGGCAATATTTATTTGATTCCTAGTTAAAAGATTTATGCCCAACTGAGTAAGCAGCATAATTATTTTGTCAGGGAGTAATGAAAATGAACATTTCCTCAATTTTTTTTTTTTTGAGTGGTGTAGTTTTTACAAGCTCTACCGAGGATATCATTCAGATAAGGTCATACCAAATAGAAGTTTTGCTCATTGGATTAAAAATAGATCAGCTCAGTGACTCAGCAGGTAGCTTACTGCGGCTGCCTACTGAGAACATCCTAATTCTTGTACTACATCACGGTGAAGTACTCATGTGGCTTTACGGGGATTAGTTTATTCAGCTATTAGAAATAAGATCACAGTATTTCTAGGACATTCTGTGAGATACAAGACCAGCGAGAGTATTATGCGTCAAATTCTGGATAAGTAGATGTAAGCACATTTTCAACATAACTACTTAAATTCCTTTTACTAAGAGTATCATGGGTCAAATTCTAGTTGAGTGTAAGTAAGCACCGATTTGAAGATTTCGGTTCCTTTTAACAAATTTACGGTAATATGGCTAAATTAAAAGTGAATGCTGGAATCAGGTTACCGAGAGTACTTGACTGGGCTCTGATCTCTAGAGCAATGCCAGTTTCGTTATTTCACGAGCCTTCCTGCCTGACTTCCCCTCCCCCTGCCATATGGGGAACCTGGGGGGTGGGGGCAGGGGCTTACTGTCTTTCCCTTTTTTATTACTCGCATCCAGGCAGCGACCAAGTCACCTCCAGCCTCAGAACAATTAAGGATGGAGTCGGTAGTTCTCCTGAAAAGGAGATGTGGAGAATGGACGGCCTACCTTCTTCCAAAATATTGGCTTTCAACAGGGAAACACTTTAAGCTACTATCTTCCATTAATCTATATCAACATAGCCAGCATCATTCCTGCACAGCCTCCAGGTGTTAGGTGCTAGAGAAACATAAATGAATAAAACTAGATCTTGACCATCTAAAGGATCCATCAGGCTCCTGATTTATCAGATCCCTGTGTAAGTAGATAGTTAAGCTATGATGTGAAGAAGGCACAAAGTCAGCAGGTGGGAAGGTGGGAGAATTAGGTCTTTCAAGGCTCTGGTACCTGAATCAGCCAGGGTAGCAGGCTGAGGAGAAGCCATGCGAGGGCTCTGGGGCTTTGAAGGGAGGGAAAAATCAATATAGAGCACCCGAGAGGTGAGGAACACAAGTTCCATTCTCATAAATATTTGGCCTACCACTAACCCTAGACACGCTGCCTGGTTCAGACTATTTCTCTCTTAGGCCAGACTCTCAACAGAGCAGCAATTTGTCCTTGGCAGGCAGGCTATTATCGTCTCAGGTAGCCATCTTTCCTTCAGAATCACTGATTTATCACAACTACCCCACACTCTCCAGTCACGTGAGGACCTTTCCGCTCTTTAAAGCTATTAATTGATAGCAAAAAGTGTTAAGGAAGACTACACTGGTAAAGGCTCAAAGTGAGATCCCTGCCGGAAATGTGTGCATTTTAACACAGGAGCCTGGGACTCTCTTAAGAGTTTTCAGATGAGGGGCTCCTGGGTGGCTCAGTCAGTTAAGCATCCGACTTCGGCTCAGGTCATGATCTCACGGTAGGTGAGTTGGAGCCCCCACATTGGGCTCTGTGCTAATAGCTCAGAGCCTGGAGCCTGTTTCGGATTCTCTGCCTCCCTCTCTCTGCCCCTCCCCCACTCACCCTCTGTCTGTGTGTCTCTCTCAAAAATAAATAAACATTTAAAAAATTAAATAAGAAAAAAAGAGTTTTCAGACGAGCGCACTAAACTCCAGTCTAATGCCAGCCTCAAGGTTACCCTGAAAGGTGTTACATTGATTAAGCAAGGAGGCCGTTAGACTGAGGTGGTTGTAATGCCTAAGTGGCATTATGTAAACAAACTAAAATCTAAATCTGTAAATGCCTCAAAGTTAAGAAATGGAAACCTAAGGACAACCAGTCACAAACAGCCATCTAGTTCTAAGCTATAGCCAGTCAATAATTTCCTTAGTTTGCTTCTCTCTTTTCTCTATGAAAGTCTCTCCTGGACCCCCAATTGGTAGAGCACTCTCAACCACTCCCAGTTTGATGCTGCCTGATTTTAATCGAAGTTAATTGAAAAAAAAATGTAATGTGCCTCAACTTATCTTTTAACAAAGGTTAAATGTTAGTATCTCAAGTCTCTGTCCTAGGCCTCATGTTTTACCTGTTAAATTGCGTGTTAGTTATCCTTGGAAATGACTTTTCATTCGTTTGTTCAGAGCAAATGCTGTTTTCTTTTTGTCAGTTATTAATCCCAAGGATAGCGTTTAACAGAAACATTTATACTTCCTTTATGAGTAGTGCTAACTAGGGATGCCTGGCTGGCTCAGTCAGGAGAGCATGCAGCTCTTGATCTTGGGGTTGTGAGCTCAAGCCCCATGTTGGGTGTAGAAATTACTTACAAAAAGAAAAAAAAAAAGTAGAGTTGACTATAAAAAGAAAACAGCAGGTGGATTGATAATATTCTAAGCATTATTTTAAGGTTTACCTATAAACTTAAACCAGTATTAAGACTGACTTGAATATACCCTCTACTCCATATTCCTTTGGGACATGCTTGTTCACAACCTCCGAGAGGGCAGATTCCTCTATTATCTTTGGGCCCTGATGCCTAGCTCCTGCTTGATGGTGATCTGGTGGGGGATGGACAATATTCAACAGCTTCGAGGTTGCTCTCAAGTCCTTAGAGCTGACAGCTGTCGATCATTTCACAAGACTTACTGAATTCCTCCTCTTGGCAAAAAAAAAAAAATTGTGAGTTAATAGAAAGGGAGTTTATATCGGTCCAAGAAATCACTTCCAAAAATCTTCAAAGCAACAGAAAATTAAGTATAAATAAATGGAGTAAAAAATAGTACATAAAATCCAGCTGAGAGTATTGACTAATCTTAAATACCAGAAAGGATGAGGTTAAACACAAATTGTCTCCCCTGCTGAAAACTGAGGAAGGAGACTTTCCCCTTCTCCTTTTCTTTCTGATTTTTTTTCTCTGTCTTTTTCAAATGCATGTAAATCTTTCTTTTTTTCAAAGTGTTTATTTATTTACTGTAAGAGAAAGAGAGAGTGAGCAGGGAAGGGCAGAGAGAGAGAGGGAGAGGGAGAGAGAGAATCCCAAGCAGGCTCATGCTGTCAGCATGGAGCCTGATGTGGGGCTTCAAACCTGCGAACTGTGAGATCATGACCTGAGCCACGCAAGATCAAGAGTCTGATGCTTAACTGACCGAGCTGCCCAGGCGCCCCGGTATGTAAATCTTTTTAATGGCTAACCAAGCCCCCACCTCACAATTAGGGAATGTTTCTGTATCCTCGAGGAAGAGAAAACTCAGTCTCCCCATTTCCTGGAAGGAGAGGGGCTAACTTGTCACCGGACTCCAAATCGCAAAACCTACCTAATAGCAGTGAATGGGTTATACCCACTTAGCTGTGCAAAAGAGGGAGATTCCTTTCTGTCTTTTGTTTTTAATTACATTTCCCCAACTCAAGCATGGGCTGAGCCTTCTGGCAGCTGAGATATTGGTGCCCAGTAGATTTCAGTCATGACATTAATCCTCTGATTTCTTTAATTGAGAATCGGTGCAGCATGATGGCCAAGAATATGGACTCTGGCGTTCAAATGCTTGCCTTCAAGTGCTGGCTCTGTAATTAACCAGCACTGTGATCTTGGGCTAGTCAATTGGAAATTACGCTGAACTTCCCCCAAGTCTGAATTTCCTTATCAAATTTTCTAAGCCTCAGTTTCCTCATCTCCAAAATGGTGAATGATGAATCAGCCCTATTGAATCTCATGGAAAGGGTCCCCACAATAAAGGGAGGCTGTGTTGCTAGAAGAAGTAGAAGGGGCTAATAGGCAGGCCAAAACAACTGACACCGAGACCATTGTTAATCTTTGCTCTCTATGTTAAACTCCATAAGGGATGATGGGGTGGTGTCTCCCTTTGTAGCTTCAGTGCCCAGCATAGCACTTAATACTTAGTAGTTGCTCAATAAGGGTTTGTTGAATGAATAAAGTTTTGAATGAGCAAATAAATCTTAACAAAGTTTCAGAGGTCACAAAGCTGAAACAAGGAATATAGAGAGTAACAGTGGGAAATATATTTGAGACCTAAGTTAGGGCCATATGGTAGGGTGGCTTAAAGGCTAAACAGAGGAATTTGTGCATTACTCTGTAGGCAGTAGGGAACCACTGAAAATTTATGGGCAGGGAAATAGTATGATCAGAGCTAAACCATAAGAAGAGTGAACCAGTAGCAATGCCTAGAATATCCTCTCCTAGTAGATGGGAAGATGTTTCCTTCCTTTTTGTTTTTAAAAAGTGTTTATTTATTTATTTTGAGAGAGAGCATGAGCAGGGGAGGGAGAGAGAGAGAGAGAGAGAGAGAGAGAGAGAGAGAGAAAGAATCCCAAGCAGGCTCTGTGCTGTCAGCACAGAGCCCTACATGGGGCTTGAACTCATGAACTGCTAGATCAAGAGTAGGATGCTCAACCGACTGAGTCATCCAGGTGCCCCAGAAGATGTTTCTGATAGAAAGCTATGGCGATCATTTATAGCAATTATAGCAGTGGTTCTAACTAGGGGTGATTTCGTCCCTCAGGGGACATTTGACAATGTCTAGAGACATATTCAGTTTCCATAAGTGAGAGAGTGTTACTGGCACCTAGTTGGTAGAGACCAGGGATGCTGCTAAACATTCTTCAATGCCCAGGACAACCCCTACAACAACGAAATTATCCTGTCCCAAATGTCAGTAGTATCCTGCTTGAGCAATCTGGGTAAGAGGTGATTAGAACAGATAACAAGAAGGGAAAGACTGGGGCAGATACAAGCGGTTCTGTGGAAGTGGAGTACACAGAATTTTGAACAGGACTGTAGGGCAGAGGAGAAGGTGGGATTAAAAAACCAAAAAAAAATCCAGGGCGCCTGGATGGCTCAGTCGGTTAAACGTCCAACTTCGGCTCAGGTCATGAACTCACGGTTCATGAGTTCAAGCCCCGTGTTGGGCTCTGTGCTGACCGCTCAAAGCCTGGAGCCTGCTTCAGATTCTGTGTCTCCCTCTCTCTCTCTGCCCCTCCCCCACTCTCATGCTGTCTCTCTCTCTCTCTCTCTCAAAAATAAAAAAAAGATTAAAAAAAAAAATCCGAAGTATGAAGCAGGTAACTGAGAAGGTGATGATGCCAGGAACAAGGAAATCAGAAGGAGGGCCAAATGTTAAGGGAGAATAATTTATTTTGAGTGTGAGATGTTACTCAATTCTAGAAGCAGTTGAAAACCTACTTGTGGGGCCTGGCAAGAGGCTAAGACCAGAGATCCAGATCGTTGGAGATATTTACACTGAGCTCTTGGTTAAAGAAAAGGTAGCAGATAGGGGTGCTGACAAAGAGGACTGAGAGCAGGTCTGAGAACAGAAGCTTGAAAGACCCGGGGTGGGGGTGGGGGGGACAAAGGTCCATTACTGTAAGACTCAGCGACTTTTCTGAAACATAATTTTTCAGAATCTTTCTCCACTTTCGCATTTAATTTCTCCCGAACAAATCCAACACATTAATTAGACTACCTGAAAGTGAGTCTTTCCCAACTGTTCCTAAAACTCTTGTTAAATCCCTATCAAAGAGCTTCTTGTTCTCTTGTTTTTAAATAACGGTTTTATTAAATCCTTCAAAATCCTCTTATAAATCCCAAATGTACTCTCAGGCTTGGCCTAATAAAGCAGTATTTTGGAAGCATTCTTTCCCTTTTATTCTGTAACTATCTTTAGCCCTTGGGAATGATTTAAAAATGATTTTCAAGATTGGCCTCTCCAAAACTGAGGAGCAAGTTGCTTGATTTTGGAGTGTGGCAAGCCTCTGGACTTTCGGCTGTCCAGAGAGGAAAAAAAAAGTGTGAACATGAGCGCATATCCCAGCTCTGCTACTGGTAAGCTATGCGGCCTTTGGTGATTTTCTTTCCCTCTCTCATTTTTTTTTTTAATTTTTTTTTAACGTTTATTTATTTTTTTGAGACAGAGAGAGACAGAGCATGAAGGGGGGAGGGGCAGAGAGAGAGGGAGACACAGAATCGGAAACAGGCTCCAGGCTCTGAGCCATCAGCCCAGAGCCTGACGCGGGGCTCGAACTCACGGACCGCGAGATCGTGACCTGGCTGAAGTCGGACGCTTAACCGACTGCGCCACGCAGGCGCCCCCCCCCCCCCTCATTTTTAAAACTTTCTATTGAATTAGGCCGTACCTACCAGAAGCTACATGAGTTTTGTCAGAGGCTAACATGAACATTCAATGTGGTGGTTGCCCACAGACCCATTCCTGTATAATTTATTGCCACACCTTCAGTGTCAACTCATTGGCACAATTCAGAAGCATGACAAAATTAATGAGACTTTCCAAAGCTTTTGTTTTGAAAATGTTAAACCTATAAAACATTGGAAAAAAAATAGTACAGTGAATACCCATATATCCTTTACCTAGATTTACCTATCATGCAGTTGGGAGACATTTGCTTGCTCTGTCTGTGTCTACCTACTGCCTACCTACCTACCTACCTATATTTAATTTTTGCTAAATCACTTGAAATAAGTTATAGATGCCGTGACATTTTACCCCTAAATACTTAGTATATACTTTCCAAGAACCACGACATTCTGCTATATAACTACAATATTATTATCTCACTCCAGAAATGTAACATTAATATAATATACTGTATATCTAATACACATTCAGATTTTTAAAAATATTCCCCAAATACCCTTTAAAAGAGTTTTGGTTACTTGGATTTCATCAATGTTCATGTTTCTCTAATTTGGAGAAGTCCCTTGCATTCTTTGGCCTTTTATGACATTAATAATTTTGAAGATGAGGCACCTGGCTGGCTCAGTCAAGAGCATCTGACTCTTGATCTCGGGGTAGTGAGGTCAAGCCCCACATTGGGCATAGAGCTTACTTAAAATAATAATGACAATAACAATAACAATAATAATTTTAGGGTTCCACGCTGGATATGGAGCCTACTTAAAAAAATAATAATTTTGGGGCCGCTGGGTGGCTCAGTTGGTTAAGCATCCAACTTCAGCTCAGGTCATGATCTCGCGGTTTGTGGGTTCGAACCCGGCGTCGGGCTCCGTGCTGCCAACTCAGAGCCTGGAGCCTGTTTCAGATTCTGCGTCTCCCTTTCTCTCTGCCCCTCCCCCCATTCACACTCTGTCTCTGTCTCTGTCTCTCTGTCTCAAAAAAAAAAATTAAGAAAACATTTAAAAATATTTAAAATAATAATAATAATTTTGAAGATTAGAAGCAAGTTGTCTTATAGAATGTCCCATAATCTGGAATTACCTGATTATTCCCCCAGATTAGTTTCAGGCTAAATATTTCCCAAATATACTACACAGACGATGCCGCATCCTTTCATTTTATCACTTCAGAAGACAGGTAATACGAGTTTGGCCCATTATTGGTGATATTAAGTTAGATCACTTCAACTGGGATCTGCCAGATCCCTCCTTAGTAGAAGCAGCTTTTTTCTTTCATAGTTAATGTGTAATCCAGGGGGTGGGGGTGGGGGGGAAGCATGTGTGAAATAGGTTAAGGGGATTAAGAGTACACTCATCTTGAATTTTTTTTTTAATGTTTATTTTTGAGAGACAGGGAGAGACAGAGCAAGAAGCCAAAGATAGACATACGGAACTGTCGAATCCCTGTATTGTACATGTATTATACATGCTGCTGATACCTTAACTCTGGCTATCTATCTCATTCTCCTTCCTCTCGCTGTAGTGTTTAAAACTGATTCAATAAACCCTATAATTTGAAAACCCAAACCCAAACTAAGACCAAAACCTGCATGATCTTCCTCTTCTGCCTTAGAAGCAAAGGCTGTCAGGCTCCGGAAGATGCTGACCAGGGAATGGAAGAAACTCAAGAATCTGAGTTACCGAATGGAAGGCCATTGGTTAAATGCTAATTGGTATTTGACTGAGAGAGAAATTAAATTGTATTAGGACATTGAGATTTTAGAGTTTCTCTGTTACTACAGTATTATATTAACAAATATTAACCCACACATAACACTGTACTTTAACTATGCTAGATTAATAATTAAAAAAAAAAAAAAAAGTAATCCGAGGAAGAATACTTTTAAGACATGGAGCCTGTGTTGTGGTTTTGGAGTTCTCATTAACCTAACTTTCTATAATTCTTTCCAGTTTATACCTTTTTTTAAAACGTTTTATTTATTTATTTTTGAGACAGAGAGAGAGCAGGGGAGGGGCAGAGAGAAAGGAGAGAGAGAATCCCAAGCAGGTTCCACACGCAGGGCTCGAACCCATGAATTGTGAGATCACGACAAAAATCAGGAGTTGGACGCTTCACCAACTGAGCCACCCAGGTGTCCTTCTTGCCAATTTACTGAGTATGGTTCGCCAGATTGTTTTTTTGAGTCTGTAAGCTATCCTTTATAATTTACAGGTTTTTTGTTTGATTTTTGTTTTTGTTTTTACTTTTTTTTTTCTTTTTTTTTTAGAGAGAGCAGATGCTCAGGGGAGAGGGGCAGAGGGAGAGAGAGAGAGAGAAAGGGAGAGAGAGAGAGAGAAAGGGAGAGAGAGAGAGAGAGAGAGAGAGAGAGAGAGAGAATCTTAAGCAGGTTCCACACTCAGCATGGAGCCCAACACAGGGCTCAGTCCCATGACGCTGGGATCATGACCTGAGCCAAAATCAAGAGGTGGATGCGCAACCGACTGAGCCACCCAGCTGCCCCTATAATTCAGATTTTTTTGCTGGTTTCTTTGCTTGAGTTAGCCAGAATTAGCTTCTGTTATTTTCTACCAAGTACCCTGACCCATTCAATGTGAGACAATAGTGTGTAAAATTCCTATTTCACTGGAATAAAGATCAAAATGATCTTCAGTGTTTCTAGAGTCAGAGTGTTGTTGTTTTGTTTTTGTTTGTGTTTGTGTTTTAATCAAAAAAAATTTTTTTAATGTTTATTTATTTTTGAGAGACAGAGCACGAGTGGGGAAGGAGCGGAGAGAGAGAGGGAGACACGGAATCTGAAGCAGACTCTGGGCTCTGAGCTGTCAGCACAGAGCCCGACACGGGGCTCGAACTCACAAACTGCTAGATCATGACATGAGCCAAAGTCGGCACTTAACTGATGGAACCACCCAGGTGTCCCTAGAGTCAGTGTTGTTATTTGAAGTTGATTTACCCCTGAGATCAAGAATCGCACACTCCTCCAACCAAGCTAGCCAGGTGCCCCAAGAGTGTTGTTTCTTGAATGGGATTGATACACCGCACAAATGCCCTTCCATATGGGACCTCCAGAGTTATTCAGGCTACATGTAGAAACACGATTTTTATCAGTACGTGTAGCTGGCGGACCCTGGCCAGGCTTGCTTAGCTCAGTCCCTCCTTGGCCTCATAGGTAAATGATACACACGCCCACGGACTTATCATTGTTACCCGTTGCAGTGAAACTATGTGTTTGTGATGCTCAGTCATTATCACAACCCTGTGGACAATGTAGCAAGGTGGAAATAGTGACAGAGTAAAGCAGTATATCTAAGTCCTAGTTGCGAGAACCAGATGACCTGGGTTGTTAACACAGGGTCTACAACCGCATGAGGTTTTTGCTGAAATTTCAGAGTGCCCTGGGTTATATTTGTTAACATAATAGCTGTAGTGGCAGAGGCACTCTAACATCTCAATGTCCTAATACAATTTAATTTCTCTCTCAGTCAAATACCAATTAGCATTTAACCAATGGCCTTCCATTTGGTAACTCAGATTCTCAAGTCTCTTCCATCCCCTTGTCTGCTATCTTCTGGAGCCTTACAGCCTTTGCTTCTAAGGCAGAAGAGGAAGATCATGCAGGTTTTGGTTTTGGTTTCGGTTTCGGTTTTGGTTTCGGTTTCGGTTTTCAAGTTACATGGTTTATAGAGTCAATTTTTTTTTTTTTAACGTTTATTTATTTTTGAGACACAGAGAGACAGAGCATGAACGGGGGAGGGGCAGAGAGAGAGGGAGACACAGAATCTGAAACAGGCTCCAGGCTCTGAGCTGTCAGCACAGAGCCCGACGCGGGGCTCGAACTCCCGGACCGCGAGATCGTGACCTGGCTGAAGTTGGACGCTTAACCGACTGCGCCACCCAGGCGCCCCTATAGAGTCAATTTTAAACACTACAGCAAGAGGAAGGAGAATGAGGCAGATAACCAGAGTTAAGATAAGATATCAGCAGAGCGGATGGGCCACTTAAATTCTCTGTTATTCAGTGTTCATAAGTCCTGTATCTTCACATCAACCTTCTTGGCTGATGGTCTGGTTGAGCAAAGAGTCTCAGCAGATGGAAAGAATCAACATAGACTTACCTCCACCAGGGAGAAGCAGGGGCAAGGACATCTAGCCAATAGCTGTGGCTCACCAGTCACTAGGCAGGCGAGTTTTATAGGCCAGGCTGAAGGTGCTATGTATTCTCCACATTCCATTGGCCAAAACTCAGATGACACCTACCTGTGAGAGAGGCTAGGAAGTGTGGCCCTGGAGCAAAGCCTCCCCCCAGAGGCTGTAGGAGGTTTGCTAACCCTCCACTTGGGGTTGCCTGCAAAGCTGAGACTGTATATACTAGAGAAGGTGCAGTCACTAAACATCCACAGCCTGATTGATGATCTCTGTTGTTTTTGGCTGGTTTGCACGAGAGCAGCAAGCTTTCACTTGTATTAAATATATGTCAGAGAGTGCTCCATTTCAGTGAGGCCTCAAACTCACTCCTCTGCAGGATGACTTCAATAGCTTAGAGGCCCTACTACCACTTTTTTTCTTTTCTTTTTTTTTTTTAATTTTTTTTTCAAGGTTTTTATTTATTTTTGGGACAGAGAGAGACAGAGCATGAACGGGGGAGGGGCAGAGAGAGAGGGAGACACAGAATCGGAAACAGGCTCCAGGCTCTGAGCCATCAGCCCAGAGCCCGACGCGGGGCTCGAACTCACAGACGGCGAGATGGTGACCTGGCTGAAATCTGACGCTTAACCGACTGCGCCACCCAGGCGCCCCCCTACTACCACTTTTTTTGTGTGTGTGTAAGTAATCCCTACACCTAACATGGGGCTCGAACTCAAGACCCCCAGATCAAGAGTTGCACGCTCCACAGACTGAGCCAGTTAGGTGCCCCAGTGAAGTACTACCACTTTCTTAATGTTTCTTTAGAAATGTTAAAGGCATCCGTAGCTATGAAGGAAAGTAGCTTGCCCTAGGGGTGCCTGGCTGGCTCAGTCTGTAGAGCATGCCACCCTTGATCTCAGCGTTGTGAGTTCGAGCCCCAAGTTGGGTGCGGAACCTACTTTAAAAGAAAAAAAAAAAGGTAGCTCTATTTGTCATCACCAGTTTCAGTTAAGCACCCCTGACTGTGTGAAAACTCAGTCATATATCCAGTTACTCTGAGATAACAAAAAGTCCTTTCATGTCTTTCAAACATAGAGGGGTCTTGTCCAGATTTCCAGAAGTATGTGCACCCAGGGGAAAGTAATATAGGTTTTGTGAGCAAACAGAAGGCTCTAAGAAGTTTGGTAAACTCCCCACTTGAGTTTGAGTTTTAACCTGGAAGAAATTATTGAAAACAATATTAAAAAAATTTTTTTTTTAGTTTTAGAGAGAGAGAGAGAACTCGTGAGCAGGGGAGGGGGGCAGAGGAGGAGAGAGAGAGAGAAAGAGAGAGAGAGAGAGAGAGAGAGAGAGAGAGAGAATCTTAAGCAGGCTCCACGCTCAGTGTGGAGCCCAACACAGGGCTCAATCCCACAATCCTGGGATCATGACCTGAGCAGAAGTCAAGGCAGATACTCCACTGACTGAGTCACCAAAGCTGGCTTAGCTTTAAGGTTTCTGAAGAGCTTTGGTGACCATAGGCTTCCACTTTGATAGCGGCACAGAGTTTGGGGGACAGGAAATAATGCCTAACGCCTACCCAAGTAGAGCATCTACTAGAAGATCTGGATAAAGCTGGGACTGCAGAGATCCCAAAGAGAAACACACTGATCACTCAGAAGTAGACAGCAGGATACTGGCCTGTCTTGAACTTGTCCCTGGTTGAGGACAATACCGTGGAAAAATCTCCCCTGAGCAAATTATAGCACAAACTGGCCTCAAATGGATTTTCAAACCCAAAGCATGTTCTCGGTGAGGTTTGAAACCTCAAATGACCATTGAACTCGAAGTCCTCTCTGGCTGGTAGTTCCCCCAGGCAACAGGCAGGCGGTCTACAGTTTCAACCTGGACCTCAAAGAAATTCCACAGATAAAACGCCAAGGCCAACGGTTCGGCTCACAGTTTAGAAAGTCTAACAACACAAGGAAATAAGGCACTCGGAACAAGAGCTAGCAGAAACAAAACAGAAAAAACAGACCTGCAAAGACTTCAGAGATGGCAACGGTCGGACCCCACAGAAAAGTACTATTTGTAACGTATTTAAAGAATTAAAAAAGTGGCTCCAAAATCTGAGTGAGGAACAAAAAGACTACCAAAAAAAAAAAAAAAAAAAAAAAAAAAGTGAAACAAATTGATAAAGAACCAAATAGAATTTCTGGACATGAAACTTTTTATAATTGAAGTAGAAAACTCAGTAGACGAAAGAAGCATCAGAATAGAAACCGGGGAGGAGAGATTTGGAGAAGATTCCAGGCCGGGCTTATAATCACATAACCCCAGTCTCATCAAGGGCCATTTCAAAATTCCAAACTTGTTCAGAGCTAAACTTCCTCTGCCTCCCCAGCCTCAGAACCTGAGTGGGGGAGGTGCCTTGTCAGAGGCTCCTCTCCTCCCACACTGCTTCCCCTGTGGCTTAGGGCTGACCTCTGCACCCCATGCCAGGGGGAAAAGAGGATTAGGGGAAAAGGGAAACCGTCTTGTCTGCCGGCTGCTGTGTCATCTGGCATCAGTCCCCTCTGGGTATGGAGATTCTCCAAGGCTGCCTCTTTTTCTCCAGCCTTTTTCTCAGAAGTGCCCCCCTCTCCCTCCACAGACTGACTGTAAGCTCCCTGATGCAGACAGACAACGTGTCTCTGGCCGTCAGTTTTTAATAACCCCCTCAAACTTGGGCTTCTGGTGGTTCCTTCCCCCACTGCAGGGCAAAGAGGCAAGATTCCTTTGCAGATGATGCCAGCCCAGTGCTTTTTCTGGATTCCGCTTTGTTCCCTGGGACCTACTCCCCTTTGCCTCCTGTAAGTGAAAGTCCAGTTTCCATACAATGTATATCCTGCAAGCAAGTGAGGCTTCAGACATACTTTGCAACCTTCACATTTGTTGAGGATCAGACCCAAGTCCTTCTTCCTGAAATTCCAGGGGACAAATTCTGGGAGGTCTTGAGGCTCCTCTCATTTAGTTTGAGGTTAAGTGAGTGTATACTCCTCCCTGACCCCATGGGAAGGTGGAGGGAGGAGAAAGCACTTTCCAAAGAAATTCTCACCCCTCTGTCCTACATCAACCTCCTTATACTTTCAAGGTCAATGGTGGGTTCATGAAAGCCAGAAGCGTTTACATACTCTTAGCAGGTCCAGAGTGACTAGGGAGTACTGATCAACCATCGTGTTGGTTTTAGCTTGGGAGCCTAGCCAAAACGGAGAGAGAAGTGCCATTTGAACATCTTGTTTGGTTGGATTTTATCCCTATTTGAAATCATTACCTTTAAAAAAAAGAAAAGGTTTATTTATTTTCAGAGAGCGAGAGAGAGAGAGAGAGAGAGAGAGAGAGAGGGAGAGGGAATGAGTGGGGGAGGGGCAGAGAGAGGGAGAGAGAAAATCCTAAGCAGGCTCCGAGTTATCAGCATGCAGCCCAATGTGGGGCTTAAACCCACGAACTGCTAGATCATGACCTGAGCCAAAATCAAGGGTCAAATGCTCAAACCAACTGAACCACCCAGGCACCCCAAAACCATTACCTTTTTTAATGAAGCAGAGAAGTGCAAGTAAGGTGCTATAATTTCTTTCATGTCAAAAATTCAAGGTTGAGGGGCGCACCTGGCTGGCTCAGTTGGAAGAGCATGGGACTCTTGATCTCAGGGTCATGAGTTTGAGCCCCATGAGGGGTACAGAGATTACTTACATAAATAAAAAAACTTAAAAAAAAAGTCAAGATTGAAAATGCAAACCGCAGAGGGGAAGAAGATATTTGCAATGCATATTGCTGAACATAATACATGTTTCTTAGAACACGTAAAGAATTCTTACAAATCAATAGAAAAATTGGCAAAAGTTTAAATTGGCCTTTCACAGAAGATATCCAAATGACCAGTAACCATAAAAATCTACTCGAGCTCATTAGTCACCACAAAATTAAACAAATTAAAACCACAATGATCTATACTATACACACTTACAGGGATGTGTTGTTTTTTTTTTAAGATTTAATTTTTAAATAATCTCTACATCCAATGTAGGGCTCGAACTCACGCCCCTGAGACCAAGAGTTGTGTGCTCCACTGACTGAGCCAGCCAGGCACCCCACCAGAATGCTTAAATTAAAAGTAGAAAACAACAAGTGTCGATGAGAATATGGACCGGCCAAAATTTTCCTCTTCCAGTGGGATGGAAGCGTAAGTTGATACACCCACATTGGAAAACTGCCTTGCCGTAGCCATTAAATTTGAACTTTTGACCTAGCAATTTCATTCCTAGGTATTTACTCAATAGGGCATGCATGTGGCACACCAACAGATATGCTCATGAATGCTCATAACGGCAGCATCCATTATAGCCCTAAACTAAAATCAAGCCAAATATCTATAGATAATAGGATAGATACATTAAATTGTGGTATACTCATGAAACGAAATGCTATATAAGAATAGAAATGTATGAACTACAGTTACATACAGCAAAGTAGATGAATCTCACATGAGTAAAAAATGTTGAACACAAAAGTACCCACACTGCCCCATTCCATGTGTATAAAGTTTGAAAATCGGCAAATCGATGGTGTTAAAAGTCAAGAGACTGGTTTCTTTGGGGGAAGAGGGAGGGAATAGATTGGGAGGGGGCAGAAGGAAGTGCTGGTCATATCCACTCTCATGCCCCATTGGTGATTATGTAGTGTGTTCGCTTTGTGATGATTCACCTAGCTCTACACTTATGATTTGTGTACTTTTCTGTACCTACTTAACACTTCGATAGGAAAGAGAATTCTTATACGTGCATGCCTACACACACATATACAAACACACATACATACATACATATATACACACATCCATACATACATACCCTGGCTGTAAGAAGACCATGCGGGTCAGAAGTATACAAAGATCACTGGTTTTGAGTTTGTGTTGTATCCTTCCTAGATTAGTGATACTGAACAAATCACTTGATCTCTTGCTGCCTCAGTTTCTGCATTTATGAGATAGGAGTGATATTTTTCTCAGAGGAACGTTGTGGATGTCAAATAAGGGAATGTGTGTAATTGTGCTTTGAGAATGGTAACAAGCATCCGTTGTAATAACAGACATACAGTAAATGATAAAAAATTTCAAGGCTAATTTTCCTTCATAAATTGTTCTCTTTCAAGATATCATACGGCACCCAACTGAAAATCAGCCTCCCATACTATTTAATCCTCATGAGTCACCAACAGATGTACTCTATAGCCACACAGATATGTGAGTCTACAAGATAAATTTAGAAAGCTTTCATGGCAACAAAATATTGGCATCTTAACATGACTGACTTGTCTCAGTGGTAAAGTATAGGAAAGACTCTTACCTTTAATCTGGATGTCTCAGTTACAGCTATTTTGGTTGCAAACAACAGAAACCAACTCAAGCTAATGCAAGCAAAATAATAATAATAATAATAATAATAATAACAACAACAACATGGAGATGCTTCACAGAACTCAAGAGAAGAACTCAAGTGGGTTTCTGGAAGCGGAAATTGTTTGAGCCTTGAAGAATCAGGCAGGGCTTGCTCCCTTGTCTCGGCCCTGCTTCCTAAGGATATCTGCTTCATTCTCTTTCCTACATACGGAAAGGGGAAAGATGGTCCTAAAACAGTTGAGTCCATAGCCTTTCCTCTCAAAAGAGCAGCCTAGCCTGAGGGGCAGTTTCTTGGCCTCAAATCAAACCTCACAGGAGAAAACCAGAGAAGAGTGATCACCTGGTCAGCGGTCAGCTGACCAGAACGATAGTGTCCTTTAGTGCAAATGTGTTCATTGGGCCCCACCCCACAGGGGCAGGTAATTCTCAGGAGAAGGGAGTTATGAGCTAGGAAGACACCTACAAAACTTTTGTTGCGATTTCCTGTGGATTTGAACTGTAATTGTTGCACCAATCAAGTTGCCTGCCTTCTGTCTTTCTTCTTCTTTGAAAGTTATTTCCACATCCCTGCTGAGAATAAATGTCAAAGCACATGGTCCTTGATATCCTGGTGGCAGCTGATTGGGCCAGGGAATACTATCTGACCCATCACAGGCCAATTGTATTTTTCTGTCAGAAATTTGGATATGGAATGTGAAGACTGTGTCAGTTACCCAAGGGTCCTGGACTTGTAAGACGATGGAAGGTTGATGCTGGAGAAGCCACATGCCAAGACACATGACACCAAGGGAAACTGGCTTCCACCTACCGAGTGAGATAGAAGCAGCTAGAGGGAGAAATGGAAAAAAGAGAAAACATGTTCATGTTCAGAAAAAGACGCTGCCTGGTTTCTGACCTTCTAATTTCCAAGTTCAGTCTTAATCACCAATCTGCAGTTGGGCTCCATGAAATTATCCTGTCTGCTTATAATAGGTATCTAGCTAAGCCAACTAGAGTAGATTTATGTTCACTATAACCAGAGGATCTGAATGAATTTAAAAACATCAGTGCCCAGTGAGTGTCCTTTCTACCCCACACAGACGTGAAGTTTTTTTGGTTTGAGTTCTAGGCATAGTTGTATGAACCCAAAGGCTCTTTTTAGATTTTCCTAGAAGACATTACTTAGTGCCTACCATGTTTAGCATAAAAAGCATTGACATATGGTCCTAGCCTCAGGGACTACAATCTAGTTGACAAAAGAATATATAACACATGTAAAACAATTAAAGACTAACACAAATAAGTATATAATTAGGTATTAAATTGCGTGGCACAGAAACACTACTGCAGTTCGGGAAAGACAGCAAGATTCTTGAGGCTGTCATGATCAGAGATGAGAGAGGAGGGGCGGGGTTTCATAGAGAGCACACCAGCAGGACTAGAGAAGAGAATTCATGTGACTAATTGGTAGGAAATTTGCTTAAAAATAGTTCTCTAATTTCTGATTACTAGCTTCCAGTTGGTGGTGAGTTCTCTTGTAATGTTGGGAAATTACAAAAGCACAGTGCTTTAATTGATGTTGTTCTTCCCTATAATCTTACAGCATGTTCAACACACGGTCTACTTTCACTTATTTCAGAAGTTTTTTGTAGCAAACATTAACAATCGTGTCTAAACCCTGGGGTTGGCTTTTGTATGTTGTCTTGTGTGATGATGATTCATAGCAAAACATACAGTCATCTAAATATGAACAAACCTGTGCATATTCATGTAGTAATTGAAATTCACAAACTGCTTTACTTTATGATATAATCAACCTATATTAAGTAAATATAAATAATGCTAGGAAGTTACAGTAAAAGAAAATTGTTACAATAGTTGTATGTAATCTTCTAAAACACATACACACAAAATATAGCCGCCATTCAGAAACAAAAATATACATACATTCCTTTATGACTTGTTTTTATAAAGTTATTATTATAATTCTAGAATTGAACTACATAATTTATCAACAATGACCTTTATTTGGTGTTACCTGTCCTTGATTGCATGAACTTGGTGTTAACAAAACCACCAAAATAGTTGTCCTGTGTGGGTAGATGACTACTATCGTACAGTTTGAAAATGGTGTTTAATTTATTGTTAATGATCAATTGTGTTCCAAAATAATACAATGAAAACTGTACTTGCGGTGCTTGGGTGGCTCAGTTGGCTAAGCATTGGACTCTTGATTTCAGTTCAGGTCATGATCTCCCGGTTTGTGAGATTGAGCCCTGCATCAGGCTCCATACTGATAGCACGGAGCCTGCTTGGGATTCTATCTCTGCCCCCCACCCTCTCAGAATAAATAACCAAACATTAAAAAAAAAAAAAAAAAAAAAAAGAGGGCGCCTGGGTGGCTCAGTCAGTTAAACATCTGACTTTGGCTCAGGTCATGATTTTATAGTTTGTGAGTTCGAGTCTCACATGGGGTGAGCACAAGCCCCGCTTCAGATGAGCCCCACTTCTTTCTCTCTCTCTCTGCCCCTCACTCACTTATGCCCTCTCTCTCTCTCTCTCTCTCTCTGAAAAGAAAAAGAAAACTATGTTTTGTAAGACGGCTCCTTTATCCCCCTCTCCAGCTATTTACTGTGCCAAATTTAACCTTAAATATAGCGATTACTATAAGAGATTCTAAGCAGAGAATTTTCACAATCCGTTCTATCTATCCTGTATCTTTTAAAAAATGGCGCTCTGAAAAGGATAAGTTTCTTTTAATTTTCTTTTTTGTAATCTTTAGTGACTTATATAATCTTTCTACTTCAAAGATAATTAATTAGCTTTTATCTAAATTATTTTTTTGAAAATTCTAATTTTAGGGGCACCTGGCTGGCTCAGTTGGTGGAGCATGTGAGTCTTAATCTTGGGATTATGAGTTCGAGCCCCATGTTGGTATAGAGATTACTTAAAAATAGAGTCTTTATGAGGTACCTGGATGGCTCAGTCAGTTTAGCATCTGAATCTTGATTTTGGCTCAGGTCATGATCCCAGGGTTGTGGGGATCAAGCCATGTGTCAGGCTCTGTGCTGAGGGTGGAGCACACTTAAGCTTCTCTCTCTCTCTCTCTCTCTCTCTCTCTCTCCCTCTCCCCCTCTCCCCTGCTTGTGCACTCTCGCTCTCTCTTTAAAATAAGTAAAATGAGGGGCGCCTGGGTGGCTCAGTCGGTTAAGGGTCCGACTTCAGCCAGGTCACGATCTCGCGGTCCGTGAGTTCGAGCCCCGCGTTGGGCTCTGGGCTGATGGCTCGGAGCCTGGAGCCTGTTTCCGATTCTGTGTCTCCCTCTCTCTCTGCCCCTCCCCCGTTCATGCTCTGTCTCTCTCTGTCCCAAAAATAAATAAACGTTGAAAAAAATAAAATAAAATAAGTAAAATGAAAAAAAAATAAAGTCTTTAAAAAATTACAATTTTATCTACTATGTATCTCTTTAATTTTTTAAGAATAAACATATATCAAAGATTTATTGATTCCTTAAGAGCAATATAAGCAAGATGGAAAATCTCATCCAAAATGTATCTCTTTAATTATTTTGTTTTTACTTTTAGATAGAGAGCACTAGGCGAGGAGAGAGGCAGAGGGAGAGAGAGAGAGAGAGAGAGAGAGAGAGAGAATCTCAAGCAGGGAGCAGGGCTGGATCCCATGACCTTTCAGTCACAACCTGAGCCAAAATCAAGAGTCGGCTGCTTGACTGACTGAGCCACCCAGGCGCCCCTCTTTAATTTTTAAAGGTAGTTCATCAGAACTGTGTCCACCTTCATGCAAGTAGTTTGAAATTGTTTTCTATTATTTTTTAAATGTCATATTTTAAAGATATAATGTTGGCAGATACTCTCTGTGGAAAACCCAAAAGACTCCACCAAAAAAACTGCCAGAACTGACATGTGAATTCAGCAAAGTCACAGGACATAAGATCAATGTACAGAAATCAGTTGCATTCCGGGGCGCCTGGGTGGCACAGTCGGTTAAGCGTCTGACTTCAGCCAGGTCACGATCTCGCGGTCCATGAGTCCGAGCCCCGCGTCGGGCTCTGGGCTGATGGCTCAGAGCCTGGAGCCTGTTTCCGATTCTGTGTCTCCCTCCCTCTCTGCCCCTCCCCCGTTCATGCTCTGTCTCTCTCTGTCCAAAAATAAATAAAAAAACGTTGAAAAAAAATTAAAAAAAAAAAAAAGAAATCAGTTGCATTCCTATACAACAATAATGAATCTGTAGAAAGAGAAATCAAGGAATCGATCGTATTTACAATTGCACCAAAAACCATAAAATACCTAGGAATGAACCTAACCAAAGAGGTGAAAAATCTATACCCTGAAAACTATAGGAAGCTTATGAAAGAAATTGAAGAAGACACAAAAAAATGGAAAAACATTCCCATACTCATGGATTGGAAGAACAAATATTGTTAAAATGTCCATACTACCCAAAGCAATTTACATATTCAATGCAATCCCTATCAAAATAACACCAGCATTCTTCACAGAGCTAGAACAAACAATCCTAAAATTTGTGTGGAACCAGAAAAGACCCCGAATAGCAAAAGTAATGTTGAAAAAGAAAACCAAAGTTGGAGGCATCACAATTTCAGACTTCAAGCTGTATTATAAACCTGTAAGCATCAAGACAGTATGGTACTGGCATAAAAACAGACACATAGATCAATGGAACAGAACAGAGAACCCAGAAATAGATCCACAAACGTATGGCCAACTGATCTTCCACAAAGCAGGAAAGAATCACCAATGGAAAAAAGATGGTCTCTTCAGCAAATGGCGCTGGGAAAACTGGACAGCAGTTTTGTGGAAGAATGAACCTGGACCACTTACTTATACCATACACAAAAATAAACTCAAAATGGATGAAAGACCTAAACATAAGACAGGAAGCCATCAAAATCCTAGCAGAGAAAACAGGCAATGACCTCTTTGACCTCAGCCTCAGCAACTTCTTTTTTTGTTGTTGTTTAATTTTTTTTTAACATTTATTTGTTTTTGAGATGGGAGAGACAGCATGAATGGGGGAGGGTCAGAGAGAGAGGGAGACACAGAATCTGAAACAGGCTCCAGGCTCTGAGCTGTCAGCACAGAGCCTGACGCTGGGCTCAAACTCACGGACCGCGAGATCATGACCTGAGCTGAAGTCGGATGCTTAACCGAGTGAGCCACCCAGGCGCCCCAAGCCTCAGCAACTTCTTACCTGATATGTCTCCAGAGGCAAGGTAAACAAAAGCACAATGAACTATTGGGACCTCATCAAGATAAAAAGCTTCCGCACAGCAAAGGCAACAATTAGCAGAACTAAAAGGCAACCATTGGAATGGACGAATATATTTGCAAAAGACATATCAGAGAAAGGGCTAGTATCCAAAATCTATAAAGAACTTACCAAACTCAACACCCAAAAATCAAATAATCCAGCGAAGAAACAGGCAGAAGACATGAACAGACACTTCTCCAAAGAAAACATCCAGATGGCCAACAGACACATGAAAAGATGCTCAACATCACTCATCATCAGGGAAACACAAATCAAAACCACACTGAGATGCCACCTCACACCTGTCAGGATGGCTAAAATTAACAACTCAGGAAACAACAGATATTGGGGAGGATGTGGAGAAAGAGGAACCCTTTTACACTGCTGGTGGTGCAGCCACTTTGGAAAACAGTATGGAGGTTCCTCAAAAAATTAAAAATAGAACTACCCTACGACCCAGCAATTGCACTACTAGGTATTTATCTGAAGGATACAAAAATGCTGATTCGAAGGGGCACATGCACCCCAATGTTTGTAGCAGCACTATCGACAATAGCCAAAGCATGGAAAGAGCCCAAATGTCCATTGACTGGTGAATGGATAAAGAAGATGTGGTATATATATAGACAATGGAATACTACTCAGTGATCAAAAAAATGAAATCTTGCCATTTGCCACAGTGTGGATGGAACTAGAATGTATTATGCTAAGTGAAATAAGTCAGTCAGAGAAAAGACAAATATGTGATTTCACTCATATGTGGAATTTAAGACACAAAATGTGAACATAGATAGGGGAAGGGAAGGAAAAATAAAATAAAAACAGAGAGGAAGGCTAAGTATAAGAGACTCTTAAATAGAATAACTTGAGGGTTGCTGGAGGGGTTGTGGGTGGGGGGAATGAGCTAAATGGGTGATAGGCATTAAGGAGAACACTTGGTGGGATGTTCACTGGGTGTTATATGTAAGAGATGAACTACTAAATTCTATTCTTGAAGTCATTATTACACTGTATGTTAACTAACTTGGATTTAAATAATCAAAGAAAACACTGGGAGGAGAAAAGAAATAAATTTTAAAAAGATACAATGCTGGCAGAAATAGAAAACCAAAAACATAGTTAGATTAAAATGTTAATTTAAAATAGTGATGATTTTGTCTTACATGATTTTTAGAAGTGCTTTTCAGAAATCATTTGCATAAAAACTCAAAAAGAAGGTACACAAATATTACTTTCAAAACACAACCCAAAGCAAAGCAAAGTAAAACGTACTGTAAAACTTAAGTACGGACTTTATGTTTTGCAACTGAGTTCGCCACAAAATGTTCAAAGGAAGAATAATACTTGGGAAGTTTACCAATTTGGAAATACCCCATTCTTTGACAACAAATAGGGACTTAGGAGAATGAAACAAGCATTTATTAAGCCTCTCTGCTATGCTAGGCATTCATGTAACTATCTCATGGTAATCCTTACTTTTCAAAGTAGGCATGATCTCCTTCTTATGTAGCAGAAAATGAACCTCATGGCAGCTAAATATCTTGCTCAAGGAGTCCTAGCCAGTGAATGCTGAACTTATGTATTATCTTGTAAATTCAGTTTTCTCTTTTTTCTTCAGTGGCTGTTTTATTTGGAACCGTATCAACTGATGAGTAGTTTAAGATTTAAAATCTCAGAACCTCGGAACAGGAAGTTCTCTTTTTGTAAACAAGGGAAACGGAAAAATGTCTTTCCTATAGTATTTAACACTATTAGAACTGTTTGTACAACTGCCTCTTTAAAAAACTGATGCTATTGGGGCGCCTGGGTGGCGCAGTCGGTTAAGCGTCCGACTTCAGCCAGGTCACGATCTCGCGGTCCATGAGTTCGAGCCCCGCGTCGGGCTCTGGGCTGATGGCTCAGAGCCTGGAGCCTGTTTCCGATTCTGTGTCTCCCTCTCTCTCTGCCCCTCCCCCGTTCATGCTCTGTCTCTCTCTGTCCCAAAAATAAATAAACATTGAAAAAAAAAATTAAAAAAAAAAAACTGATGCTATTAAAAAAAGAAGAGGGAGCATTTTAGATTAAAATCATGTAAAGAGATTAATGATGTCTAGGACATGCTGCTCCCCAAATATGGAAAACCTTTTCTTCCCCTACAAAATATAACAACCAAATGCAATGTATAAAACTTTACTGGATCATGGACAGGAAAGAAAAAAAAAACAGATATAAGAGATATTCTTAGAGCAAATGGGGGAAAACTGAAAAAGAACTGGTTATTAGATGATAATATTGAATTAATTATTAATTTTACGGGGCATGATCATGATATTATAGTTAGGTACAAGAAGCTTCCTTAGGAAAGCATAGTAAAGTATTTAAAGGGTAAATGTTGTGATACCTATAACTTATTTTTAAATGATTCAGCAACAGTATAAAATATATATAGGCAGATCAGCGGAGAGTGATGAAATAAATATGGCAACATGGTAACAATTGTTGGATCTAGGTGGAGAGTATACAGATATTCACTGTAATTTTCTTTCAATTTCTCTCCATGTGTTCTCTCCATGTATATTCATACTAAAAAATGTGGGAGATAAAAACGTAGTTTGAAAACTTTTGCTTAACCTCAGGGTTCCTTTTTTGTTTGTTTTTTTAAGGACACTATACATTATATAAATTAAATAGATGAATTGTGATCAACTGTCCTACAAGTTAAAATCATTTTATTCAAAAAGTGATTTTCTTTCATTTGTTGAGGATCTATCCAGTTGACAACATTCTATGTGGACCATGCTGATTCAGAAATGATGTCAAAGACAAGGCAATGTTTAGGGGTAGGACTAGCTCTTGTTAAGAAATTAGCATAATAACGGGTACCTGGGTGGCTCAATGGGTGAACACCAGATTTTCCCGGGTAATAATCTCGCAGTTCACGGGTCTGAGCCCCACGTGGGTCTGTCTGCCCAGAGCCTGCTTCGGATCCTCTGTCTCTCTCTTTGCCCCTCCCCCACTCGTGCACTTGCGCAGTCTCTCTCTCTTTCAAAAATAAACTAAACATGGAAAAAAATTAGGATAATAAAATGACCAACAAGTACTGGAGAATTTAAGAGTAATAGGAAATCTCTGGGGACTGCAGTGAGCGGAATCTTGAGCCTATCCTTTAAAAATGGGGAGAATTGGGGCGCCTGGGTGGCTCAGTCAGTTAAGTGTCAGACTTTGGCTCAGGTCATGATCTCACAGTTTGTGAGTTCAAGCCCCACATCAGGCTCTGTGCTGACAGCTCAGAGCCTGGAGCCTGATTAGGATACTGTGTCTCCCTCTCTCTCTGGCCCTTCTCCTCTCAAGCTCTGTCTCCCTCTTTCTCTCAAAAATAAATAAACATTAAAAAAAATAAAAATGGGGAGAATTTGGTTAGTGAAGACATGAGGTGAGGATGGCTTTAGCATGTTTTATAAGCCAAAGATATAAAACTGTCATTCTGAACTTCAAGTCACTAGGAGATAACTGGTATTTCTTCACTGAGGTGGTATAATTCCAAACTTGAAAGCACAAAATGTGGCCAGTGCCACTTATGACAAGTAAATGCACATTTTCCTTTAGGCTTTTTAAAAAAGTTTTTTAAAAATGTTTATTTATTTTTGAGACAGAGACAGAGCGTGAGCAGGGGAGGGACAGAGAGAGAGCGACACAGAACCTGAAACAGGCTCCAGGCTCCGAGCTGTCAGCACAGAGCCCGATGCAGGGCTTGAACCCACGAACTATGAGATCATGACCTGAGCCGAAGTCAGAGGCTCAACCGACTGAGCCACCCAGGTGCCCCCCCTTTAGGCTTTTTTAAATACTGAAAATAGCTCTCAGTTTCCCTTGATAATCCTTTTTTTTTTTTTTTAAGTTTATTTTTTCAATAATCTCTACACACAACGTGGGGCTCAAACTCATGATCCCAAGATCAAGTCACATGCTTTTCCAACTGAGCCAGCCAGGCGGGCCTCCCTTGATAACTTTTCAGCACCATTAGAGAGGTGTGGAGACCCTAAACTGCTAGGTACTAATTTAGCAGTTGGTAACTTTTCTTACTGGTAGGTATTAGATCTTTTAAGTGGGAGAAGATGATGATCCAGACTAATCTGGTAGCAATAACGAGGGGCAGTTAATAAAATAGTCCTGATATGAAGGCTAATCTGGGCCCTCCATGAGGGCCTCCAACATATGAGGGAGATAAACACATGGGCTCTTTGCACATCGTGCTAATCTAGGCAGGCTCCATTGAAGTCATCCTTAGAAGTACGGTGTCTGCTTCTTAAACACATTATCTCAGCCAATTCCAATGACATTCATTTTCACGTAAAACTAAGGTCTAGTTGAAACCTACTGAGTTATTAAGGGTTATGAAGTTCTGGTATTCATAAACTACAGTTATGATTTGTTAGAGTTTAATGAGGACTAATTCAGTGTTCTTCCAGGGAGACAGCAGACTTGCACAGCTGCTATAGCACCTGGACATATACGGCTGGTAGAAATTCCCATAATTTTCAGGAAGGACACTTTTATTCTTAGTGCTTCATTAGCATGGTTTTAGGTTGGTTGTGGCTTTAAAAAGTTGCTATTCTTACATTTCATGCCCAGTTAAGCTTTATCATTATTGGTTGGCTCTGTTTTTTGTGTTTTTTTTAATGTTTATTTATATTTTGAGAGAGAGAGAGAGGGTGAGCAAGGGAAGGGCAGAGAGAGTTGGAGACAGAATCCAAAGCAGGCTCCAGGCTCTGAGCTGTCAGCACAGAGCCCGATGCAGGGCTTGAACTCAGGAGCAGTGATATCATGACCTGAGCCAAAGTCAGACACCTAAATGACTGAGCCACCCAGGCACCCCAGTTTGCTCTGGGGTTTTAATTAATTTACTACATGCAGTAGTATATATTTGCATCAATAGGGTTTTAGCATGAGATTTTCAGGTATTTAGATGGTAGACATTTACACATTATTTAAACAATCAGTAAACCATACTAGAATTGCAAAAATAGATGCATACGTAATCTCCCCAAATATTCCTGTAGAATGACACTTCATTGTTATGTCCAACTATTTTTTGCAGTGGGAAATGAGAATGAGTAGACAGAAAAGCAATATAGGGTATAGGTTGTTCTAGAGTTTTCTCTTCTGCCTGAAGGCAAAATTGGCAAAAATAGCTTGAGATCAACTCCTGTAGCTATGTTCTGTGGAACTCCAGAAAACAGTGATTTGAGAAAAAAATGCCTCTCTGGTCAATGAAGCTGGGATGGCATTGAATAGTAGAGTCACCTCTCTTAATGAATAGAAGCATATTGAAGGCTCTGAGGAGTCCTGAAGCAATTTTGTTTGATGGTTAATCAAATACACAAACTTATTTGGCAGAGGAACTTGTTTTTGTTTCTTTTTTAACTATGCCCAATGTGGGGCTTGAACTCATGACCCCAAGATCAAGAGTCACGTGCTCTACTGACTGAGCCAGCCAGGCACCTCTGAGGAAGATTTCTTGCTCTGAAAAATTATCCTCTGATAAAATATCTTCAATTGAAAATGCTTCATCCATCTATCCCTCCATCCATTCATTCAAGAAATATACACTGAATGTTTACAATGTTCTAGAAGCTATGAACAAGACAAAGTTGGCCATGCCCAATGTTTTCACTTTGTTTGAGCCCCTCAGTTCTCATGAGGGCTAGTTCAGAGCTTTAGCTGCACTATATTTTCTTTTGCCACTAATGGTAATTTTGCTAATGGAGGGAAAGAAAAAATTAGAAGGAAACAATGACCAAACTGGCTAGATATGGGGAATTATAAAGAAGACTGAATGGGGAAATTTGATGCCTTGACAGAGGCAATAAACTTGGGCAGGCTTAGAGAAGAAGAAATCTGATTTGGGGCATATGTATCAATTAGGCTGCTTTTGTTTGCAAGAAATAGAAAATTCAACCAAAGAGATACATATAATAAGCAAAATTATTATCTCACTTAATGAGAAATTCAGGGGTAGGGTGGTTCTAAGGTTGTTTAATTCAGTAGCTTGACATCATCAATGATTAAAGTCCTTTCCACATGTCTCTTCTCTCATGCATAGTGAGCTGGTCTGTATCCTCAAGCCTTGTCCTTTCCTGGTCATAAGATGGCTGCCAAAGCTCCAAGCATCACGCCCTTACAAAATAATAATAATAGTTAAAATAAATAGTGCTAAATAATAGCACTATTGATAGGGCAGATACAGTTGTAAGCACTTTGCATATATTAATTCCTTTGCTCTTTACCACAACCCCATGAATTGCTTCTATCATCTCCATTTTACAGATAAGACAACTGAGGTACAGAGAAGTTAAGTAACTTGCTCAGAGTCACCTAGCTGGTGAGTGGCTCCAAGAAAGGAAGAGAGTACCTTTTTCATATTCCTTTATAAGAGTAAGGAAAACTCTTACCGGCAGAGTTTTGTGGAAAACATATGCACGTTCCTAAATCAGTCACCCAAAGAGGGGAAAGAAACTATCATGGACAGTTTAGACTAATGAAGATTAATCTCCAGGGCTGAAAGGTTACTAGACCTCCCCCCGGTGTATCAACTAAGTGAGATTCTATAGCAGGACAGAACATTAAGTTGGGGAGGCCGCTTGGAAGGCAGCCAACAGTATCTGCTACAGATCGAAGTGCAGTGGGACCTTGAAATGGACAGATCCGGTACGCCATTGAGGGTACATCAAAGGATGGGGCTGTTGCTCCACAATTGGGGCTCAGAGGCATTGAGACGGTAGTTGGAGTCACAAGAATGGGGCACAGTTCTGAGGAAGATAGTGTAGAAATCAGAGGGCTAACAGCTGAACCTTAAAAAAATTGAGGGGAGGTTATAGTTGAAGCAGTATAGTCAAAATGTTGAGAATTGTTTAGACTGTGTGGTAGGTACATGGGTTCATTATATAATATTACTCTGTGTGTGTGTGTGTGTGTGTGTGTGTGTATGTGTCTGAAAATTTCCCTAATAAAATTTTTTGAAAACAAAGCAAAAGAAAAAAGTACTGTGGGGCACCTGGCTGGCTCAGTTGGTGGAGCATGGGACTCTTGACCTCGAAGTTGTAGGTTTGAATCCCACGTTGGGTGTAGAGATTATTTTTAAAATAAAATAATAAAATGTTTTTTATAATGTTTATCTATTTATTTTTGAGAGAGTGCCTGTGAGCAGGTGGGGAAGGGCAGAGAGAGAGGGAGTCAGAGGATCTGGAGCAGGCTCATTGCTGTCAACATAGAGCCCCATGTGGGGTTGGAACTCACGAACTGTGTGGTCATGATCTGAGCTGAAGTGGGGCTCTTAACTGACTGAGCCATCCAGGTGCCCCTAAAAAAATCTTTAAAAAACCATCATGGAGCTCAGGGAAACTCACTATGAAGGTGTTTCCTATCCTTGCTTCCCCAAACCCTCTGCAGCTTTGTGCCTGAACCCTTGTCTAAGGTTTGAACCCACTACCATACTTTGAGAGAAGTTCTGGTCACCCGGAGGGAGAATATAAGAAGCCTTCATTTGGCCTCTCACAGGTTTAGTGTCCAGCCATTTCTGTTGCTGGCATGCTCTGGCTGTTCTGCTGGGATTCTCTGGCTTCCTCTCCTGTCACCGTTTCTACTTGGCTTCAAAGCCTGAATTTCTCAACCCTGATCTTCACTCTTTCTGTGGCCACATCTTGATAAGATACCTGCCTCTAGACCAGTTACTAACTGCTGAGGTCTCTGCTACTTTCCAGAAACATAAGCCCTTTATCTAAAGGACATTATATGTGGGCATTATTATGAAAACTTCAAAAAAATTTTTAATGTTTATTTTTGAGAGAAAGAGAGACAGGCGAGTGGGAGAAGGGCAGAGAGAAAGGGAGACACAGAATCTGAAGCAGGCTCCCAAGCTCTGAGCTGTCAGCACAGAGCCTGATGCGGGGCTCAAACCCATGAACTATGAGATCATGACCTGAGCCGAAGTTGGATGCTTCACCAACTGAGCCATCCAAGCACCCGTATTATGAAGCCTTTTAAACTAATAGCTCTTATCCTGGGTGTCCCTTTCACCATGACTTTTTCATTGAGAGTTTTCCTACAACTGTATCGCTGCATGCTTGTTTATAGAACAATCAACCTGTGGCTTTACTCTTGTGTTCTCCTTGATGTCTGCTCCATCGGAAAGTCTGCTTCGATTCTTAAGAACAGCACTCATGCCCAGCTTTAACAGCAGGAGAAAAAGAGCTTTCAGACAAGTAAACAGGAAAGGAGTCATTGCAGATGTGGAAGAAAAATAAGGGAAAAAGTAGCACAAGGTTTCCTTTGGGTTTTTGAAGCATGAGCAAACCACCATATTGCATAAGCAAATGGCAGTGCTGCTAAGAAGCAAAAGATGAAGAGTTGGCAGAAATGTATAGTTTATTGTAAAAAGAAGACAAAACATAACAAAGCAAATGAATAATGTAAATGAACTTGGGCAAAAATGCTAAAATGCTTACATAAATGGTGATAGTAGAGCTTTCTCCAACTAAGCACACGCTTGCAGCATCTATAGAGTTGGGCTCCAAGTGAAAAGTGTTTCTGATACCACCCACTGTGTTGTAACGTAATCTCAATCATCTCATGTGCATGACACTCGCTTGAAAACACAGAGGAGCATCTGACTCTGAGGCAGCCAGCTTTGGCCTCCAAGGCTGTGGGGCTTGCAGGCAGGATGGCGATAGCTTGATCAACTTCCTCTCTCGGGAGGAAGTGGGGTGGGGGCTGGCCCAGCCTTGGTGGAGTGGCACTGAGGAAAAGGAAAACATCCAGTGAACTACTTGAAATCCCCCAAATGCAATTCGGTAAATGCTCTTTGGACATCTACTGTGTGCAATGCACAACAAAAGAAATAATGTCCTTGCTGAATTGAAGATTACCTCCACAGCAGAGGTTATTACTCCCTATACTTTTTTTTTTTTTTCCTATGTATCCCTTTGGTGAATCCTGTGGCTTCCTTCTCGGATAATGTTTTTAAATACGTAAAGTTCGTGAAAATTTCAAAGGAAACCAATTATATTGAAATAGTCATAAAACTATTTAAAAAAACAGGCAAATTTGTGATACGGTAATGAATATGTTTCCTTTTTCTCCCCCCCCCCCCCGCCACCCCAAAGAAGCTCTACATCCAATGTGGGACTTGCACTCAGAGCCAGGAGATCAAGTGGCATATGCTCTCCTGACTGAGCCAGCCAGCTCCTATACATATGCTTCTTTTTCTTCTTCTTCTTCTTCTTCTTCTTCTTCTTCTTCTTAATGTTTACTTATTTTTTGAGGGAGAGAGAGAGAGAGAGAGAGAGAGAGAGAGAGAATGAGCAGCAGAAGGGCAGAGAGAGAGGGAGGCACAGAATCCAAAGCAGGCTCCAGGCTCTGAGCCATCAGCACAGAGCCCGAGCCGGGGCTCAAACTCATGGACCGCAAGATCATGACCTGAGCTGAAGTCAGACCACTTAACCCACTGAGCCACCCAGGTGCCCCACATATGCTTCCTTATGAATGCTTTAAATTACAGGATATAGGGTCAAGTCTAATAACTCCTGTAATTTCAAAATAGCGTTGAGTGTAAATGGTAATTCCAGAGATCCACAACTTTAATGGGATATAAAAAAATGTCAAGTTTCTGTTGGTGATAAAGTCACAGACCCTGCTGGTGCTACTGTGGTGCTGTCTACATTTATAAGAAAGCAATGCTAACTTTCAGTTAGAGGCTAGTGAAAATAAATGTGTAAGTTTTTTCCTGTCCAAGTTCCTAAACTTGTGAATTCAATCCCCTGGGACGTTGTGGACCCCCCCCCCCCCCAAGTTAAGAATTTCTCATCCTGTGCGTGGGTGTACTTGTGTGTACACGTGTACTCCTACTCATGTCCTTCAGAGAGGGTAGAAGCAGAAACAAGAAATTACCTAAATAATCATAATATGAGCTATTATAGGATAACTGTTCTAGAATTGGAGCCACAAAGGGATTCAATAGGAAGAGGAAATCAGAAAAGGTAAAGGCTTGGGAAGGAGAGGGCTGGGTGCACTGAAGACCCACTGGTGTCTGCAAAGACTTCTTGCTTTTGCCTCCGCTTGCATTTATTTTCATCTGTGCAGGGATAAAACAGAAATAAAGCCGTAAAGCGTATTTAGAAATGCTAATGTGGCTATGTATCTGGATAGCCACATGCCAATGCCGGGCAATGGATCATGATTAGCCTCAGTCAGTGGTTCTCAAAGTGTGGTCTCTGGACCAGGTACCTTTAAAAAGAAATAAAGGGGAGGGGCGCCTGGGTGGCTCGTCGGTTGAGCGTCCGACATCGGCTCAGGTCATGATCTCGCGGTCTGTGGGTTCGAGCCCCGCATTGGGCTTTGTGCTGACAGCTCGGAGCCTGGAGCCTGCTTCCGATTCTGTGTCTCCCTCTCTCTCTGGCCCTCCCCTGCTCATGTTCTGTCTCTCTCTGAAGCAAAAATAAAAACATTAAAAAATAATAATAAAAAAAAAGAAATAAAGGGGAAGACAAGAGAGTAGAGATAAGAAAGGCAGGCATTTTACCTTCTGGGTCAGCCTTTTTGTTCCCTTCCCTCTCTCCCCAGCTCCTTAAACTGGCTAAAGCTGGACTACCTTTGGAGCTAGCCTTATGTGGAGTATGATTTAGAGCAGTTCTCTGAGAGTTTGCTCTCAGAATTCCTCAGTAGCCTTATAAATTGTTAAGCACCCAAAGAGCTTTTGTTTGTGCAGGCTATGTCTATAAACATTTATTGTGCTAGCAATTAAAATTGAGAAATTTAAAAATATTTTTTAATTCATAAAATATAAGCCCATTATGTGTTCACATCAAGAGAATTTTTTGGTGAAAAAAACTGTGTTTTCTGAAGCAAAAATATTAGTAAGGAAGGAGACATTGTCTTCTATGTTTGCAGATCTCTTTAATTTCTGATTTAATGGAAGACAGTTGGACTCTGTATCTGCTATTGCAGTATGTTGCAATAGAACATGTTCTATAGCCTCTAGAAAGGCTCTGTATTCTTCTGAAAGAATGAGAGTGAAATAGGCAAATAATGTCTTGCCATTATTGCAAAAATTGTTTTGACCTTGTGGACCCTCAAGGGTCCTCAGACCATACTCTGTTTTGCAATTTGAGTTTTCTTTAACTATGGAAAAAGACTTAATTCTAAACCTAGAAATAAATGGTATAAAATTCAAATATGTCTGTGCTGGATATCTCTTGTTGTCCCTCCAGATGTCCCTCCACCTTTCTCCATTCTGTCCTGTGACCTGAAGGGGCAATATCAATAGGCTCTAGTTGGGTTTGGCCGAGGGGTAGCGCTGGCATGAGATCAAAGGGAGGGAGGAGATGAGGTTGGGGTATTTATTCCCTAGTTGGAAAGAGCTCACTCTGTCCTTCAACGGGGTCAGAGTTCTTGACACAGGACTCTGCATGCACCTCTCTGTTCCTGCAAGCCTTTCCAACCGACATCCCTCCAGGCACAGGTGTGATAATGTGCCTCCATTACTAGCCCAAGGGGATTCGACCATATGATTTATCTCTACCCTGCCTGTACCTTTGGAAATAGTCCCTTTATGACACTCTCCTCAAAATTCCTAATTTGACTGCATCATTTGTTTCTTGCTGAACTCTGACTAATACAAGCTGGAGAGCTATTGTACCTTAAGGATAAACTTCAGTTAAAGTGTTGTCCATGGCAGCAGATCCACTTAATTTTAATGGAAGTTAGAAAGCTGTAAAGTTCCAGTGTCTCCGAGTCTAAGATCTTTAATGGCTTGGGAAAGACAGGGCTGGATGCATTGAGGACCAACTGGTATCTGCAAAGACTTCTTGCTCTTGCTTCTGCTTGAGTTTATTTTCCTTCTTTCCTTCTTTCTCTCTTCCTTCCTTCCTTCCTTCCTTCCTTTCTTTCTTTCTTTCCAATGTACATATGTATGTATATATGTATTTTTCAAGTAAACTCTTTACCCAACATGGGGTTCAAACCCACAAACCCAAGATCAAGAGTTGCATGCTCTACGGACTGAGTCAGCCAGGCACCCCTGCTTGAGTTTATTGTTATCTGTGCAGAGATGAAACAGAAAGATAGATACCTACAAAAATATTTATAAATGCTAACATGGCCATGCATCTGGACAGCCGTGTGCCAATGTCAGGCAGTGGGTCATGAACACCCTAAGTCACTGGTTCTCAAAGCGTGGTCTCTGGACCAGTAGCAGGAGCAGCAGCATTAAGGCACTTGTTAGAAATGTAAATCCTCAGGTCTCACCTGAGACCTACAGAATCAGAAACTCTGGGAGGAGGGACCTAACAATCCATGTTCTCACAAGCCCTCCAGGGGATTCTGATGCTTGGTAAAGTTTGAGGACCTTCACTCTCAGAAACTCATGACATCACAGTTCCCTAAGCTTCCTGGCCTCCCTTACAGCTAGGGGTGGTCATGTGATGTCCTCACACCCTACTGCCTCGAACTTGGGCATCTTATCTGAAGCTGCAGTAACCATCCTGCAATCTTGGGGTGACAAGATAATTGTAGAAGCACTGACCCTGACATCACTGCTCACCTCCAAACTTCTTGTTAAAAAAAAAAAGAAAAAATCCACCCACCACCCACACCCTCCAGTTATTTAAGCCACTGTTTAGGTTTTCTATTAGCCAAACACAACTCTAACTTTATGACATGGTTTATAAAAAAGACTTTTCCCCTCATGATGATAAAAACTTTAAACAATATTTTAGTGTTGAAATAAGAATTAAATGTGGAGCAGAGGGCAACATTCTGATGGATTTTTAAAATAATTTTTAGCATGTGTGGCCTAATTCTTGCTGAATCCCAGATACCTTGGGATAAAAGGGTCTTCGTCGTAAAGGGCTTTCTGGAGCTGTTTGAGACACATTTTTAAGAGAAACTATTTTGGGGCGCCTGGGTGGCTCAGTCAGTTAAGCATCTGGCTCTTGATTTCTGCTCAGGTCACGATCTCACAGTTTGTGAGTTGGAGCCCTGTGTCAGGCTCCAAGTTGTCAGCGCTTGGGATTCTCTCTTCTCTCTCTTTGCCCCTCTACCCACTCGCCCTGGCTCTCTCTCTCTCAAAATAAATAAACTTTTTTTAAAAAGTAAAAAAAAAAAAAAAAATAGAGAGTGAGAGAAGCCATGTTGTGGTTTCATTAAAATCAGGGTTGAACTTTTTTTTTTTAATGTTTATTTATTATTTTTGAGAGAGAGGCGGAGTGTGAGCAGGGGAGGGGCAGAGAGAGGGAGACACAGAATCTGAAGTGGGTGCCAGGCTCCAAGCTGTCAACACAGAGCCCAATGTGGGGCTCGAACTCACAGACGGTGAGATCATGACCTGAGCCAAAGTTGGACGCTCAGCTGACTGAGCCACCTAGGGTAGAACCTCTCTAAGAAAGTAATTGTGGTCAATGAAAGGGAAAAGTTGTTTCCTACTCTACTCACAACACTCCTGACACCAAATGCGCAGGTTGTTTGCCTCACCTTAAGCAATTCTGACATCGACTACATGGCGTTAGGGCAGTTTCCACAGGTTAAAGACTCAGTCCCACAAGACTGACCCCTCTTTGAGAAGCCAGTCACAAGTCCCAGGTTGTGACCTGTTCTTCTGACCACCCAGCTACAAATGGGGGATTCCCACAACCCCTTCCTTGGGTCTGATAATTTTCTAGAACCACTCGCAGAACTCAGGAAAGCACTTTATTTACTCTGGTCAGTTTATTATAAAAGATATAACTCAGGAACAGCCAAATGGAAGGGATGCCTAGGGCAGGCTATGTGGGAAGGGGCATGGAGCTTCCATGGCCTCTCTGGGCTCACCACCTTCTCAGCTCCTCAGTGTGTATGCCAACCCAGGAGTCTCCAAACCCAGTCATTTAGGGCTTTTATGGGGGCTTCATTGCCTAAGTATGATTGATTAAATCGTTGGTCATGGGTGATTAAATCCATTTGTAGCTTCTCTGCCCTCCCCAACAGTCGGGAGGCGCTGAAAATTCTGACCTTCTCATCACATTGTTGCTTCCTCTGGCAACCAGCTATCTTCTAAGAGTTACCTCATTCGCATAAATTCAAGGGTTCAAAAAGGCTTCTTATGGGGTGCCTGGCTGGCACAGTGGTAAAGCATATGACCCTTGATCTCCAGGTCTTGACTTCAATCCCCATCTTGGGCCTACAGCTTACTTAAAAAAAAAAAAAAGGCCACTTATGAATAACAAAAATGCTCTTCTTACCCCTATCATTCAAAAAATGATAAGGGTTTTAGGAGCTCTGTGCCAGGAACCAGGGATGAAATCAAATATATATTTCTTTTTATATCACAATAACATTGTTAATTAATTTATTTCTTTAAAAATTTTTTTTAATGTTTATTTATTTATTGTTAATATTTATTCATTTTTGAGAGACAGAGAAAGACAGAGTGTGAATAGTAGAGGGCCATAGAGAGAGGAAGACATGGAATCTGAAGCAGGCTCCAGGCTCTGAGCTGTCAGCACAGAGCCCGATGCGGGGCTTGAACCCATGAACTGTGAGATCATGACCTGAGCTGAAGTTGGATACTTAACTGAGCCACCCAGGCACCCCAAACGTTTATGTTTTTTGAGAGAGAGAGAGACAGAGTGGGAGTGGGGGAGGAACAGAGAGAGAGGGAGACAGAATCTGAAGCAGGCTCCAGGCTCTGAGCTGTCAGCACAGAGCCCGATGCAGGGCTCGAACTCATGGACCATGAGATCATGACCCGAGCTAAAGTCAGGCGATTAATTGACTGAGCCACCCAGGCACCTCTCATTGTTAACTAATTTCAAAGGCAGCAGTGCCTATAATCTACCATAATACCTGATTCACAGTGACTGTTTAATAAGTATTTGTAGAGTGGAACTGGTGAAAAAAAAATTAAAGAAAAATTTTTTATGTTTATTTATTCTTGAGTGAGAGAGAGAGAGACAGCGCCGGTGGGAGTGAGCGAGCAGGAGCAGGGGAGGGGCAGAGAAAGATTCCAAAGCAGGCTCTGTGATGTCAGCAAAAGCCTGACATGGGGCTCAAACCCACGAACCATGAGATCATGACCTGAGTTGAAGTCAGACTCTCAACCAACTGAGCCACCCAGGCACCGCCCACCCCCCACCAAAATTTTTTTAATGAAGAAAACAGGTTTATCACTGGAATATTTCCAGGGCTTAAGAGAGGAGTGGATCAGTCTGCACAAATTGGACTACTTGAAGTTTGACACTGAAGCACCCTGTCAGAGAGGGCATAATGGCTTGCATATAATAGGTGTATAAATATGCTGAATGAATACATGAAACTTCTTCTATGTGACATATAAGAATTATGATTCAACTGTGACAGGCACTGTATTGTTACTGTATACCATATCCCATTTAATCCCCCCCCCTTCTTTTTAGAGAGACAGAGAATGCAAGCAGGGGAGGGGGCAGAGGGAGAGAGAGAGAGAGAGAGAGAAAGAGAGAGAGAGAGAGAGTCCCAAGCAGACTCCATGCTTAGCAAAGAGCCCAATGCAGGGCTCAATCCCATAACCCTGGGTTCCTGACCTAAGCAGAAATCAAGAGTCTGACATTCAACCAACTGAGCCATCCAGGCACCTCCCATTTGATCTTTAAAATAATTACCTGAAGTAGACAGTACTGGATTATCAAGGATGGGTTTAGGACACCAGCAAAACTGAGGCACCCAAAGTTGTTTGGAAAAAATTGTTATACTATGTCTTTAAAAAAAAATTTTTTTTTAATGTCTATTATTTTTTTTTCTTTTCTTTTTTTTTTTTGAACGTTTATTTATTTTTGGGACAGAGAAAGACAGAGCATGAACGGGGGAGGGGCAGAGAGAGAGGGAGACACAGAATCGGAAACAGGCTCCAGGCTCTGAGCCATCAGCCCAGAGCCTGACGCGGGGCTCGAACTCCCGGACCGCGAGATCGTGACCTGGCTGAAGTCCGACGCTTAACCGACTGCAGCACCCAGGCGCCCCAAATGTCTATTTATTTTTGAGAGACAGAGTGCAAGCAGGGGAGGGGCAGAGAGCAAGGGAGACACAGAATCTAAAACAGGCTCCAGGATCTGAGCTGTCAGCACAGAGCCTGATGTGGGGTTCGAGCTCATGAACCATGAGATCATGACCTGAGCTGAAGTCAGAGGTTTAACTGACTGAATCACCCAGAGGCCCCATATCTGATGTCTTTTTTTTTTTTTAAGTTTATTTATTTATTTGGAGAGTGAAAGAGAGAGAGAAAGAGAGAACGTGTGTGTGTATGGGGGGGGGGGGGGGTGGGACAGGCAAAGAGAGAGGGAGACAGAGAATCCCAAGCAGCTTCCATGCTATCAGCACAAAGGCCAAAGAGGTTCGATCTCACAAACCATGAGATCATGACATGAGCTGAAATCAAGAGTCAAGACTCTTAACTGCCTGAGTCACCCAGGCACCCCAATATCTGATGTCTTATTTAAAAAAGAACACCGGGGTGCCTGAGTGGCTCAGTCAGCTGAGCATCTGAAACTTGATTTCAGCTCAAGTCATGATCCCCGGGTCATGGGATTGAGCCCTGAGTTGGGTTCTGTGCTGAGTGTGGAGACTGCTTGGGATTCTCTCTCTCTCTCTCTCTCTCTCTCTCTCTCTCTCTCTCTCTCATAATAATAATATAATTATTATATTATAATTATATTATAATTATATAATATATAATATAATTAATGTATAATATATAATAAATAATAAAAATATGATGTATAATAATTACATAATTATAATTATAACAATATCTCTAATAATAATAATATAATAACAATAATAATAATAAATAAATAAAATGATTTTTAAAAAGACCACCAGAAAACTGTAGCCTACATTGGGAAAATCAGGACTTTCTCTGCATTACATTCACTTTTTTTTAACGTTTATATATTTATTTTGAGAGAGAAAGAGAGAGAGCATGACAGCACGAGTGGGGGAGGGGCAGAAAGTGAGAGAGAGAGAGAGAGAGAGAGAGAGAGAGAGAGAGAATCCCAAGCAGGCTTCTTTCAGTCAGTTTGCAGAATCTGACTCCGGGCTTAATCCCAGGAACTGTGAGATCATGACTGAACCAAAATCAAGAGTCGGACGCTTAACTGACTGAGCCACCTAGGTGCCCCTCTACATTATATTTAGTATTGTTTTTATTATATTTTGGGGACTGCTTTGCCTTTAATAACATCTAAATCTCAACAAAACAAAGCTAGGAGAGCTTAGACTAGCTGCATTCACATAGCTAGTTAGAATCAGAGCTCTCTATGATGGTACTCAATGTTTATGATGCATTATATGTTTATGATGGTACACACCAATTTACCTTTTAAATTTGTGAATTGTGTTGGACCTTCTTTATTGGTTTAGTGTTTTTTTTTAAATGTTTATTTATTTTTTGAGAGAGAGAGAGAGTGTGAGCAGGGGAGGGGCAGAGAGAGAGGGAGACACAGAATCTGAAGGAGGCTCCAGGCTCTGAGCTGTCAGCACAGAGCCCAACACTGGGGCTCAAACTCACGAACCACGTGAGATCATGACCTGAGCTGAAGTTGGATGTTTAACTGACTGAGCCACCCAGGCACCCCTATTGGTTTAGTGTTTTAATACAATAAAGCATATAAGAAAGTTAACCTAAATGTGTTTTTATCCCTATTGTATCCTTAACCCCTAGGACAGTATTCAATGTATCTTTATTTTTACTTATTTTTGAGAGAGAGAGAGAGAGCATGCACAAGCGGGGGGAAGGGCAGCGATGGGGGGGTGGCGGGATACAGAGGATCTGAAGCAGTCTCCATGCTAACAGCAGAGAGCCTGAGGCAGGGGCTTGAACTTGTGAACCCTGAGATCATGACCTGAGCTGAAATCAGATGCTTAAACAACTGAGCCACCAGGGTGCCCAATGCATCTTTACTTTTAGTGATTGAAAGAATGAACGATGTGCAATCATCAGCCCACCTAAATGATTGTGCTTTGTATTAGTCTTAGGGTCAACCAAGGGAAAGTGAGAAGGAAATCAATCAGATCAAGAAACTTCTCTGATGTCCTTCTGAGATTGCCTGGATTCTCAAGACCAGGGTCCTCTGATGTTTCCATTTTTATGATCTTTAGATTCTCATTTTGGAAGCTGAGATCCTAGACTCCTTTTCCCCTATATAAAGTATGTCAGACAAAGGAAAGTGATTTAAGGAAATGTATTCTATAAGTTATTTAAGAAATATTTCCTAAGAAGTGATAATGATAACAAGGGAGACAAGGGAAAGGCAAAGTCTAAATGGGCCTACTTTTTTTCTTTATTATTTTTCCTCCCATCATGCAGAAGTGGGGCAACTAAATTTTAGTTTATGGTGTCTCCATTACCTATGCTAGAGGGTCTCAATCATTGGTGTGTATAAAAATTTAAAAATTCACCTAAGTCTTGTCCCTAGAGTCCCTGATATTATGGGTGTGAGTGGACCCAGGAATCTGCACGCCAGCTGATTATGATGCTGGTGCGCTAGCCACCATACCCTAAAAACCCCTATTATTATGCAAAATTGGGGCATAGATGAAAAAATCTGAACTGCAATTAAGTCTTTGTTTTTGCCATTCTCACCATTGCTGGGCCAGCTCTGATTGTCAGTCCAAACCAATTTACACAAAAGTGTGAATAAGGTTTAAATGCTTTATCAGGGCACTTTCATTAAAAAAAAAAAAAAAAAAAAAAAAAGGTATTCTAAGGTGTTAGAATGCTTTAATTACACTTTAGTTTTGTTTCTTTTGGGGGGAATTAACCTGGCAATACCTGTTAGTCTAAATCGATTGCTGAAGGAATCCTGTCCACTCCCTTCCTTTGCCTCTTGAATCATTCATTCTAGGCTGATACTGTTCTTTGTGAAGCCTTCTTCAGTAAACCTATACACAGGGACGATCCCTTTATGTCACTACCATCCCTTGCTTGTTTCAGTGATAGCATGTATCATCTTGTAGTGGGATTGCCTAATTTAGTTTTGTGTCTGCAGTTCTTCGCATAGTGCCTGGCAAATAGCAGGCGCTCAAGAATTGTGGAACGAAGGAATGAATGTCAAAGACTAGGCCGAGTTTTAAAAAACAATGTTGACTAAGAAACAAAACATGGAAATGTCAAGGGCTGAATGCCAGGCATTGCAGGCTTAGAAAGAACACAGATAACCCTTAACAGCACAGAGCCCTCTTGAAGGGATCGCCTGTCCCATTTTCTCAATTCGCTTTCCAGCCTTTCCTGATACCCCAATTTCCCGCTCACTAACTCATTCCCTCCCCTACTGCGGACAGGTCCGGCAGGTATATCAGCTCAGCAGCTCTGATTGGTCGGCGATGATTTCATTGTTGGGAAACATCCGGGCTTTTTCCCTCCCCGCAACACCTCCCCCAGAGCCCAGCGTTCTGAGCTTCTCTCTCCCGCGTATGCCCCTCCCGCTGGCTGAAGCAAAACAACCGTCTCTCCCCGGACCGCTTCTGATCCTCGCCCGCGCCATCCCTTCCGTCTCTACGCCAAAGAGAGGCGTTTATATTCTCCAATGAGGGCCTAACAGGACTTTGTTAGCCAATCGGCAGCCAACCCCCTGCAATTCCGGGTGGGACTAGGCTTCCACACCTATAACTGCACAAGCGCGTTGGCTACTTTATGGCGCTTGTTTTACGCAAGGCTTAGAGGTTAGAAATAAAGGGGCATGATTCTCGTAGAACGGGAAGGATCTGCACACACTGTCTGGATTTGACCGTTTTCGAAGACTAGCCAATCGCTTTTCGAATACTTCCCCGCCTTTTGCGCGTCCATTTAAAAAAAGCCAGTGTGACGGACTTGGAAATTGGTTTCGTGACGGACACGCAGAGAAAGCCAATGATTGAGGGTTCGAGTCACCCTTTGGACCAATAAAAAAAGAGAATCGCTAGGGTTCGGGCTTTGCGAGGCGGAGTGCAGGTGGGCGTTATTTGATTGATGGCGATCTCTACTTATGGCTGGTAGGGTGGGTTGGTTCCTGACGTCCAGGGGCGGGGCTGAATAAAGTAAATGGTAATAAAGGGTTGGGTCTCACTCAGTGGGCGGTGTTTGATGGATAGTTGACCTTGCCAATTGAAGGTGGTCACTGATGCCCAATGGGAAATTAGGAACTGAGAGGCGGGGCATTGTGGGCGGGGAAAACTGAGTACCGAGGTACGGGGCAGCCGAAGTGGGAGGGGGACGCTGATTGACGGGAAGCCCAGCCAACCGAGTGCAGCCAGAGGCCGCGCCGTCCCAATGGGTGGGATCTGGGGGCGGGGCTGCCCGAGGGGCGGGGAGGAGAGGGTGCGGGGAGGGGGTTGCAGAAGGAGCCGAGCGGCTGCTGCTCAATGGCGGAAAAGCCGCCGGTGTTCTGACCGCCTGGTCCCCCTAGCAGTTGCGGGGGAGTTTCCTGCCGGCGCGGCTGGACTCTCTGCTTCTCAGGGTTCGGTGGCTGGAAGATGCTCCAGAGAGACGAGGCTGCGGCGGAGGAGGTGGCGGCGGCCGAATCGGCAACGGCGCTAGGGTGGAGAGAAGGCGGCAGCGGCGGCGGCGGCGGCGTGCGGGGCCCGACGGTGTAAACAGCCCCGGAGGCGGCGGAGGCGGTGGCCGAGACCCCGACGGGGAAGCGGCGGCTGAGGCAGGGTCGCGCCTCAGTCGGAAGCCTGGGTTGAGTGCAGCAGGGGTTCTCTGCGGCGGGCGAGAACGGACGCCCTAGACCTCGCTTCCCTCCCTCGCCCCAGGTAAGGCCGCTCCGCGCCCCGCCGCAGGGGAAACGGCTCGCGGGCACCGCCGAGGCCCCGGACCGTTTTTGGGGTGCCGCCGGGCTGCGGTCGTGGGCCCTACCTGTCTAATCCTCGCCTTTTTTTTTTTTTTTTTTTTTTCCTTTCTGCCGTGGAGTCTGGGGGAGCAGAACGCGGAGCCTGGCTCTTGGGTAGGCCCCTTCCCCAGCCGCCGCCTCCGCGCTCGGCCGAGGCTGGGAGAGGCTCGGGGCAGGGAATTTTACTTTGCTCCAACGCCTGGAAGTGAACTGCTTTCCCCCTGTTTTCTGCTTCAGACAGCGAGCGTCTCTTTCACACCAAAGCACTGGGGCTAGGGCTACTCCAGGCTTTAACTCATCCCTTCCTGGATCATGCCTATTTGAAAACTCTACCTTTTACATTTGTTTCCTCATCAGCTTTTGCCCCACTCTGCGCTCCACTTCACTTCCTTGTTAAATCTTCTTTCTCGTTCTTCTTTCTCTGCCTCTCACCACCTCCTTCTTAGTAGCTCTAAATCGCTTCTTTCTCTTCTTGGTGACTCCGGGCTTTTCTTCCCTGCCTTCCCCAGCAGTCCTTTTCGGATGTCATTCTTTTCCGCAAAAAAGTTTTTAAATGAAACTTCTGCCTTCAGTACCCCAAATCTTCCAGAGGCCCATTAAGAGTAGACTAACCGGCTTTATATGGAAGATCAGTTTTTTTTTTTTTAATAATTTAATTGGGTCTAATGTCCTTTCAAAAGTAGGTTGTATTCATAAACGTTAAATGTGAGAATAACACCAAGGTAATTTAAAAAAGAGGGGCTCAGTGAATGTTGGAAATAAGTTATTTCGTTTTTTAAGTTGCCTGACCTTTATTGTCCGATTTAGCAGATCTAGAACATTTGCCCATCTTACTTGGCAAAACTGCTTCTTAAGCATTTGATAGTCGGCCCAGATCCATAAGTATTCAAGTCGGCTTAAAAACAACGTGGAAACTTTAAAAAGAAGACATTAGATGAACAACTAGGAGGCTGTTTTCATGAAGTCACAGTTAAAGACCTTTTAAAATAGGCTCCACATGTTTAATGTATCAAAATAAAGTTGGCAGGAGACTTGTAAAAGGATTATTTAGGAATTTGAGTAGTCTTAGTGATATGTAGCTATTTTGGGAAAAACATTCTTTTTGTTAACAAACCTTTACAACTGTGATGTGAGAATTACTGAGGTTTATTGTGGGATTAACACAGGAACTCATTTTATTTGAGCTACTGCACGGACGTAGAAGTGGTAAATTGTAGAGGGCAGATACTGTAAGTCCCTATGTTCTGGGAGATTGAGCAACATACCATCAACACTGAATGTTAATGGACATTATTTCATTTACTTTCTCTGTTGTGCAATAGCAGAGTTCCTATCATTGGCCTGCTTTTAAACAGCATTTCTAAATAGAGACAAGTTATTCTAATTATTATGATAATCTTTTCCAAGTGTACAGGCTTTAAAAAAATACGGTTGAAGTTACACTATTAAGGTGATAACTTTTTTAAAGAAATATTTTTGTAGGCCTCCTGAATGGGCAATGTGTTGTTTCAATTGCACTTCTAAAATTTAGTATTTAGAACAGGTTGGGTTTTTGTTTTTGTTTTGTTTTGTTTTGTTTTGTCAACAGATTTTTTCCCCCCCAGGGATAATCCTGATTTTTACTGTGCTTCTTTGCTTCTGTCAGTGTCTTCTTTAAATGGTGGTTGTGTTTTCCCCTCTTCATTTATTTTTGCTCTCATAAAGTTTTATCACAGTTTCTGCAGTGGCTCTCCATGTTGCATTGTCAGCATGGAGTTGTGTTTTTATGTGATCTTTTGTACCCCTTGGTTAAGATTTCCTCAGTTTTTGTATATAATCTGTGGAATTTGTACATGTTGCATTAATCTCTTAGAAATGACCAGCAGAGCTCTCAACACCTGTTTTCTCATACCAGGTGTCTGATTTCTGCGAAGACTCCAGGAATAGGTGAAAGCTTTTAAAGTTTGTCTGATAGTCACGGCAATAAATATTATTTTATGTTAGTCGTTAACATATTGTAATTACCAAATCTCTACACATTACATCATCTGAAGGAATGGTATGTCTACCTAGCTGTGCTTCTAAGAAAAACTAATTCACAAGTTGACAAGGGTCAGAAAAAGTAGTTCATGTTGAGAGTTTGTTTTCCTATAATGTACATTTTTTCCCTATAATGTACATTTTTTACGAAGTCTTTTGAATTAAAATTTGATGCTGATAGACTGTCTCGTGATACTCGTTGAAGAGTAGAATTTGCCATAGTGTCGCTTAGGGATTGTGGTGATTCATTAAAAATTGAGCCAATGGTGGAACAATTGTAAACATGCCCTTGTAAATGGGTTGGTAAACATTTCTTTTAGCGCACATGACACTGAGAGTGAATTTTCCCCCCACTCTCATTGGTGTTAGTTACACGCATTATCTACATTGTATGAATATTTGTATATTACATGTAACTATTTTAAAGAATTTTGTGATACTACCTACAATAGAGAGTAAAGAAGTATAATTCTAACTCTATAGTGGTCTTTCATAAGAAATTAGTAAAGTGAGTAAAATTAACTTATTAAAATATAACATGGTATTTTACTTTTTCTGTGAAATATGCCTTTCACAGTTCACTGATTTTAAACAAAAATGAGTTGGGAAACAACTGACAGTGTCAGAGTTAGAATAAACTTATTTTAAATTCCAGAATTCAAATAGCAAAATTTATTCAAGTGATACTTAGCATAACATATAAAATTATGGTTAGCAGGAAGAGAATGTTGGAGAATATGGTTATTTCTGGATATCCATTCCCCTCTCCCCCACATTGTACTTGATTCTTTTTATTTTTTTTTTTCTTAATGAACTAATTTCAGAATGTGGGTCAAAATGAAATAATATATTAGCAGCTTTAAAGTTTTACTGTAGAATATATTTTATATATCATATCAGTAGAGTTGTGGATTAAAAGGACTGATTAATTGGGGATATGAGATAAAATTCTCAGAAACTAGGTAAACCCTGGAAATGTAACCCGACTACTTTCCATCTCACTATCCTGTACTCAGACCAAACAGGGAAGGGAAGTAGGGTGGATTTGGAGAATACTGGTTTTTGTAGTTTTTGTATAAACTGTCATACTGATCTAACAAGTATAGATGAAGAAAAGGTACTTCATAATCTTTGTTTATTTGTGTTTGTTGATACTTGTTTATACCAAAATATTGATTTAAAAGAAAATAACTTGATCTTTTAGACTAAGTATGCTAATATCTCTGATTAGCCATTTTGGAATCTTTTTTCAAAAGAAACATTTCTTTTTTTCTTAACTTTTTTAAAGTTTTGTTTTTTTAAGTAATCTCTACGCCTAGTGTGGGGCTCAAACTCAAGATCCTGAGGTCAAGAGTCAAATGCTCCAGGGGCACCTGAGTGGCTCCGTTAAGCATCGTACTTTTGATTTCTGCTCAGGTCATGATTTCCCTATTCATGTGTTTGAGCCCCATCTCTGGCTCTGTGCTGACACCTGGCTTGCTTGGGTTTCTCTCTCTCCCTCCCTGTCTCTCCCTCCCTGTCTCTCCCTCCCTGTCTCTCCCTCCCTGTCTCTCCCTCCCTCTCTCTCCCTCCCTGTCTCTCCCTCCCTCTCCTTGTCTCTCCCTTTCTTTCCCTTTCTCTCGCCCTCTCCTTCCTTCCTTCCTTCTCTCTCTGCCCGCACCCTCTTCGCACATGTGTGTGCTCTCTCTCTGCCTCTCAAAATAAATAAATAAACTTAAAAAAAAAAAAAAAGTCGAATGCTCTGACTGAGCCAGCCAGGCGCCCCTCAAAAGAAACATCTCTAATGTGGTTTAGCCTCTTTGTGTAGATTTGACCTGAATTACACTTTTCAGTGTTTAAGCTATATCTTCTCCTTCCCCCCAAAGAAAATCACCTTTTAGACTAACTCGAGTGATTTGATCAGGTAGTTGAATCAATGTTATGATAAAAAGAAGTTTTTACTAAATTCTTGATGTAAAGAAGTTTTCCAGAAGTGTATTCTATATACTGTAGTTTAATTTTCAGATTTTATAAAGATCATGAGGTTTCGTTTTTAGCATCATCTAACAACCTTAGAAACAAATAGCATAAGGTAGCTCATTCTTCTTTTTAGTTTTCATTCAAACTTCAGGGTGTTTTATTTCTCCCTTGAAATTTAATGTTAAATAACAGAGACGTAAACATTTTGCTGTGAATTATGGTAGGTCATGACGCAGAGGAGTTCTCAAGTAAATATTTTTCTTTTTTAACTGCAGCTAACTTGTGGCCACATCTACAATATCTTATTATTTCTTGGCATAACATACACCTTTTATAATGATACCCTTTTAATAATTAAGTTCAAGAACCCAGTAGTTTAACAATCAATAGTGGGATTTTAACTTGTTAATCTATTTAGACAAATTTAACATGGTTTGTTAACATTTAAAGCACGGTTTACAAATTGAAAGCTTTTTTTCATTTACTAAATTGTGGTTGTTTTTTTTTTAAGTTATTCTTTTTAAGTGGGTGCCACGCCCAACATGGGGCTTGAACTCCTGACCCTGAGATCAAGGGTCACAATGCTGTACTGACTGAGCCAGCCAGGCACCCCTCGTTTACTAAATAGTTTAATATTAACTTACTAAAAATGGACTCAAAAGTGCTTTTTTGGAAGTATGTTGAAATATCAGTATTACATTTATTGGCTTTAAGTTGATTTCTTTCTGAAATCTAAAGACCTTAAAGTTTGGAAACATAACCCTTACTGAAAAATTTGTTTTACATCCCTTTGAACAAAAGACTATTAAATACATGGTCTGATATTTAGAGGAGAGAGAGAGATGAACATTGGAAGACTTCTACTGAAGGTTAAGGAACTTGTCTTACTTTTAGAGATGGGACCAATTATTGACAGTGGTACAGGCAGGTTAAACCTGTGTCTAGTATTGTGCTTTTTGTCTATATAGACCGTCCCCCGCTTCAAATTACGGGTGGATGATAAGTGCATTTGTATGATAGATACATGAAAAACCTTTTCTTTCCTTTGTGGAAAACTTTTTCTGTTGTTAAGATGTGGTTATGTTATCAGGTATAATCAAATGTGTAATAGAAGAAAAAAACTAAATGAATAGGTTTTGTGTGATAGTGCAAACCTGAAAAGCAGGTTTAACAAAGGATATATAGAGTAATTTGTGAAATTCGAAAGGATTTCAAAGCACTTTAAAGCTTGAGAGTAATGTCACTGATTCTTAAGTCTAATTGCATTTAATTTTCTTGATGTAGGTACGTATAAGTACACTCTTAACATTGAAAAAGGGTAGTTAATAGATGTTCTTACAACTAGGAGAATCTAGGAGTGTCCATATTGCTCATGGGTATTTAACTTACCTTGGCAAAGAATTTTTCTTTTCCCCCTCTTCTCATTAAAGCACTCAAGTCTGAGTTAATGAAGGGTGTTATCTATTAAATACAGGTGGCTCTTCTTAGTCCCTTACAAAGAGGAAATTGTGAACTCAAAGCAACTCTGAATGATAGAATGTATGGGAGATCAAGTTGAGATATGAGCAGCTTCCCATTACTTTAGGCTACCAACCCACTGAGAAGTAAAGAATTCCATGTAGTTTAATAGTTTTTAGTCTGTGGCCACCCCACCCCCAACCATTCTGGCATTCCCTGAGTGCCTTCTAATATGCAAAGCACCCTTCCTGGCTGACAAAATCCCTGCCCTCATAGATTTTACATTCTGATGGCACACACACTTCCTCAGTTTATGTTTCAACTGTACTCCCTTTGTGGATGGCCGAAATTACGAGTGGAAAATTTGGGATGTATGGTTTTCTATGCTACACTTTAGAAGCTCTGATGAGAACTTTACTTTTTTTTTTTTTTTTTTTTTTAAAGTAAGCTCTACACCGAGTGTGGGGCTTAAACTCATGACCCAAGACCAAGAGTCTCATTCTCCATTGGCTGAGTTAGTCAGGTGCCCTTATAGAGCTTTACTATTATTAACAAAAGAGAGGGAAGAAAAAAAGGAGGGAAGAAGAGTTTTTCTATAACTAGACATAAACTGATACATGGAAAGAGGAAGTAGAAAGAGGGAGATATTGTACCAAAGATTTTAAAAGGTGAGCCAAAGGTCGAAGAGAGATCCCACCAGAAGCTGGGGCCTTCAGGTGTTTACTTTTACTGGCCAGCCTTGGATAGATAGGTAAGTTCCTAGACAGGAAAATGGGAGAAGGTAGGATAATAGGAACAGGGTGAGTAGGACTTGTTAACAAGGTTGGTTTCAGTAACTTGCTATGTACCTATAAAACATACGTTGTCATTTGTGTTTAGAAAAGACCCTGTTGCTCTTTCTTGTGTTCTTTTGTGAGTATATTTGAAAGGTGGGTGATTGGCCTTTATAGTGTCTGGAAATATTGTCACTGATGCATTTTTTTTTTTTTAAGTCTATTCATTTTTAGAGGGAGAGGGAGAATGGGGGAGGGGCAAAGAGAGAATCCCAAGCAGGCTCCACGCTGTCAGTGCAGAGCCAGACGTGGGGCTCAAACTCACAAACTGAGGTTATGACTTCAGTAGTTGGACTGACTGAGCGAGCCCCCCCCAGGCGCTCCTGTCACTGATTTGTGACTGCTACTTCTGTTTTCTGGTTATTTGACAGTTCTTTTGAAGATAACTGATGGAGCCAATCTGTCTCTTAGTTGATTGCACTAAAATTGGTCTGTATATTTGTTACTGCTTCCCTTAATTCTAGACCTGTGCTGTATAACTTGAAGTTGTGCCTTTGTTTTTCCTGCATTGTAAATTTCTGCATGAGGATTTCTTACTGCACTTAGATATGAATCAGGTGCTTATTTTTCTACTTTCTGTTATGTACCTTTCCTAGTGATGATCCAGTTTGGTAAAGATGTCTCTTCCTGAGTTTACACAACCATTGCACACTTAGGATAAGCACGAGAGATCTTTGATCTTTGTTTTTATTTTAATACATAATGGTCTTTGGCTTTCATTTGTGAGGCATTGAGCCAGACTCTCATGTGATCTTGCTTGCTGCAGTGAGTTGAGATTTTTTAAAATTTTATTTTAAAGCGAATCGACTTGTGTTTATTTCAGGGCCTGAATATAAAAATGAGCACTGGTTTCCATTCAAGACCTAAGAGGCTTCATTTATAGCACCCAAATTAAGCCCTCAAATTACTAGTTTCACTGTTAATGTATTTTGGTAACTATATCACTTTTATCAAAATGCTGATGTGCAGAAGAATTTGAACTCTTTGAATGTATTAAATTCAGTGCTGTCAGAGCAGGTTCACTGAGCTGTTCAACATTTGGAAATATGTGCCCATAGTTTAGATTAAAAAACAAGACAAAGCCTTACTTGATGTCTAAATTATTTCTTGTAACTGGTTTCATTGATATGGTACAGAATTTTATTAACACTTTGATGGTTGTAGGTCCAAAGTGTGAGGAAGTGGAGTTTAATTTCTTTCTCGTCATCTGTTCTGGAGTCTTTTGAAGTAAAATGTGGAAGTGAAATGATAACTTTTGGCTTAATACATAGAATAGTTTGCGGTTATACTCTCCATTTCTTTGTTTTTGTTTTGTGCAGTCTAACTAGTTTGTAAGGGACTTAGGGGTTTGGAAGGATTAGTGATGATTTAGATTGCATTATTGCTCTTATCCTGGATCTTGAGTCTTTTTCTCAGTGATATGTTTGTGTTTTAGGTTCAGGTTATTTTCTCTTCTCTTGTGCTTTTGTTTTGTGTTGCTTTTTTTCTGCCTCTGTCTGTGCTTGATTTTTATTTAAGTACAGGGTGGCCACCAGGTCTGGAAACACAGATGCGTACACAATAAATGGCTAATTGATGTTACAGTACAGAATGTTAAAATAATATCTCTGTTTTCAGACTTTATGATCACCCTACAGACTGGAATTCTTATAGGCGGGTCTTTTGCTTTTGTTCAGGCATATATTGCCTGGGCAAATTATGGAGTCAAGCATAAGGTATATTTTGAATAGAAAGGAGAAGAGATGCATAGTTAATTTTAGAGAGCTAGCTGGAATAACATTGATACTGTGTTTTCACAAGGACTGAAACCAATCCAGCAAAAGATAAGTGTGATATTTAATGGATTGTCAGATGATATTATGGCTAATACAGTTTGGGAGATGCTGTATAGCAGTGGCTTCAGGAGTATATCAGTTGAAAAATGCTCAGAGGAGTTGGCCAAATGGTGATGACGTTAGGAGACCGTGTTTTTTTTGTTCTTTTCATTTTGTTTTTTTAGGCCTTAACTCTATTATTTCAGAGTAATGCCTTGATAATCATAAAATCCTTCTTAGTCACATGTGAATGAAAACTATTCTATACCCACAGATCTAGGTGAGAATTACTTGTCCACAAATGTGCATGAGACATCTCAACACATTTAGATACATATTTCTGAATTTTTGCTACTTTATGCATTTAGTTAATGCTGCAGAATGCTTAGCACAGTTTACTTGTGTATGTTTGTAAGTGTTTATTAGATGTAAGAAGGCTTTGTACTCGGAGCAGATTATGCTTCTGGAAAAAGCTCCAGAAGGAGGATGATTGGGAGCATGGACACTGAAGTCGGACTACTTGGATTTGTATTCCTGTCCCACCACTCTGTAGATGGATAACTTAAAGCAAATTACTTAATGTTTCTAAACCTCAGTTTTCTCATTTGTAAAATGAATGATAATATATATATATATATTTAATTTTTAAAATCTTGTATTATTTTTTAAGATTTTAAATAATCTCTACACCCAATGTGGAGCTTGAACAAACAACCCTGAGATCAAGACTCGCACGCTGAGCCAGCCAGGTGCCCCAGAATGGTAACATATCTTATAAAATTGTTAGCTGAGACAGTCCATGTAAAGCTATTCCTATAGAGCCCGGCACGCGTAATCACTGCCATTGGAGTGCCTTCTGTTATTGTTGTCGTTACTATGACTACTACTGTTACTATTAGTACATGATAGGTTGAAAGAGTACCTAACCTAGGCAGAAGACACGGTTTGAGGTTCCCATAGAAACTGTTTTTCTTAATGTTTGTTTATTTTTGAGAGAGAGGGGGAGAGTGTGGGCAAGGGGCAGAGAGAGAGAGACAGATAGAGGGTCAGAAATGGATTCCTGCTGACAGCAGAGAGCTGGATGCGGGGCTCTAACTCATGAACCATGAGATCATGACCTGAGCCGAAATGGAGTCAGATGCTTAACCCACTGCACCCAGGTGCCCCACCCATAGAAACTATCAATGGTTCTGTGACTTCTCGAGTTACTTAGTCTTTCTAGGATTTAGTAGTTTTAATCTGCAGTATAATATTTTTACCTGAGTTAAGGCAGAGGGCTGGACCCTATGATATCTTGAGGTCCTTTTGATTCTAAAGTCCAGAGTTCTATTGTAAGCTTCTCATTTTCTGTTAGAGTTTGTTAGCTACGTAAGGGCAACAACTGTGTTAGTTTTTAAAATTTTTTTTTTTAACGTTTATTTTATTTTTGAGACAGAGAGAGACAGAGCATGAATGGGGGAGGGTCACAGAGAGAGGGAGACACAGAATCTGAAACAGGCTCCAGGCTCTGAGCTGTCAGCACAGAGCCCGACGCGGGGCTCGAACCCACGGGCCGTGAGATCATGACCTGAGCTGAAGTCGGACGCCCAACCGACCGAGCCACCCAGGCGCCCCAACTGTGTTAGTTTTGTATGCTGCTCTGTCCATGTATCTATATTGTGTCTGTAAATACTTGCCGAGTAAAGTTTTTCATAGAAACAGTATCTTGTAATGAGAGTAGACTAGGGAGTAGGAAGAGAGGAGAGAGATTAGCATTCCTTCTCAAGGACTGAATGCTTAATTTGTTAAAGGTATGAACACAAATCTCTTGCTGTTCAATTTTTATTTACTAAATAAATACTGTCTGCTAGCATTAGGCACTTTGGAGAACAAAGATCATTTGAATCTGCTGTTTGGGGGAGTGAGGAAAGGAGTAAAATGTATGTGATTAATTATACAAGGTAATAAGTAAAAATGCTATAAAGGAATCAGAGGTATATGTTATATATTTAGAACCTTTTTAGAATGTATGAAAATCAAATGGCAGTATAGAGTATCTTGTAATTGTTCTGCTTTTAGAAAGCAGGTGCTTGAAAAAACATCAAGGTCATGAACTTTAGAAGAGTTTCTTTTGGGTCAAATTTGATACATAACCTTGAGAACTCTGGGGGAGACTTAAAACTAGTATTTGTAGAGGAGATTGATGAATGCAATTTAATAAACTAACAATCACAATGCATTTTTGCCTTTCTACTATGAAAAATTTTTTTGTAGAAGCAAAGTTACATCTTAAAATTTTTTTTTTTTAACGTTTATTTATTTTTGAGACAGAGAGAGAGAGAGCATGAATGGAGGAGGGTCAGAGAAAGAGGGAGACACAGAATCCGAAACAGGCTCCAGGCTCTGAGCTGTCAGCACAGAGCCCGATGCGGGGCTCGAACTCACGGACCACGAGATCATGACCTGGGCTGAAGTCGGATGCTTAACCGACGGAGCCACCCAGGCGCCCCTGAAGCATAGTTACATCTAATGCCGTATTGGTTTATGAACATTTTTAATCCTACAGAACATTGTCATGGTACATTGAGTACCTCTATACCCACTACTTAAATTCAACAGTATTTATATTTTTACCATGTTTGCTTTATATAGTCTTTGCTGAACATTTCAAATTAAATTGTAGATACCATGTTACTTCACCCAATACTTAAGTATGAATCTACTCCCCAAATGTTTTCTTCCTACCTACGATATTGTCATCATGATATATAACACGGTTGTCTAATCTCCAGAAGTCATCTAATCCCTGTCCTTATGCAGATGTCCCCAGCTGGGTCAGAAATGACTTACATAGCTTTTCCCTTCCATACCAAGATCCAGTGAAACATCGTGCATTATTGTGCTGCATTTGCTGTTGTCTCAATTCTCTTTTAAATTTAAGCACCTACTTAAAAAGTGACCTTTTTTTTTTTTTTTTTTAAAGTGACTGTCTTTTTGAAGAGACTGATTATCTTGTAAAATGTCCTCTATTCTGATTATTTCTTTGAGGTCTTGTTTAAAACTTATCCTTTGTCTTCTGTAAACTCTTAAATTAGAGCTAAAGACTGAGTTAAATTCAGGTTAAACATTTTGGCCAGGATGCTTCATAGGTGATGCGGCTTCATCCTTCACATCAGAAGGCACAAAGTGCCTGATTGTCACACTGAGTGGTGCTAACTTTGATCACAGGTGAAGTTGGTGATTACTAGATAGCCCCATGGACAAGTAACATTTTCCCTTTTGTGATTATCCGGTATATCTTGGCATATTTTGTTACCATGTAAATCCATTTCTTCTTTAGAATTTTACTTAATAGATTTACTGATTTCTCTTTTTTTTTTTTCTTTTAAGATTTTAAGTAATCTCTCCACCCATTGTGGGGCTTGAACCCACAGCCCCAAGACCAAGAGTTGCACGCTCTACTGACTAAGCCAGGTGCCCCATGATTTTTTTTTTTATAGATGGATCTAGGGGTGCCTGGGTGGCTCAGTTGGTTAAGTATCCGACTTGAGTTCAGGTCATGCTCTCATTGTCTGTGGGTTCCGGCCCAGAGTCGGGCTCTTGTGCTGACTGCTCAGAGCCTGGAGCCTGCTTCGGATTCCCTGTCTGTCTGTCTGTCTGTCTCTCTCTCTCTCTCTCTCTCTCTCTCTCTGCCTGCCCCTCCCCCACTTGCACTCTGACTCTCTCTTTCTCTCTGTCTCAAATAAATAAACATTAATGGGGTGCCTGGGTGGCTCAGTTGGTTAAGTGTCCAACTTCGGCTCAGGTCATGATCTCATAGTTTGTGAGTTTGAGCCTCACGTCAGGCTCTGCGCCGACAGCTCAGAGCCTGGAGCATACTTTGGATTCTGTCTCCCTCTGTCTCTGCTCCTGTCCCACTCGCACTGTGTCTCTCCCTCTCTCTCTCAAAAATAAATAAACATTTTAAAAAAACAAAACAAAAAGATGTATCTAGGCAGGAGTCACCCAGCTGTGGCTCGTTGGCCAAATTTTGTCTCCTGCCTGTTTTTGTAAGTAAAGTTTTATTGGAACACAGCATGCTTATTTTTTACGTATTGTCTATAGCTGCTTTCCCACAACTGTGGCAGGTTGAATAGTTGTGACAGAAACCATATGGCTCTGCAGAGCCCCAAATATTTATTTTATGGTTCTTCAAAGAAAAGTTTTGCTCATCCCTGATTTAGTATGTATATATTGTCCCCTTTTCTCATCGTATTGGTAGTAGTGGTATAAAAGTGGTGTTTATGTATTTGGTGTTCATATAATTGTTTGTAGCTTTTGTTGCATCCTGATGTTGCTCAAGGTATAATTGCTTTTAACATGGGGAGACTTGTGAAATTTCTGCTTGTGTCTCCAAATCCATTAAGTATGGTGTTGTACATGGCCTGTACAATCATATGTTAAACACACAGAAATCTATCAGGTATAAAAAGAGTTATAAAGAATAATGAACGCCAAAGTAACCGCTTAGTTTAGGATATAGGACATTCCACCATACTTGAAGCCCTTCTGTTACCTTCACAGATTCCATCCTTTCTTTCCCACTGTCCTGAATTTTGTGCCTGCCTACCCTCACATATATGATCTCCATGTGCGTATCTATGTCTAAATAGCATCTACTGTTGTTTTAAGAGATTTTGGAGTTTTTGTGCCTGATTGTATATGGAATGCTTTTTTATACAATTGACTTTTTTCACTCAGCATGTTTGCAGGGTTTTTCCTTGTTGCTCTCTTCCTCTCTTTTTAATAGTATTGCATATGTATTATATAGTATTCTATTGGACAGTTATAACACATTTGTGTAATCTCTTTGGATGGACATTTGGATTATTTTTGTAACTGTAAACAATGATGCTAAAACGCAGTTTACATGTCTTTTGGTACATATGTGTGAGGGTTTCTCTAGAGCCTATACTTAGGGGTGTAATTGCTGAATTGTAGGCTTTTCTCATTGTACAACCTACTTAGGTATTTCCACAATTAACTCCAAAGTGGCTGTAGCAACTTAAGCTCCCACCAGTGGGATACAGAAGTTTCTGTTGCCCTATATCAATGGTGCAGGTGGTGCTCTGTGTAAATACAATATTGGCCATACATGGAACTTAACATTTTCTAGTAGCCACTTTAACAAAAAGGAGCAGGTGAAGGTAATTATATTTTATCTAGTATATTAAAAATACCATTTCAGTAAGTAAACAGTAAAAATTAATGAGATATTTTTGCATTCTCTTTTATTAAATCTTTGAAATATGGTATATATTTTATACTTAATAGCATATCTCAGTTTGGATTAGCCACATATGGCTACTAGCTGCTGTATCACAGCAGAGTTCTATGTCCTTGTCTGCACTTGGTATTGAGAATTTTTTTTCCTTCAATCTAATGAGAGAAACACTGTTTCGTGACTTTAATTTTATGTTTTCCTCTTACTAGTGTGGGTGAACATTCTCATATGTATAGTGGCCGTTTGAATTTCTGCATGTATTTGCTGTTATCATTTGCCCTTTTTTTTTTTCTTAAGATTTTATTTTTTTGAAGTTTGTTCATTTTGAGAGAGAAAGAGTGCAAGTGGGAAGGGACAAAGAAAGAGGACAGAAGAGAATCCCAAGCAAGTGCTGTGCCATCAGTGCAGAGCCTGGCACGGGACATGACCTGAGCAGAAACCAGGAGTCCGACACTTAACCGACCGAGCCGCCCCAGAACCCAAGATTTTATTTTTAAATAATTTCTACGCAGTGTGGGGCTGGAACTTACAACCCTGAGATCAAGAGTCTGACGCTCTGCCAACTGAGCCAGCTAGGCACTCCCATGTTTTTCTTGTTTTTTTGTTTTTTTTTAATGACAAAATCTTGTAGGCATAAATACAGACTTCCTTTTAAATTAGAATGCTGCTGTTTTTCTTAATTGTATTTAAGAGTTTTTAGGGATTAATTAGATGGCGGGTCTGTAAAATGACACAGACATTTTAGTGGTGCCTGACTGGCTCAGGCAGTGGCGTGGCTCTTGATCTTAGGGTGGTGGGTTCAAGCCCCATGTTGGGTGTAGAGATTGTTTAAAACTAAAATCTCTAAAATCCCCCAAATCCTATTTTAACCTCAAGGCAGTTTTAAAATCATTCCCAAAATGCTTGGATTGAAGTAGATGCTTGGAAGGGTAGTACTTGAATGGTAATATGGGGGTGGGGGATAGGTTGATTGCTTTATGCTTAAGGTAAACAATACTTTGTGTATGTTTTTAAAAAATTTTTGTGTATTTTTTAAAATTTTATAAGAGCGTGCACACGTGAGGTGGGGAGAGGGGCTGAGGGAGAGAGAAAGAGAATCCCAAGCAGGCTCCACGCTCAGCACAGAGCCTGATGCGGGGCTCGATCCCACCACCCTGAGATCGTGACCTCAGCCAAAATTAAGAGTTAGAGGCTCAACCAACAGAGCCACCCAGCATCCCTGTGTATATTTCTTTTCCTCTATACATTCCTCCCTTTGCTCAGTTTGCTCCTTTCCTTAACTCTGAGCTCAGAGACCTGTGGGAAGAGCTAAGCTGAATGGATTCTGGTCTAGAGCCAAAGATGTTCTCAAAAAGGGCTTATAGGGCTAGACTGATGTGGGAGTTGGGGATGCTTAATGTGGAGCATCTGGAAACAAACCAAGTGATAAATTCATTAGTGTACCTTCTGTCTGCAGTAAGTGGGTGTGATTGACTGGGTGCTTTAAATGTGAAACACTGAAAGTAGAATTGCTGGAAATCACCACTGAAATGGCTCTGTTGTCAGAGAGTTTACACAGGCATTGGGGACAGTGACAGAAATATAGCTCATTTCTAAAACGGACAGATTCCTCAGGAAGAAGTGCATGAGTGTGTGGAGGTTCTGGTGCACTGTGGTGGCAGTGATAATGAGATTTCCTAACAGGCTGGCCAAGTACACAGTAACATGCTAAGTAGGAACTTAAGCTCCCATGTGTGAGCAAAGCCCTTGAGGAGAAATTTAGTCATCGTGGTGGAATTAGCCATTCCTGGAAATGTTGGTTGATTTGGAAAGTAAAAGCAATAAAAGATAGGAATCATAAACATAATTAATAAAATTACTTTAAACATGGGGCGCCTGGGTGGCTCAGTCGGTTAAGCGTCCGACTTCGGCTCAGGTCATGATCTCGCGGTCTGTGGGTTCGAGCCCCATGTCGGGCTCTGTGCTGACAGCTCGGAGCCCGGAGCCTGCTTCGGATTCTGTGTCTCCCTCTCTCTCTGACCCTCCCCTGTTCATGCTCTCTCTCTCTGTCTCAAAAATAAATAAATGTTAAAAAAAAAATTAAAAAAAATTACTTTAAACATTTAAAAAATTGCTGGAAATAAGAGCTGCTTGCACTTAATGTATGTTACAGTAGATGACAGGTTAATCAGAGTTCTAGATTTTTGGGTCTCTGCCAACTTAATATTTTTGTGAAGTTTGGAATGGTTGACTAGGATATCTCTCTTGAAGAAGGATTTTTTAACTTCACATGTATTTTACTTAGTACGTGCTAAGTGTCAGAGACTCAGGTTAGGGCAGAAAGGATAAGGAAGGCAAAAATGTCAAAAGAAATACGGATGACTGTATAGGGGTGGTGAGAGGCTGGGATGAAGCGTTGCTGATGGTGACAAAGAGGAGGTGTTATTTCTTAGGCACCTTGAATGATTTGGTGAGTTCACTGAAAGAAGATAGGACTACTTCCGTGGGAATGAGAATGATGTTTCTGGCCCATGTAAGGCCTAGGCGGGGCAGGTTATAGAGGGAGGTTCCAGACAGGATATTTTGTACTCAGTGTCACTTGGGGAGTGGAAGGCCATTAAATCTTTTTGGGATAGCTAAAGTATGTTTTAGGGAAATGAGGCTGGTGGTAATCTGTAGGGTTGATTGAAGGAAGGGGAGAGTGAAGTGAGGGGGACCAACTAGGAGGTGGTTAGATAATCCAGACAGTAGGCGATGATGTTCAGGATTAGGGTGGAGGATAAGAGAGACACTTAAAGGGAGAGATTTGATGGAACATAATGATTTGGTGTATCTCTGAGTGGATTCATATAAAAGATTTATGGTTTCTAGCCTGAGTTACTAGAAGAAGGAGTTTGAATAGGGAGATTAATAGGCAGTGAATACAAATAGAATGGCATATGAAGGTGGTTTGGTGACAGGTGAAGATTTTGGTTATGTTCTGTTTGAAGAGATATGTAGCCAAGCTTAATGAATAAAGCAGCCAAGCTTAATGAATAAAAATCTGAGAAGTCAATATAGAAGTGATAGCTGAGAGGCACCTGGCTGGCTTAGTTGGTAGAGCATGTGACTCTTGATCTTAGGGTTGTATGTTCGAGCCCCATGTTGGGTGTAGATACTACTTAAAAAAATAAAATATGAAGGGCATCTGGGTGGTTCAGTTGGTTGAGTACCTGACTCTTGATGCGGTCATGATCCCTGGGTCGTGGGATGGAACCTTGAGTCTAGCTCTTCATTGAGCTGGAGCCTACTTGGGGTTCTCTCTCTCCCTCTGCCCTGCTCACAACCGCTCTCTCTCTCTAAAAATTAAAAAATATGTATATATTAAAAAGTGGTAGCTGAAGCAATGAGATTGGATCAAAGGGGAGATACTATATTTTGGGTTGAAGGCTAATTACTATTTGGGGGACCCACTTCCCTGTTGAAAGTTGGAGGCTGGAAGAAAAAGCAGGGGCATGAATGATTGTGAATGTTGTGTTTTAAAAGTCTGCAGAAGTGGAAAGAATTTCAGGAAAGGGGAGGTGTTATCAATAGTGTGAAGTGCAACAAAATACCTTATCTTGAGAAGCCTACTTTTTAGGACCAGACTGATGAATTAGCTAATTCTATCAAGAAATAGCTAATTCTACCAAAAAGACCTCAGTGTGTGAGTTGTTTTGCCAGGAGTAGTGGTGCTTTTTGTAATGATATAGTTACATATTATATCATGAGAAACATTCTGAATATGAAATATTCTATATATGTTGGTCATACTATGACCATGCTTCAGGGTGAAGTAAATTCACTTTTGTGGGTGTTAGGACTGTAACGATGCAGTAATGTTCTGTCACTACTCATAATCATAGCACTAAAGATAATGAAACCTACAAATAAAATTCACTCTGAAAGCCTCCTGAAACTTTTGCTGTCTGATTTTGTTCTTAATTTGGTTTTTGTAATCTGGAGCCATTTATTTGGGAGTGAAGAGAGGACAGAGGACAACTAGAAGTAAATCATGTAGCCCTGAAGTTATTTTATTGTCATTGCCCATTGAAAAACTATTGGGATTAGGGGGCACCTGGGTGGCTCAGTCGGTTTAAGCATTTGACTTCAGCTCAGGTCATGACCTCACGGTTTGTGGGTTCGAGCCCCACATTGGGCTCTGTGCTGACAGCTTGGAGCCTGGAGCCTGCTTCAGATTGTGTCTCCCTCTCTCTCTCTGTTCTTCCCCTACCTGTGCTCTGTCCCTCTGTCTCAAAAATAAATAAACAGTAAGAAAAATTTTTTTAAAGAAAAACTATTGGGATTAGGAAAAGCAATTATTTTAGTTCTGGGCTGCTTTGCAGATGTTAAAAAGGTGTGAATTCTTGTCAGTGTGTTTTAAGTCAGTCTTGTAGTAAAACAAGCACAAAATCATGACAAAGTTCAAACTACATTTGTTTCATCATCCACGTAGTCAAATAAAGATGGGACATGAACTCCCTCTGATTTCAGCAACATTAGCTAAAAAATTTACTATTAGGGTCAAGGGAAAATATTTCTTTTGTCTTAAAATATTAAGCTTTTTTTTTTTTTAATGTTTATTAATTTACTTGGAAGGGGGAGGGGCAGAGAGAGAGGGAGGGACAGAATCCCAAGCAGGCTCTGTGCTGTCAGAAGCCTGATGCGGGGCTCAAACTCATGAACCTTGAGATCATGACCTGAGCAGAGATCAAGAGTGGGACGCTTAACTTACTTAGCTACCCAGGTACCCCAAAATATTAAGCTTTTAATGGACACATGCAGGTAGCTGGTGATACCAGCTTTATATTGGCCTAAACTACTTTCTTTAGTCCTTGCCTCTCAGTCTTCTTCCAAATCTGTTAGGACCCAAAGTTTTTAAAAGCCATGGAAGTAGTGAGGAGGGACAAACTGATCATAAACACAATGTGGATGGATCTTGGAGACATGCTAAGTGAAAGAAGTCAGACAGAAAAGGGCACATACTATATGTTACATGTACATGAAATTCTGGAAAGGCAAAACTATTCTATGGACAGCTCGTTAATGGCTAAGTCTGGAAGTGATGGGGAGATTGGTTTCAAAGGGGCGTGAAGGAACTTTCTGAAGTGATAGAAATGTTCTGTATCTTTATTGTGGTTGTGATTACCCAAGTATCTGTATTTAACTCTTCAAACTGTGCACATAGAATAGGTGCATCTTATTACACGTAAAAACAGCCAGGAGTCTTTAGCAGCGGGAAGGAGTTGGATGGCAGAATGGAACTTTGTTGATTGGACTGTGATCTGACATTTTTATAGTGAATTGACCATTTTGACAGTAAAGCTGTCTAACATTGGTGGAAACTCCTTGATGTGTCTGACAGGGAGTGTATATGTAAGAGAACGTAATTGAGATTAACGCAGTGATTTTGCTACGTTTGAGATGCAAGTAAACATATATATAATTAACTAAAACGTTTGGGTAATATCCAGTTAACTAAGTTTCTCCCCACCCCATCTGGTTTGCTGGTTTCAGAAGTCATTGAAAGGATTTCAGTAATGAAAAAGCCTTTAAAGGATGTCTAAATACAGTTGAGCCTGGTTGGAAAAACTTGAGAGTTCAAAATGTTATCCACAGGATAGTCATTCTCTAAACACCAGGTATTTTCTCCTCTGTCGATTTATGTATGGATAGTTGATCTGAGAGGTAAACTATAACTTTATTTTGCTGTTTGACTACATCTGATTTTATTTATGCCCTAGGTTGGTTATGGTAGACTAAGTTTGATTTATGGTTTATAATGATAATGATAGCTAACATTTTTAAGCACTTACTTTATGCCCAGCACTGACCTACAGTTAACCTGCACTATCTCATTCATTTACTACAACTCTGTGACATAGGTGCTTTTAATACGGCTGTCTTTTAGACGAATATATCACGGCTTTAAAAATTAAATAATTAGGTCAGGGTCATACAGTAAGCAGTTGAGCTGGCATTTGATTCAAGTCTATTTTGTGGTAAAGCCCATACCATTTTTTTTTTTTTAATGTGAAAAAAGAAGTCTTGAGGGGAAGAGTGGTGATTTAAAAGAGGGCATAACTTGGTTTTCTGCAGATTCTGTGGCCCACACTAAATGGATCCTGAGTACCAAAGAATGTGGCATTTCTAGCTTTTACAGCCCTTGATGTCAGGCAGTGCTTCATGGATCTGAGCTAATGGCAGTGATGGCCATTGAAAATGAGGTTTCTGCCATTCCCAAGGTCATTCATCCAGCAGTCTGTCTTTTGCCCTTAGGAGATCCTTTCTCTTCCTCTTGTCCTCCTCTTCACTCCTGCCATCCTTCTAGCATTGTCTCAAGTCAGGTTCCTCTGGAAGGCCTCATGGAAACAATATTCCCTGAGTTCTTGCATGCTTATGAGTTTGCATACACTCTTCTATACTTGCAATTCGTTTTGCTGGGTGTAAAATCTGTGGCAGATATTTTCCTGAATTTCTTCAAGATCATTGTTCTTGGCTTATGGCATTTCTGTCAGGGTTGACGATGTATATATATAACCCGTATGTGTATGACCTATACATGTATATATATAACCTGAGTGCATGTTATTTGTAGTTCAGGTATGCAGGTAGTCTAATTTTTAACACATACTATACATATCCAAACCGTGACAGGTTTTTCTCTCATTAAAATAGCAGCTAAAGCAAAAGGCCATGGTCAGCAAAAGTTATTTCCATTTTATGACCTACCTGTTCCTTATTGAGGGACTAGGGGAGGGATTAACAAATGGTACTATTGTCCCAAAGTTGGAATTTTAGCTATGCTTTTGAATTAGAACAAGATCTAAATTATTGTCCCATCTGGCGAACCTTACTTATAAGTTCACAAAATCTGCAACTTAATTGATTTGTTTTCATAATATATTCTAATCTAGAGCTATAGTTTCCAACCTTTGGGGTTTTTTGTTGTTGTTTGTTTGTTTTTTGGAAGGCAAGCAAATATTTATTAGAATTAGTTGGAACGATGGGACGCCTGGGTGGCGCTCAGTCTCTTAAGCGTCTGACTTCGGATCAGGTCATGATCTCACAGTTAGTGAGTTTGAGCCCCACATTGGGCTCTGTGCTGACAGCACAGAGCCTGGAGCCTGCTTCAGATTCTGTGTCTCCCACTTTCTCTGCCCCCCCTCACGCTCTGTGACTGTCTTTCTCTCATTAAAAAAAATTAACAACAACAGAAAAAGAATTAGTTGGAAAGACCTGGGAGCACCGCACGTGTAAATTCCAAATCAAACACTAGTTTTGGAGCCAGATTAATTTATATTCCCATCAGTTACATCTCTGTTACTGGAGCTGGGTGTGGTAAATGCCTAGTTATCCAGCTGTAATAAAAAAATGTTAAAAGTATCAGTTTAGCATTTATTCAGACCCTTTCGAACTTTCCATATCTGTTATTTTTTCAGAAAGCTTAAGCAAATGCCACTAACACTACAATTCAGGGTTGATTTGGAAGAAGAGAGAACTTTTGATTTAATTCTGAAAGAATTAAGAATTGGAAAGGAGGTGAGAGCCAAATGTTCTGTTTCTGTGAATTTAGTGAAGGGGGAAAAAGTATTCTTCCTTTGCTTCCCAGGGAAGCGGAGACTAGTGTTTAGGATTTGAAGCAGATATTTGTGAAGGATACTCTCCGTAAGTCTCTGGTTTGGTATTGGTACCGTGTGACTTCCAAGCATCATCATTTAGAGCGGGAGCTGGTTATGGATTTTATTACTGAGATCACTAATTTTACTATTTATTTTTCTATTTTAAAGTTTTTTTAACCTTTTTTACACCCAACATGAGTCTCAAATTTACAATCCCGAGATCAAGAGTTGCATGCTCTACTAACTGAGCCAGCCAGGTGCCCCAGGCTATCATTAATTTTACCAACATATTATACTCGTAAAAGCTGTTAATCTAGGCATTGTGTCTAGCAACAGGTTGGTAGTGAAGAATACTTGGCTACATTGTAGAAACATTTCTTGATAATCCTTAGGAGAATATATGACCTCAGTTAAAATGTGAAAGTAGAAAGAGGCACTGTTCTAAGCATTTCACCTGTATTAGCTTTTTAAATTCTCACAGCTCTCTTAGGGTAGGTTTTATTCCCCACATTTTATAGAAACTGAGGCACAGAAAAGATTAAATAACTTGACAAGATCACCTAGCATATAGGAGATAAATGCACATCCAGATAGTTTGGCTCTAGAGACCTTGCTTTAACTTCAAATACATAGAATAGAGCGCATTGAGGAAATACATTATAATAAGAGATGAAAGCTGAGAATTTTTCAGACTTGTGAAACTTGGATCATCTGACTCAGAAAGGTAAGCGATTCTTAACCTCAAACTGTTTAAAAGTCCAGGGTGTTAGCAGGGATCTAGGACTATAGTACACAACATAAAATTGTATCCTGTTTCTGCTTATTTTTCCCCCCCTGCTATTGAATTACACATTTTTAGTATTTAGTTTGAACTACAATTTAGTTTGAACACAATTTACTATTTAGTTTGAACTACAGCTACATTTAGTTTGAACATAACATACCAGTACTGTTCTTAGGAATGCTATAATTACTGTTTGTTTTCAGCAAGAATATTTCTTGTAAATTTGCTTTGCCTTAGATTTCTTCATTTCTAAATGCCATTTTATTACCTTTACAATTGACTTAAAAAAAATTTTTTTTTTAAGGTAGGCCACATGCCTTTTTTTTAAGGTAGGCCCACGTGGGGCTTGAAGTCATGACCCTGAGATCAAGAGTTGCATGTTCTACCCACTGGGGCAGCCAGGTGCCCCCCCTCCCCTTTTTTCTTAAATGTTTTTTTTTCTTTTTTAAAGAAAAAATGCTCAACATGGACCATTGACTTTTTTTTTTTTAATTTTTTTTAACGTTTATTTATTTTTGAGACAGAGAGAGACAAAGCATGAATGGGGGAGGGTCAGAGAGAGGGAGACACAGAATCTGAAACAGGCTCCAGGCTCTGAGCTGTCAGCACGGAGCCCGATGCGGGGCTCGAACTCACGGACCGAGAGATCATGGCCTGAGCCGAAGTCAGCCACTTAACCGACTGAGCCACCCAGGCGCCCCCATTGACTTTTTTAAATTCAGAGAAACATGCTTCATATTTAATAATGGAAGGCAATAAGAAAATAACGTTGATTTAACTTTATTTTGGTGATGTATTAGTAGTCTATAAAGCTCAGTAAAGACACTTTTATATATCACAGTGAAAAAAAGGAAGTGATATACGCTCAGTTGTTTTTTTTGTTTTTTTTTTTGTTTGTTTTTTCCCCTAAGTATGTGCTCAGGGTTGCCTGAGTGGCTCAGTCAGTTAAGCATCCAACTCTTGATCTCGGCTCATGATTTGGGAGATCAAACCTTGAGTTGGGCTTTGTGTTGTGCTGCTTGGGATTCTCTCTCTCTTCCCCTCTCTGTCCCTTCCTCACTTGTGCATGCACTCTCTCAAAATAAATAAATAAACATTAACAAAAATAAAGTGCTGTTTAAAGTAAAATGTATGGAAAGCTTATAATGAGGAAAATGAATACTTTTCTACAGGAACAATTTTTGATATCTGTGAGCTTTTCTGGTAATTCCATTATCTTTAACTAAAATGTTTGTACAACTATTTAATGAATTTTTAAATTAAAAAATTTGTATTACTTTTTTAAGTAAGCTCTAAGCTCATTGTGGGGCTTGAACTCACGACCCCAGGAATCACATGCTCAATTGACTAAGCCAGCCAGGTGTCCCAGTGATTTTTTTTTTTTTTTTTTTTTAATTAGACATAGTTTGATTTTCTGCTATGGAAACTCAAAGGAGTTTTCTGCCATCTAGTTTTGCTGACAAGTCCCATGTTATTTGGACTCTTGTTTTTGTCTAGATGACTTTCCAGCTTCATACCTAAAAGCTTAAATAATTTTTTAAAGTTGTGCTTAAAAAACCCATAAAATTTACCATCAGTTTTAAATGTATACTAGTATTAAGATATGTTCACATTCGTGTGCAGTAGATCTCCAGAGCTTTTTCATCTTATAAAACAAACTCTAGGGGCGCCTGGGTGGCTCCATCAGTAAGCATCAGACTCTTGGTTTTTGCTCAGATCATGATCTCATGGTGTGTGGGTTCGAGCCCTGCCTTAGGGCGGAGCCTGTTTAGGGTTCTTTCTCCCTCACTCTCTGCCCCTCCCCTGCTCGCTTGCATGCTCTCTCTCTCAAAAATAAATAAACTTTAAAAACAAAAAAAAAAAACACAAAAACAATCCCTGTAACAATACCAACTCCTCTATATCCCCTCCCCTCAGCCCTTGGTAACCACCATTCTACTTTTTGTTTGTATGAATTTGACTAGTTTGGATACCTCATATAAGTGGAAGCATGTAGTATTTGTCTTTTTGTGATTGCCTTATTTCGCTTAGCATAATATCCTCAGGGTTCATCCATGTTGCAGCAAGTGTTAGAATTTCCTTCCTTCCCTCCCCCCCAATTTTAATTCCAGTATAGTTAACATACAGTGTTATGTTAGTTTCAGATGTACAGTATAATGATTTAAAAAATTTCCTTTTTAAGACTGAATAATAACTAATTGTATGTATATACCACATTTTGTGTATTCATTCATCCATCATCGGACACTTGGGTTGCTTCCTCCTCTGAGCTATTGTGAATTAAGCTGCTATGAATATGGGTGTGTAAATATCTCTGAGACTTTGCCTTCAGTTTTTTGGATATGTGCCCAGAAGTGGGATTTGCAGGATCATTTGGTAGTTTTATTTTTATTTTCTGGGGAACCACTACGTTGTCCCTGAAAGCTTTTAAGAGATTCTCTTAATTTTTGGTCATATGAAAGTTCACAGTGGTCTATTTGAACATGGGTCCCTCCCCTTCCCCACTTCTTCCCCAAGCAGTGGGCTTTGAATCTGATTACTTCTGTCCTCAGCTCTGAGAAATTGTTTTTCTTCTTTATTCCTTTGATAATTTATTCTCTTATTTTCTTTCTGGAGTACATTGAACCTCCTCTGTGATGTTCACCTTTTTTTTTTTCTTTCTTTTTTCTTTTTTCCTTATTTTGGTATTTGTTATAATCTGGGAGGTTGCTGTGAGTTATTTAAACTTCCCAAAAACCATTGAATGAGGTGTGTGGTTTTTGTTTTTGTTTTTGTTCTTTTGGTGGGGTGAGGGGTAGGGGCAGTCATATATTTAAATGTGAAGGGCTGTTTCTCATCCTGTGTTCCATTTTCATAGCACCCTGTTCCTGTTTCATGGAAACAAGATACAGCATTTTTTTGAATTTCTGAACATTCTGATTTCTTATTAAAAAAAAAAAAAATCTCTCCATTGTTAAAATTCTCTTTATAATGGGATCATCCCAACTGTTTGCCTTTTGTGCTGCTGAGTTTCCTCACATGGTTGATTATCCTTAACTTGTCTATTCATGCTTCCTCTTAAATATGCACATAGCAGGTGCCTGGGTGGCGCAGTGGATTAAACGTCCAGCTCTCGGTTTTGTCTCAGGTCATGATCTCATGGCTCATGGGTTCGAATCCTGTGTCTTTCTCTGGGCTAATGTCTCAGAGCCTGGAGCCTGCTTCAGATGCTTTGTCTCCCTCTCTCTCTCTGCCCCTCTCCTGCTTGTGCGTGCGTACTCCTTCTCCTCTCTCTCTCTCCTCTCAAAAGTAAATATTAAAAAAATAAATAAGCATATAAAATTCCTTTTAAATTTCTTGAGAAAAGAACACTTCTGGTTTTGTTAGGGGTTAAAGGTCTGGCACATGCCTTTCTGGATGTGGACTGGGGGTGGAATGGTGTTAATGGTTCTTTGTAACTTTCAGTAGTTCCCCCATTTCCATTTTCATGTTCTCTCCCATTTTACCGTGTCCAAACATCATGCTGTGTATGAGCTCTGAATTGGCTAGGAGTCATCTTCCCAGTTCTTATTTGCTGCTTGCGTATTCCGAAGTGCAGATTCTTCCATTCTGTTCATTAGTTAGTTACCATGCTTCCATCTGCTTTACACCTTCCATAGATTTTTGATACCTGTACCCAGTGATGCTGTGCCTCTCACTTCCCTCTCCTCCTTCCTAAATTTTCGTTTTTGTTTGTTTTATACTTAAAAATAAATAACTTTACTAACATTTTGATGGTGTATTGGGAGGGGCTAGAGATACATGGGCTATGTTCCATGTGTCTTGAACTAGAAAATCCTTCCTGACGTGGGTTAATATATCAATATGAATGATTATTTTCATTATAAAAACATTTCACTAGCCCCTGGCTGGCTCAGTCAGTAGAGCATTTAACTCTTGAACTTGGGGGTCATGAATTTGAGCCCCACATTGGGTGTAGAGCTTACTTAAAAATTTTTTTCACTGAAGAGTAAGCTACCCTAGGGCTTTGTTTGTGTACATATATTTAATAATAGTCTAGAGAAACTTAAATACATTGGATTTTGGGAAAATTGAATCTATAAGTCTCATGTCTTCTCCGCACTTTTGAAACTTTTCTCCTCTTTGTTCCCATTTTTTAAAGCTTTTTTTTTTTTCTTTTGAAAATAATTTTAAAGAACTCTCAAAATTTAGTAGGGAGATAAATTCAAATGAGTTGATCTTTTATTTATAAGTGTTAGACCAGGCGTCTGTTAAAACAGAAGTGACATTTATTTTGGCTAAACAGTTTCTGTTCTACATATGTGTTTACATAGCATTTTCACACTCCATAAATTGAACAGAGCAAGTACTCATATTTTTAGGTTGACAAGACTTTACTGTGATATTTGTCAAGGAAATGGGTATTAATGACCATTTAATAGTAAAAGAAATTGGTGCAGAATTATTGTGTTGAAATGAAGTTGTATGTATTGAGATATGAATTTCCATGTCAGCGTATGCAGCTTCTGGAACAGCATGACGATTTGATTCATGACAGGAGGATTCACGTGCCTGTCTCAAGATTTAATAGACATTAACATTTTGTTATGTTTGCTTCAGACTGCTCTCAAAAAGAAAGAAAATGTGAACAACTTTATCTAAACATCATCATCCCATCTCTTCTGACTCTTTTTCCCTGAAAGTTAGCTACTATCAAACTGGTTTTAGTAGTTTAGTAATTTTATTGTATTTTTAAGTTTTATTTATTTAAGTAAGCTCTACACCCAGCATGGGGCTCAAACTCATGACCCAGAGATCAAGAGTGGCACACTCTTCCCACTGAGCCAGCCAGGTGACCCCAGTAGTATGATAGTTTAGTTTTTATACTAACCAGGCATGTTTTTGATATTTGTGCTGGATATTTGCTCATCTAACCTGTTTATTGTTTTTTACATTTTATAACTTGGCGTAAATAGCATCCCACTGGATTTATTCATGGTGATACATGTAGATGGAACCCGTATTTTTAACCTCTGTAGAGTCTCATTTTGTGCCCCTTCTTGTGTATAGAGTTCCTCTAGGGTGGATACTGTATAACCCAGCAATTCCACGGGAAGCTCTGTCAGATACTACTCTGAGATTTCTGATGCCATTGTGGTTCCTGATCCTCTTTGTGTGACCTGTTTTTTTCCCCTCTGGGAATGTTCAGGGTTTTTGTCTTATCAGTGTTTTGAAATTTCAGTTACCTTTTTTGTTGTGGCCGAAGTGGTTCTGCTTTGATATCGTTTGGCAAGGCACTTTCAGTCTTGGCACTTATGTTTAGTGCCAGGGAACTTCTCTGAATCATTTCTTTGATAAATTTCTTCTATTTGCATTCCTTGTTCTTTCTAGAATATCTGTTAGTTGGATGCTATATCCAGGACTGATCCTAAAACTTGCCTAGTTTTGTTCTCTCCTATTTTGAGTGTGTGGGTGCATGCGTGTGCATATTTTGGGGTGAAGGAGGTACAGAGAATCCTGCTTTTGGATTGTGTTTCTGACTTAATTTTGTACCCTTTAATTAAAAAAATGTCCATCTTCATTTTAGGTCCTAAAGGACACCTACTTTTTCTCTGATTTTTTTTTTTTTTTTTACACATATATGCTAGTGACTTTATTTTCAAAAAATTTGTATTTATTTAAGTAATCTACACCCAGCGTGGGGCTTGAGCTCATGACCCCAAGATCAAGAGTTTCACACTCCTCTGAGCCAGCCAGGTGCCCCCATTTTATTTATTTATTTATCTATCTGTCTATCTATTTAAAATAACACCTCGATCTCGTTTCATGAATTATAATACTCATTTCTCTTGACGATTTTTTTTTTTTGTACTCTGTTATTTCTGTTTCCTTTTTGTTTGTTTTGATTTATTCTGTTTTTCACATTGTATGTTTTCCTTCAGGTGTCCATTCATGTTTAAGTTTGGAAGCCTTGTGTGAAAGGGACAGGACCATCATTTGGTAGACCTGTCCATAAGGTGACCTGACCATTTTGTTGAGTTTTCTGTGTGTGAGTAATCCGTAAATACTTGCTCTGAGACTATTGAATTTCCTCAGAGAGCAGTAGAATTGTTACGTGCTTGGAATTTATAACTATATTTCTGGAAATTGAGTTGGGAAAGAAGGCTCAGGATTCAGCATTCATCGCTTAAATCACTGGTTTCAGTAAGGTTTCTTATCCTGGCTCTCAACTAAATATGCTCTCTCTAAATTCAGAGCCTTTGTAATTCAGCTTTTTTCAAAGTAAACCTCCAGTCTTTTTGCCATGTGTGGTAGTTTTAATATGTCTGTAAATTCTTTTTTGATTTCCCTTTTTGAGAGATGGGGTCTCTGCTATGAGAGTGGGGTCTGTATCCCCTTCCTTTGAATCTGAACTGGCTTTAGTGTATTGTTTCTAACCAGTAGAATGTGGCACTGGTGACACTCCGAAAAGGAGAAATAGCTTCTGCTTGGTTCCCGTGGGACATTCCCTCTGGGGAAAGCCAGGTCCCATGTAAGAAGTCTGACTACCCAGCGATAGTCAAACTGGATAGACTGTGTACAGCCGCTCCTGGGGACAATTCCAGCTGAATTCTTACCAGCAGCTCCCATCAACTGCCAACCTTTAAGTGAATTTTTAGGTGACTGTCTCCCCAGCCAATATCTGCTCAATGATGTGAGAAACCCCAAGTGGGAACTGCTCAGTTGAACCCTTAAAATTAGTGAGCCAATATTGATATATTATTATTATTAACTAAAACTCATACTTCCTCTGGTTTCCTCAGGTTTTTTTTTTTAAATAATTCTTTTTAAGTTTATTTTCTTTATTTTGAGAGAGACAAAGAGAGAACACAGGGGGCACAGAGAGAGAGATGGGGAGAGAGAATCCTAAGTCTGCACTGCATTGTCAGTGCAGAGCCCAGTGTGGGGCCGAACTCACAAACCATGAGATCATGGTCTGAGCCAAAATCAAGGGTTGGATGCCTCCCCTCCTCAGCTTTTTTTGTTTTTTGTTTTTTAATGGAAGTACAGTTGACAGAGTATATTACTTTTAGGTGTACAACATAATGGTTTGACATTTATATACATTACAAAATGCCATGATAAGTGTAGTTACCACCTATCACCAAACCAAACTGGAATTATTACAGTATTACTGATTTTATTCCCTATGCTCTACTTTTTATCCATGTTATTTATATTATGAAGGCTTCCATAGTTTTTACCTAAAGTCTTTTTCAGTCCCAGGATTGCATTTAGGATATGCTACATTACTTTGGAATCATCATGTATCTTTAGGCCCCTCTTGTCTGTGGGAGCTGCTAAGATTTTCTTTTTCTTCTTCTTTTTCTTTTTCTTTTTCTTTTTCTTTTCCTTTTTCTTTCTTTTTTTTTTTTTTTTTTTTTTTTTTGGTTTAAATGATCTTGTCAATCTTGAGGAGTTCTGGTCAGCTATTTTGCATGATGTCTTTATTCGGATTTATTTAATGCTTTTCTCATGATTAGACTGGGGTTATGGGATTTGGGGCAGAAGACCACAGAGATTCAGTGCTATTTTCATCATGTTATTTAAAGAGAACATACTGTGAACATGACTCTGATTGTTGACGTTGACCTTGATCACTTGCCAGAGATAGTGTGTGTCATGTCTTTCCACTGTAAAGTTACTATTTTCTCCCCTTTTCATTTTGTTCTCTTTGAAAAGGAAGTCCTCATGCTCAGACCACACTGAAGGGGTGGAAAGTGATGGCTCACCTATTTGAGTGTGGGGTATCTACATAAATTATTTGGAGTTCTTCTGCACTGGAGATTTATTCTCTCTCATTCAGCCATTCATTTTTATCAGTATGGACTCATGGAATTTTTATTTTGTACTTTGGGTTATAATCCACTACTACTCTATTTTGTTGCACGGATTATTCCAGTTTTGCGCATTAAAACACATTGTTTGATGTACCATAGTGTAATAGTAACAAATTAATTCTGTTGTTTCTGGTTCTTTCCCTTTGCCTTACCTATAGTTTTTACTTACATATTTTGGTTGACGTTACTTGGCTTATCACTATAGTTAAATTTTCTTTGTGGATTATATTTATCTTTTTTCTCATTTTTTTAAATCTTTGTTTATTTTTGAGAGGTGGGGAGGGACAGAGAGAGAGGGAGACACAGAATCCAAAGCAGGCTCCAGGTTCTGAGCTGTCAGCACAGAGCCCGACGCAGGGCTCTAACTCACGGACTGCGCGAGATCATGACCTGAACTGAAGTCGGACGCTTAACTGACTGAGCCACCCAGGTGCCCCAAGAATATTTTTTTTAAATAGGCGAGTTTATGTTTATTAATATGATGTGTCTTTGTTCTGAATTGTTTTGTTTGCTTTCTCTTTTAAATGTTTGAAAATTTAAAAATATTCTATTGTCTTTTGGGAATGTTTTTCTATGACTTAGACATTTTATAATCTGTGTTTCTCTAACAGTTTGTTTATAATTGCATTATAAGCTGAAATTCTATCTTAATGATACCTCAAAGATGTGGAAATTAGTTTACTTCTAATATTTACTACTTATCTTCTGCCACCTGATTTTGATTCTTTAATTACTTCTCTTTGGTTAATATACCTCTGTCGCTTTATTTAATAGCTATAAACAAATGACCATCTTTCCCATGAAAGCAGAAATTCACACATATGCACTACCTTTTACCTTCATTTCTTTCCAGTACCTTCCAGTCTGTGTCAGTTACTTTATTATTTCAACTTCATTATGATTTATGTTTATCCCCAATTTTTCTCTTGTCCTTTCTTGTTTAGCCAAGTTTGCTCTCAGTAGTTTGTATAAGAAAGGGCCTAGAAGAATGAAATTACACTCTTGCACAAGTGGGAGGAAAACTTCCTCTGCCATTTCATATCAATGGGTTGGGGGGCTTGTGAATTAAACTGCCAAAATATAGAGTAACAATAGAAAAGACAAAGTTCATTTGTGTATGTACATGGGAACTTAAACAGATAGCTGGAATTTAGAGTTTAGAATTTAGAGTTCCCCTTAATGGGGGAAGGGGAAGGAGAGAAAGGGTTCCCATGGAAAAACAAGACTTAGGAAAGACAAATTAGGTCTTTAGGAGAGAGCAGATGAGAGGTATGACAATGTTTGTTTGATTTCTTATCCCAGTGCTGACTTCCCATTGCAAGGTGATCAGAGTAAGTCTCTTGTTTTTGGAAGCCTCCCTTGAAGGGGGATTTTGTCCTGTTCGGTTCTGTTGGAGGATTCTGCTTTTTAGGCAGAGAAAAGGGGTAGGAAGTCGAGATAAAGCCTTTCTGCATCTGTTGATTTTCAAATGTCTTCAGTGCAAAAATAATTCTTAGGCCACTGTGATATAATTTGCATCCCTTGACACGTTTGAAAGAGCAACAGTTTAGTTAGAGATGAAACACTTGCATCGTGCTTTGTTTCTTTGAAGTCTTTACCATTATTCTAGCTCCTTCTGCATTGTATCTTGGAAAAACTGAGAATAGCCTGATTTGTCTACTCCTGCTTTAAGTGGCTTTAAGACTGAGTGAACAAGAGTGACAGACTGAATTCCCATGGGATTCTTTATTTGCCTTTAAAATAAATAGCTTAAACATATTATGCTTTTTTCCGCTAACCTAAATTGTAAACATGTTCCCCCAAATTCTTTGTAGATATGACTGTGTAGTATTTCATCCTTTCGATGAGGTTTTATTAGCCTCAGCACCATTGACATTTGAACCATTAATTCTTTGCTGCAGGCCTGTTGTGTGCATTGTAAGATGTTTTATAGCCTACTTGGCCTCCACTCACTGGATGCCAGTATCCCCTCCCTGCGCCACTTGTCAGTCAAAAAAATGTCTCTATGGATGGGGCGCCTGGGTGACTCAGTCGGTTGAGCGTCTGACTTCGGCTCAGGTCATGATCTCACGGTTCATGGGTTCGAGCCCCACATCGGGCTTTGTGCTGACAGCTTGGAGCCTGGAGCCTGCTTCAGATTCTCTATCTCTTTCTCTGCCCCTACCCTGCTCATGCTCTGTGTCTCTCGCTCTCAAAGATAAACAAGTTTAAAAAATTATTAAAAAAAAAATGTCTCTATGGGGCCCTTGGGTGGCTCAGTCGGTAAAGTGTCCAGCTCTTGATTTCGGCTCAAGTCATGATCTAAAGTTTGTCAGATTGAGTCCTACATCAGTCTCTGCCCTGGGCACACGTGTGCATGGGTGTTTTCTCTTTCTCTCTCAATGGAGAAAAATGTCTCTAGGCATTATCAAATGATGTCCTCTGGGGGCTAAAATCTCCCCTTGTTGATAACCACTCCTGTAGATTTTTAGAATAAATGACATTGTAATGAACATCATTATACACAAAGATTTTTCTCTTTTTGATGTTATTAGGGTGAATTACATAACTGATTTCCAAATTATAACCATTTCTCTTTTTTTTTCTTTTGTTTTTTTGTTTGTTTTTTAAGTTGGCTCCACACCCGGCATGGAGCCCAATGGAGGCCTTTAACCCCAAGATCAAGACGTGAGCTGAGATCAAGAGTTAGATGCTTAACCAGCTGAGCCACCCAAGCGGCCCTCTTCTTCTTCTTTTTTTTTAAGATTTTATTTTTAAGTAATCTCTATACCCCACGTGAGGCTTGAACTCAAAACCCCAATATCAAGAGTGACATGCTCTTTCGACCGAGCTAGCCAGGCTCTCCTAGAACCACTTTTCTATTCCTGTTTTGTTATAGAATGACATTCTTTTAATATGCTAATAGATTCCATTTGTTAACATAGTTAATTTTTTAAGATCATAATACATTCTTTGTGTACAATTTGTACATGTTTTTAAAGATAACTTCTCAGAAATCGAAGCACTGTGTCAGAGTTTTAAGTTATTATGTAATCTTGATATTTTTAGAATAACATTTCTAAGCTACTCCATCATGATAGGCACAGTCACAGGTGGAAAGATTTTCCATAGCGGTTTTATAATCCTTGCTTTATCCAACACTTTGGTTAGTGTGAGGTGTTCTACTTAACTGAGGCTTACCTGTTATTTTAATTTTTTAAAAAACTTGTAATTTTGAAATAATTTTAGGTTTACAGAAAAGTTACAAACGTGAGTTCCTGCATACCCCTTAACCAGTTTCCTTTAATGTTAATTTCTTCCCTAGCTATGGTGTATTTGTTTAAATTGGGAAACAAACATTGGTACTATTCTGTTAATGATGTTCCAGACTTTATTTGGATATCACCAGTTTTTCTAGAGATTCCCTTTTTCTATGCCAGAATCTGATCCGAGTACCACATTACATTAGTACCTCTGCCTTTGGAGTCCCCAAGCATTTATGTATAACTATTTTTGATTTTTTAAAAAGCAGACAAGTTTTTATTTATTTATTTTTTTAATATTTGAAAAAAAAATTTTTTTTAATGTTTATTTAGTTTTGAGGTAATGCGAGAGACAGAGTGCAAGCAGCAGAGTGCAAGGCAGACAGAGGGAGACACAGAATCAGAAGCGGGCTCCAGGCTCTGAGCTGTCAGCCCAGAGCCCGATTGGGGGCTCGAACTCATGAACCTCCAGATCATGACCTGACCCGAAGTCGGTTGCTTAACCGGCTGAGCCACTCAGGCACCTCATGTTTGTTTATTTTTGAGAAAGACAGAGAGAACAGAGTGCAAGCTGGGGAGGGGTAGAGAGAGGGAGGCACAGAATCAGAAGCGGGCTCCAGGCTCTGAGCTGTCAGCCCAGAGCCCGATTGGGGGCTCGAACTCATGAACCATGAGATCGTGACCTGAACTGAAGTCGGATGCTCAACCGACTGAGCCACCCAGGTGCCCCAGCAGACAAGTTTTTAATATGTTAATCACTTAAGCCTAGAGTCTAAGAATGCAAGCTTTGAGCCAGTCTACTTTGGTATGAATTCTGACTTGCCATTTGTGTTGTGTGGTTATACTAGGGATCTCAATTTTCCCAGTGGTAGACTAGGAACATTAATTGTATGACCTTTACTAAATCATTATTTGATTTAAATGCTACGGTGCATGTACCTCTTGTCATTTAATGTCTGGCATGTAGACCTCACGAAAAAATAGCAAGTTTATTATTCTGTGTTACCTTTAGTCAAAAGAGCAACATGCTAGTCTCCAGAAATCCTTGGGAAAGATTTTGTTGCATGGGCCTGAGGCATCTCTGACACGACCTCATCCTTCTGATAGGAGGCAGATGGGATTGGCAGATTGTGCTGTCCTGAGCAAGGCTTGCCAATGTCCATGTGCCCCCCCCCCCCCCCCACCTTTTAAATAGTGTGCCAGCTGTAGAAAGGAGAGGGGAAATTTTGCAGTAGCTGAATGTCTGTGGTTGAAATTTTATAATTTGCTATGTCTAAAGATTTGGGGTTGAAGGTCTCTTTGACAGTTGTTTGCTTTTCTGATATTTGTTCTTCTAAAGGGTAGAATGTTTGTGAAACGTTCAAAACAGTGCCGGCAACAGGATGAGCCCCATGGATGTAGTCGCTTATTCCTTAGCGCCTCAAATGAGATGCCCACATTTTGATTACTTGTTCTAATGAGTCTCTGGAGCAAAAATTAATTAAAATAATAAGAGGTGAGAGGACCATTAACCCTCTAAGATTGGTCACCTGGTTATCCCTGAAGGGGCTTGGTTTCTGACCAGAAGTCTTTGCCATCTGCCCCCTCATGCTAGTGAGACCCTTGAAGGTTCTTACCTTTGGCTTAGGGTTAGTCTAAGTGTGGGTAGTTTCTGGCATTTGTAATTATGAAGGAATAAAGGGAGAATGAAATTGTTTTGGCAGCTTTTCCTCTGCATGTCCTGCAATTTAAATTTCATTACAGTCACCAGTATCCCAAGTGTGGTTGTTGGGGAAGAAGTGGTCTTAATTTTGGTCGACCCTAGGGAGACAGCATGAAACTAGTTTGTAAAAATTTGGTTACAGAAAATTTCAGACCTACATGAAGGTAGAAATAATAGTATATATTGAGCCCTCCTTTACCGGTCACCCTACTTCAACAGTATGGACATTAAGATAGTATTTTTTAATTGTGTTGAGCCCTCATAACATTATCAGTCCAATAGCAACCATTTTAATTTTTGTATATGTTATATGTATAAATTTTACATTGTAAAACAAGAGTACAAATATTTTTGTTTTTCTTTGTGTTGTTTACTTTTTTGGTAAGTAGTCTTAGTGATAATCATTTAAGTGGAGATCACAACTTTTATTTTGTTTCTCAGTTCTCTCTCCTTCTTTATTTGCTCTTCTCTCTATAGTCTTTTCTGACTTCAGCTTGGAAAAGACACTGACATTTTTATGTTGCAGTAGACGCCAAGATGACGATACATCTTGGTTTCCATGTATTTATAAACAGGTAACATCTTCAAATAGGTGCCTTTTTAAAAAAAATCCTTGGTGCAGGGGTGGGTGGGAGTGCACGTAAACTGAATTCTCAATTTTCAACTCAATTGCCTCCTTTCTTTCTGTATCCCTAATAAATAACATAATCTTTTTGAAACTGTGTTAATGTTAACGAGACACCTGTCTTTCGTCCGTTGATTCTGGATCTGTCCTCTGGAACAAATGAATAAGCCTTTTCTTCCTCTGCAAGGATTCAGTATCCACCATCAACCCTGTTGGGACTTAATACCTCCTCTTTAGTCTAAGCAGTACCAGCTTCAAATGTTCTTCATTTGTTCTTCAAATGCTTTTTGAGCAGCTATTCTCATTCTTCTGCTTAGGATATATTTAGGTTTTGTCAGTGTCCCTCTTGAAGCGCGGTTCTTAGTGAATGCAGCGCTTTATATGTTCGGCAAGTCAGAATATTGAACCTTGTATTAATCTAGACTGTTGTATTTATGTTTTCTGGCTTTAATGAGCTTGACTTGGTAACCATGGCTCAGCCATTTTCAGCTACAGTAAACCTATAACGTGAGCATCGTGCAATGCATATTACTTATAGCAAGTCAGCTACTCCATTTGGTGCTTACTTGGCCATTCATTCATTCATTCCACAAATATCTTATGGGGTGCTTACTATGTGCCATGTGTAGCTTTAGTCATTTTGGCAGTGAACAAGACAGACAGAGTTTGTCTACTTGTGGAGCTTACATTCTTTTTGGGGTAAAAAATAAAGAACTTAACGAAAAGCAATTTCAGCAAGCTATGACTAAAATAACACAGTATGACGAGCCGTGATGGTGTTTGGAGACTACTTTAGATTGGGTAGTCCAGGAGCGTCTCTGAGTTGACAGGTGGGCTGAGATCTAAATGTCAAGAAAGAGTCAGCCATGCAACTGGGGGTGTGGAATTCAGGGTGATTCCAAGAAGAGAAAACAGTAAAAACAAAAGTCCAGTGATGGGGAACAAGTGTGACGCAGTGAGGGGAATAGAAAAGGGCACTGTGGCTAGTGAGCAGTAAGTGATGATGGAAGAGTTACAGGAAGTAAGGCTGAAGAACTGACAGGGCTCAGAGAGTAGAGTACTGTATTAAGTTTGGGTTTTCTTCTTAATTCAGTGGGAGGCAAGAGTGACGTGATTTCATTACATTTAAGAAAGATCACCCTGGAGAATGAATTATAGGGAGTCAAAAGTGGAACCACTAGTTAAGAGGTTATTGTAGTAGTCCAGGCAAGGGATGATGATGACTTCAGCCAGGCTGGTGCAGCTACAGATGGAGAGATAGGGACTGATTTGGGCTATATTGGGGGATAGAATTGATGGGATTTTTTTAAGGTTGTTTTTTTTTTTTTTATGTTTTATTTTATATTAGAGAGAGAGAGAAAGAGAGAGAGAGTGTGTGTGTCTGTGTGTGTGTGTGTGTGTGTGTGTATGTGTGTGTGTGTGTGTGTGTGTGTGTGAGAGCAGGGGAGGGGCAGAGAGATGGAGACAGAATCTGAAGCAGTCTCCAGGCTCTGAGCTGTCAGCACAAAACCCGTCGTGGGGCTCAAACTCACGAATCACGCATGAGATCATGACCTGAGCTGAAGTCAGACACTCAACCGACTGAGCCACCCAGGCGCCCTGAATTGATGGGATTTATTAATGATTCAGAATACTGTGTGAGAGAGAAAGCAGAATCAAGGTTATGACATTCAGATATTTTTGTTGATGTGAAGAAACAGATTTGTTTCAACTCGAGAACAAACCAGGTATACTTTTAATATTGACTGTTGTATGTTGGGATGGTGGTTAAGAGCACGGACTCTGGAGTCAGGACAGACTGGGTTACAATTTGGACAACCTGGGTTCCTTACCTTGGACAAGTTACTAAGCCATTCTGTGACTCAGTGCCCTTCTATAAAATGAGGACCATAATGTCTGCCTCATAAGGTTGTTGAAGAGATTAAATGAATTGAATGATATAGATGAAATTAATGTAGATTCAGTGCCTGGTCATATTAAAAAGCCTATATAAAGGTTAGTGTTTATTATTTTAACAGGTTTGCAAAGGTAATTTTGATTCTACATAATGTCAGCCATCTGCTGAGTTTATACACTAACCCCTGTATAAGATGCAATTCTAGTCTTTAATTGCATCTTTGTAATTTTTGTTTTTCCTCAGGGGTATCTGTAAATGTTTTGTTTTCTACAATTGTGAAAATGTAGAAAAATTGTTTTGTGTTTTCCAGTAGCTGTATGTTGCTAGCTGAAATCTGCATTAATGGGTTTGTTTCAAATGCTTTCAGAATATTATACTGCAGTCCTAAACTGAAGAAATGTCTTGAAAGGGTTATCAGAAATACTGGATTTCTGCTAACATGTCTCATAGGATAGCTTTTATATTCGTGTCTGGTGAAATATATGTTAATCTTATTTCTATAAAATTACAAAATGCACCATGAGAATTTTGTTTTCATTTGATCTCATACAGAAGTGCAATTCATTTAGGTAGAATTTGATACTTGTATATACAGCATAGCAGCACCAAATATTTGCCCTTGTTCTAAATTCTTTCGAGAAAACAATTTTTCCCTCTGTTTGGTATATGCATTTCTTTATGAATTTATGATATCCTTTAGCAGCTTGATGCTGTCTTAATCGACACCATTACACCTCAGTTTTCGTCATGCATTGAGTGTAGTATTCATGCTTCTTATTTATTCTTTTTAATAGTAGGACTCACCAATGAGTTCATTCTGTCAGTGTGGATGATCATTCCTTTGATTTGCAGAGAAAAAACCTTTGGGTACTAATATATCAATATTTATAATGGTTTTAAACTTTATTTTCATGTTTGTTTTGTGTGTGTGAGAGAGACAGTATGAGTGAGTGGGAGAGGGGCAGACAGAAAGGGAGACACAAAACCTGAAGCAGGCTCCAGGCTATGGGCTGTCAGCACAGAGCCTGACACAGGGCTCAAACTTACAAACTACAAGATCATGGCTTGAGCTGAAGTCGGGCATTTATCTGACTGAGCCACCCACGTGCCCCTATAAATGGCTTAGATTTTTATGGATTAGAGCTTTGATTGCTAAAAGAAGATTCACTGTAAAGGAATTTTCCTAGTTGAAATAATGTTCATTTAATGGCATTAAATTCAAGAAATTTAATTTTATTACACTTATATGTTTAAAAAAATTTTTTTAATGTTTATTTATTTTCGAAGGAGAGAGACCTTGAGTGGGGAAAGAGCAGAGAGAGGGAGACACAGAATCCAAAGCAGGCCCCAGGCTCTGAACTGTCAGCACAGAGCCCAACACGGGACTCGAACTCGCGAACAGCGAGATCATGACCTGAGCTGAAGTCGGACGCTTAACCGACTGAGCCACCCAGGTGCCCCTACATTTATATATTTTAAAATGAAAAGGGCATAGGGGCGCCTGAGTGACTCAGTTAAGTGTCCAACTCTTGATTTTGGTTCATGTCATATCTCACGGTTTGTGAGATTGAGCCCCAAGTCGGGCTCTGTGTGGGGCTCCTCTGCATTGAGCTCCGAGCTGATGGAATGGGGCCTGCTTGGGATTCTCTCTCTCTGCCTCTCTCTGTCCCTCCCTTGCTCATGTGCTCTCTCTCACTGTTTCAAAATAAATAAACCTAAAAAAATAAATAAAATGGAAAGGATACAACGTAGCATATAATAGAGAGCGTCCTTTTCATCCCTGCCTTCCAACCTCTTGTTTTCTCTTCCCCACAGTTCCCTGTGTTCTGTGTATGCTTGCAGAAACAAACAGATATACACATGTGCATGTGTGTATATTCCTTTTAAAAGAATCGTAGGGTATATTTCAGCATATTTTGTTATGGAATGTGTATCATGATTCATCTTATTAAATAAAATAATTCCCAAATGAATGATACTAAGATTGTTTCATGTATTTTACTTTTGCTTACAGTGCTGCAGTGAATAGTCATTTTGTACATAAACCTGTAGGTAAGTTTTTAGAATTTGGTCAGAGTAGGTGCAAGTGTAATTTTTGATCAATTTTATTAAATTGCCCTCCACTGAGATAGTACCAGTCTGTTGGTACTAGCAATGTGAATATGTTTCTGCATAATCTTGTCAAGAGAATGATTACCAAACCTTTGGTGTTTGCCAATCTCATACATGAAAAATGATATCTCAGTGTAGTTTTAATTTTCATTCTCTCATGAATGTGAGGTTGGGCATAGTTTAAGATCCATTTGTGGGGTTCTTTTGGTCCATTTTTCTATCAGTGTTTTTGATTATTTTCTTACTGATTTATGGGATTTTCAAAAATTAAGTTGACACACAACGTTACTAGTTTCAGGTGCATAACATCTGACTTTGACAGTTGATGGATTTGACAGTTCTATTACTCCTCCCTCACCACGATAAGTGTAGTCACCATCTGTGACCATACAACATTATTACAGTATTACTGACTATATTTTCTATGCTGTATTTTTCTACTCCGTGACTTATTTTTAGAGTTGGAAGTTTGTACCTCTTAATCCTTTTTATTGATTTTGTCCATCCTCTCACCCACCTTCCCTTGGCAACCACTGGTTGGTTTGTTCTCTGTATTTAAGACTCTGTTTTGTTTTATTTTGTTTAAGTGAAACAATGTGGTATTTGTCTTTCTCTGATTTATTTCATTTGGTGCCTCTAGGCCCATCCATGTTGTTGCAGATGGTGAGATTTCATTCTTTTTTAAGGCTGAGTAATATTCTAGTGTGCGTGCACGTGTGTGTGTATGTGTGTGTATGATTGTGTGTGTGTGTGTGTGTACGTATATACACACCCCTATCTTCTTTATCCATTCATCTATTGATAGACACTGGGCTGCTTCCATATCTTGACTATTGTAAATAAAGCTACAGTAAACATAGGGGTGCACATCTCTTTTCGACATTTATTTTTGAGAGAGACAGAGCCTGAGCAGGGGAGGAGCAGAGAGAGAGGGAGACACAGAATCTGAAGCAGGCTCCAGGCTCTGAGCTGTCAGCACAGAGCCCGATGTGGGGCTCGAACCCACGACTGGTGAGATCACGATCTGAGCCGAAGTTGCACGCTCAACTGACTGAGCCACCCAGGCGCCCCGCACGTATCTTTTCAAATTAGTGTTTTTGTTTTCTTTGGGTAAGTATTCGGTAGTGAAATTACTGGATCATATGGTATTTCTATGTCTAATGTTTTAAGCAAGGTCCACACTGTTTTCCACAGTGGTTGCACCAATTTCTATTCCCACCAACAGTGTACAAGGTTTTCTTTTTCTCCACATCTTCACCAACACTTGTTTCTTGTCTTTTTTTTGTTTTTAAAGAAACCTGTAGTATCATAGCGCATTTATTTATTTATTTAGTAATCTCTATACCCAATGTGGGACTTGAAGTCACAACCCTGAGATCAAGAGTCACATGCTCTTCAGACTGAGCCAGCCAGGTGCCCCTCTTGTCTTTTTGATTCTAGCCATTTTAACTGGTGTGAGGTGATATTGTGATTTTGATTTGCAATTCCCTGACGATTTTCATGTGCCTGTTGGAAAAAGCTCTGTTCAGGTCCTCTGTCCATTTTTTAAGTGGATTGTTTTATTGGTATTGAGTTGTGTAAGTTGTGTATATATTTTGGATACTAAGCCCTAATGAGACATTTTTATGTCTCTTTATTAGGCAAATTAATTTATGATCTGAATTGCAGTTTCTTATTTCATAGTGTGCTATTGTTCTACTTTATGCTTCTTCAGTTTTTTTTTTTTTTTTTTAATTAAAATAAGCATTTACATGGTTTGAAGAACCAAACAGTTCTGTGAGCTCCTCTTCTTGGAGAAGATTCTCCAGAACCAACCATTTTAAACTTTAAACAGTTTTAAAACTGTTTAAAACTGTTTAAAAACATTTTAAACAGTTGATTCTTTTGGAATTTATCTTTAAATCTCTAATGTGCTATTTGATTATTTTTTTTCCAGTTCTGGGAATTATCTGTCCCATTACTGTAGATGAAATCTAGCTCTTTCAATTCCACTACCCTAACCATAACACATACACATACTCCCTCATTCTTCTTTATTCTTTTCTAAAATAGGATTGCTTTTTATTCCCTGCACAGTTTCTTGTTTTGTTGGCATTAATACATTTTGTTTGATGTTCTAATTGCTAATTCAGCCTCCAGTTGAGACCAGTGGCATTCTGATCCTTCAATTTTTGAATTAAACCTCTTTCTGATAGCTGTAGGCTCGTATACCTGCCTATCTCCAGTGTTCTGAAGGTTTTGGTAATGTGCCTCTGTAAATATGTTTCCATCCATTGTGCTTGTCACAGAGTGGGCTTTTTCAGTTTTGAAATTCATGTGTGGACATGGAATGAGCTGGAGTTCATTCAAACTTCAGTGTGGAAGTTTTCTTATGTTTTAGGAACAGCAGGCATACCTCATTTTATCGAGCTTCACAGATACTGCGGTTTTTACATATTGAAGGTTTGTGGCCACCCTGCAAATCTCAGCACCATTTTGGGGGCAGCATTTGCTCACTTTGTGTCTGTCACATATTGGTAATTCTTGCAATATTTCAAGCTTTTCCATTATTATTATTATAATAATTATTATGGTGATCTATGATCAGTGATTGTGACTCACTGAGAGCTCAGATAATGGTTAGCAGTTTTTTGCAATGAAGTAGTTTTTTAAATGTTTATTTGAGAGAGAGAGAGAGCATGCGCATGCGTGCAAGTGGGGCAGGGGCAGAGAGAGGGGGACAGAGGATCCAAAGCGGGTTCTGTGCTGACAGCAGTGAGTCCAGTGTGTGGCTCAATGAGATTTGTGACCTGAGGCAAAGTTGGATGCTCAACCAACTGAGCCACCCAGGCGCCCCAGTAATAAAGTTTTTTTTTTAATGTTTATTCATTTTGAGGGGAGGGGGGAGGGAAGGAGGAAGAGAGGAGGTGAGGGGCAGAGAGAGAGAGGGAGAGAGAGAATCCCAAACAGGCTCCTCACAGTCTGTGAGATATGACCTGAGCCGAAACCGAGAGTTGAACGCTTTAACCGACTGAGCCACCCAGGTGCCCCTAAAGTATTTTTTAATTTAGGTGTATACATTTTTTTTTTTACACATACTGCTATTGCACACTTAATAGACTACTGTACAGTATAAACATAATTTTTATGTGCACTGGATACCAAAAAAATTTCACTTTCTAGCTTCATTGCGATACTTGCTTTGTTGCAGTCATCTGCAACCAAACCTGCGGTATCTCCAAGGTGTGCCTGCATTTCAATTTCCTGTGTTCTCTTACTCCGTTTTTTGGCTCTTGAAACTCCTAGGCCAATCCTCTCCTGTTGTACCATCTGTCTTGTGCTCTAATTTCTGGGAATGTCTCTCAACTTTCATTTTCCCAGTTTTCTCTTCTGTGATTATGTTTTCACTTTACAGGAGCTCTTTTAGTCCTCTGTTTTATTTTTCCTTTTAATAACATCCGGTTATTCCATGGAATCAAAATCTCTGACCTTTCTGAAAGGAGTTTGGTTGCGTGCTTCCTTCCTCCTCCTCCTGTGATTAACTTTTCTTTGCCCAACCTAATCCCTTTCTAGGCTTTTCTTTTCCAAGCTGCCCTTTTCTGCTTGTGTTGGCCCCTCTTCCATTAGGAAAATTCACTGATGTTTGGCCATGGACTGTCTGCTTATATTTTAAAATGGACGTTGAATAGATGGTTGGAAGCTTTGTGCCTGTCCATGGGATTGGTTGGCTGTGGGATTGCTGTGGGGTGAATTTGATCTAGCTTTTTGAGTAACCTCCAATGTCAGTACCTTAGATCTTTTCCTGTAGAGCTAGTGAGATTCTAAAGAGTATAAATAAGCCTCTTTTATTAGAGGGTATACATTTGATTGCCAGCATTTGGGGAACTGAGTGTCTGAAAAAAGCTAGTGTATCAAACAATAAATATGTAAACTTCTACTTAATTTTACATTTTAAGGCTAGTTTCCAGCCCTAATCTCAGCCTGGTGTTCTCCTCTTCAAAAGTTCTGTTTTGCCTTCTTCAGAAATAAACTTCCATCTCTTTCTGGGGCGAGGGGATGCTACTCCTTCATTCGGCTGCGCAGACCCACAGAGGAGAATTCTGGGAAGTGCACCTGCTGCTTCACTAGACTTTCCATCAGTCCTCTTGTTAGTCCCGGTTTCACCCCCACTGCCTGCAGTACTTCCACGCTGCAGTTTAAACTAGGGTCCTTGTTTGCTCACAATTAGCCTAGCATTTATTTATTTATTTTTTTAAATTTTTTTTTTCAACGTTTATTTATTTTTGGGACAGAGAGAGACAGAGCATGAACGGGGGAGGGGCAGAGAGAGAGGGAGACACAGAATCGGAAACAGGCTCCAGGCTCTGAGCCATCAGCCCAGAGCCCGACGTGGGGCTCGAACTCTCGGACCGTGAGATCGTGACCTGGCTGAAGTCGGACGCTTAACGACTGCGCCACCCAGGCGCCCCTAGCCTAGCATTTAACTTAGCATTCCACTAAGTCAGAGTCTTGGTTCTGCTGCTTCCCCGGCTTCACAGCGTGGTTGCTGTTGACTTCACTCTCGCTAACTTTATCTTCACGGATTTAAAAGTCCCTTATAGGGGTGCCTGGGTGGCTCAGTCGGTTAAGCATCCGACTTCTGCTCAGGTCATGATCTTGCGGTCCGTGAGTTCGAGCCCCGCGTCAGGCTCTGTGCTGACAGCTCAGAGCCTGGAGCCCATTTCAGATTCTGTGTCTCCCTCTCTCTCTGACCCTCCCCCGTTCATGCTGTCTCTCCCTGTCTCAAAAATAAATAAACGTTAAAAAATTTTAAAAAAAAAAGTCCCTTATAGTTGAGAGGAATTCAGAGATGTTTTCTACCAAAATGTTATTCCCTTCTGTTTATTTAGTCAGCAGTCATTCTTCAAGGCGGACAGTGCCAGCAATGTGGAGAAGCATTGGCTTTCTTTACATAAAGTGTAAAACTAAACTTCTTAAAGAGATAACCATGCCAAATTACTGACACCGTCCTTAAAAAAAAAAAAAAAAAAAAAGGTAAAATCCAAATTGGGTGAATAATGAAAATATAACAAGATTGGTTCTGCTTAATCGTAAATTTCAGTAAGAAGCCTGCTTTTGGTTTGACTAGAAAGTTGAAATGGAAACTTGGTATCATTTGACATAGATACATTTGGAATGATATAAATGTTACCGTTTAATACAAGGATTGCCATAAAGCAGTATACAGTTAATTGCCTTGTGCGTGACACTACTTCTACGAGTTCAGAAAGGTGGTACTTTCTTTTTTAAATATGCTTTTAAAAAATATTTATTCTTGAGAGAGGGAGACAGACAAGAGTATGGGCGGGGGAGGGGCAGAGAGACAGGCAGACACAATCTGAAACAGGCTCCAGGTTCTGAGCTGTCAACACAAGGCTGGACGCGGGGCTTGAACTCAGGAACCATGAGATCATGACCTGAGCTGAATTCAGCCGCTTAACTGACTGAGCCACCCCCGTGCCCCGATAAATACTTTTGTTTGGAGTAGTCTGTAAAATATCATAGGGGAGAACATGCTTGACTTGAGGTTTTGTTTTTTTCAAGTTGGAGAAGAGGATATATTTGCTATCATTTTGGGAGCCTTGGGCAATAAGCCGAAGTTCTCCAACTTTCATTCAGAAAACGAGAAATCTTGGGGCGCCTGGGTGGCGCAGTCGGTTAAGCGTCCGACTTCAGCCAGGTCACGATCTCGCGGTCCGTGAGTTCGAGCCCCGCGTCGGGCTCTGGGCTGATGGCTCAGAGCCTGGAGCCTGTTTCCGATTCTGTGTCTCCCTCTCTCTCTGCCCCTCCCCCGTTCATGCTCTGTCTCTCTCTGTCCCAAAAATAAAAAAATAAAACGTTGAAAAAAAAAAAAAAAGAAAACGAGAAATCTTTTTAAAATCTTTAGTTTATTTACTTACTGTATTTCACTTTACTTGTATTTATCTGATATTGCAAATGAAATACCGACTTGCTCACTGGTACTGTACTATCCCCTGTTCACTGTATTTTAGTCTCACAGTGTCCTATAATTTTATATTTGTTGTCAGCAGTTGGTAGTTTACTTACTAGTCAGACTCTAACCACACAGAATTTCAGAACAGGAAGAAATGCTTGATATTGTTTTGTACAGCTTCCCCCATCCCTAGGAAAACAGATACTTGGTAGAGCCAAGAATCAAACCCAATGTTTAGCATTTGGTTCCTTGTTTCCCACAGTTAGTTGTCTTAAGATGGTATGTTTACTGAATGTATTTGTTATTTTAGATGCAAGTTAGTATGCTCTTATTATCAGAAGATATTCTTCTAAGCACTACAGATTTCTTGGTTCTTCTGGGACCATTTCGTTTAGTCTCTTCAGATTTAGATTTGTAAAAATGTAGTTTGTTTTCTAGACTTTGTGTGGCATGAAGCTTTCCCAGATTATCTCAATGAAATATGGCCCTTGGTCATAATAATCTGTTCTAATAGATGTTTTTATAATTCATGTGAGAAAATTTCCATGGCCAAGTTTATAGATGATACTGTGAAATGAACTGGTTAATAGTTAAAATGACTTAATGACTATCATGTATGAGTAAACCATTCTTTAAAAACAAAACTGGTCCAAGCAGGTAGGAGTGGCCAGAATTTTCATTCCCAGCTCCTTGCTTAAGCCAATGTCTCTATCACTTTTGGGAGACTATCCCTTATTACTACTGCCCTTTATTATTACTGACTTAAGGGAGGCAGAGAGCATTCAGTTTGAGTTCAAAGCCCTCTCTAGAACATGTGTGTGAGTCTTTCCCCCCTTAATTTGACATAAGATCATTGAGATAAGTAAGAACTTTTAAGCTATATTAAAGATAGAGGAAATCCAAAGGAAAATAAACATCTAGTACAATAACCAAAAATACAATTTAATCGATGCCTTGTCTTCTGGAATGCACAGTTTCATTCAAAGATACAATTCCTGGATTGACTTAATGTGGTGGGCACCATTTTGGCATTCATTACCCTAGATCCCATACCTGGATGCTGTCCTCCTTGGAAATTTTTTCTCTGACAGAATGAGGCTCTTCTAGGACACTGGAGTGACAAGTTCAGGGGTTTTTTGTTTAAGGCCTTTATCTTTTCAGTGTAATACAAAGGCTTGTCTTTGTCCTTCATGAAATCTACTTCACTTATGAGGGAGAATATGGCCCATGGTAAAGGCCACATAACATTTATCACTTATTGGGAATGGAAGTGTTGCTTTGTAAAATCACTTCTCTCAAACTAATTTTTAAAAAAATCTAGCATTTATTCAGTACTTGTTTTTGCAGGGAAATAAACATACTATTTGGGGGAAATAGGAGGTATACACAGAGGGGCCATTGATTATGCAGAGTAGCATGCACTAAATGGATGGGAAAGTAGCATTTACTGTTAATGAAGTTTAGTAGAGGGGCGCCTGGGTGGCTCAGTCGGTTGAGCGTCCGACTTCAGTTCAGGTCACGATCTCGCGGTCCGTGAGTTCGAGCCCCGCGTCGGGCTCTGGGCTGATGGCTCGGAGCCTGGAGCCTGCTTCCGATTCTGTGTCTCCCTCTCTCTCTGCCCCTCCCCCGTTCATGCTCTGTCTCTCTCTGTCTCAAAAATAAAAAAAATTAAAAAATTAAAAAAAGTTAAAAAAAATGAAGTTTAGTAGATAGAGCACCTCAGAGAAAGGATTTCTGGAAGAGGTGAGACCCACATCTGACATTTTTGGAAGAATGTAGCTTTGCATAGGTGGAGGATAATTGAGGGCGTGGGGAGGCACGATTTGAAAATAATTTAGTGCCCAAATTATGGTAGATAAAATAGTCCTGCTTTTGAATTGAGGCTGTAGTTACTCTAGTAACTCTAGTCAGTTACTGCAAACGTTTAGTGCGATATGTGTTTTTTTTCCTTCCCTTTTATAAGTTGTTATTTGAAAAACTGAAGGTATATTCTTTGATGACCTATTATTAAGTGTTTCCTACTGTGCTGTCAGTTTTGTTTATAAATGTGAAATATATTTGGGCTTGATTATAAACTGAGGGCAGCTTTGAAGTAAGTGTGCCCCTCTTTGGATGACGTTCTAGTCCCTAGACATGGTTAAGAGAAAAGAGAGGAAAAAGCCTCTGTCCTATGGATCCATTTGATCTAAGGAGTAGAGATGATTTTGAATGAACTAAAGAAGGGTTTAGAAAAAAAGGAACCTAAGGGGCCCTGGCTGGCTCCGTTAGAAGAACATTTGACTCTTGATCTCGAGGTCAAGAGTTTGAGCTCTGTGTTGGGTGTAGAGATTACTTAAATAGATATTAAAAAAAGAAAAAAGGAACCTGAAATTCAGTTTTGCAACTGTTTTAATTATCTGGTGATGAGTAGTGTGAGTACATTTTGACTATGTGTATTTGCATGTATTTGATCTGTTTGAACGTTGTAGTAATATTTCATTGGGAGTATTTGAACAGCCCTTCAAAGTCTCTTGTCAATGAAATTTGACTTATTATATGTGAAGGTTGTCTACCCCCCTACCCTTCCTCCCTTTTAGAGTGGGTTTGTAAGCAAACTCAAAGGTATCAATTTTTTTTTTTTTATGTGGAGGCTTATTCTATAGAAGAATGTAAACTGTAGAAACTCTCCTAAATTTTAGGACCTCTAGACCTTTCCCCCAGATATGTTCTTCACACCGAAAAGCACAATTATCAGATGGGTTTGCTACCTTCTCAGGCAAGAAGAGGTTCGCATGGTTTTGAGTTCTCAAATCCACGATTCTAAGTAGATAATGGACATTTCAGTGGGAAATAATGTTATTCTTAGGATTTCAGTGCTGCTGCTTTGTGCCTTGAAATGCTCACGTATAGACTCACACATACATACATATAGTACATATAGTGTACATATAGTACACATACATACATACCAGCTATACCAAACTGTGCTCTTGCCCTTCTTTTGGTGTTTGTGCTGGCTAATGCCTTCTCCCACTTCCGTCATTTAGGTCTCACCTTTGGCTTTTTTGGGGGGGATTTTTTTAAACCCCATTTTAATTTAATTTTTAAAATTTAATTTTTTTTTAAATTTTTTACATTTATTTATTTTTGAGAGAGAGAGAGAGAGAGAGAGCGTGAGGAGGAGAGGGGCAGAGAGAGAGGGAGACACAGAATCCGAAGCAGGCTCCAGGCTCTGAGCTGTCAGCACAGAGCCCAACCCGGGGCCCAACCCACGAACCTTGAGATCGTGACCTGAGCTGGAGTTGGAGGCTTAACCGACTGAGCCACCCAGGCGCCCCTATTGTTATTTTTATTGAGCGAGAAATAGAGCGCACATGCCTGTGAGAGCTGGGGAGGGGAAGTGGGGAGAGGGAAAGAGAGAATCTTAAGGTGGCTTCGTGTACAGTGAGGAGTCTGTCACTGGGTTCCACCTTGTGACTGTAAGATCATGACCTGAACCAAAATCAAGAGTTGGATGCTCAACTGACTGAGCCACCTAGGTGCCCCACTTTGGAAAAGTTTTAAATATATAAGGCTGTCTTTGACACCTCCTGTTAGCATATCTCTGTTTATCTCCTTGTACCCTATATCACAGTGTGCCTTCTTGATCTGTGCGCTTGTCTTTATCTTCCACTAGACTATAAGTTCCTCTAGGGAAGGGGACATCTTATTCCTAGTACCTAATACAGTGCCTGGCATGCAGTAGGTACTGAGAAGATACTTGAATGAGGGGCGCCTTTCTGGCTCAATATGTAGAGCATGCAACTGTTGGTCTTGGGGTCATGAATTGGAGTCCCACGTTAGGGGTAGTCCACTTAAAAAAATAGGAGGGGGGAAGAAAATATTTGAATGAGTAACTATTGTACTATTAGGTAATTTTAAATTAATTGAACAAAGTTAAAGTATTCTTTTGACAGATACATTAAAAGTATGTATAATTTATTGCTGTATTTTATGCACTGATTATTAATGAGAAATTGTAGGGTTATCCCAGACTTGAATGCTACATATTATATAAACACATGTGCAATCTTTTAGGTAATTTTAAAAATGTGATTACTTGGAGCACCTTGGTGACTCAGTCTGTAGAGTATGTGAGTCTTGATATCTAGGTTGTGAGTTAGAACCCCACGTTGGGCTTGGAGTTTCCTTTAAAAAAGTAATAAATTAAAATTAAGAAAAATTAAAATGTGATCACTTAAAGTGATTTAAGCAAATAACTTAAATAAAAAAAGACAAGGAGTCCCCAGTTTTCCAGGTCTGAGAACCCCTTTTAGAATATTATTTCTCAGATTCTTATTTCATAGTACAATTACCATACTGGGCTGCTCTGGGTTCACTAATGTATTTTTCTCAAAGAAGGCAGTGGAAAAGGACAAATGTGTTGTTTTTAGGTAATGCTTTCTGTGTAGACATTCTTGTAAAAACTCTGTGGCCCACAGAGTTGTATATATCACTGGTTTCTAAACATAGGTATGTAGAACAAGCCATTAGTATTAATTTTTTAAAACTTACAACTTCTGTTTATTACCTTTCATCTTGAAAAAGGCAAATTGCATTTAATACAGTGATTGACACTGGCTTCCCATGCTGTTAGTATGTCAAATTGGGCTGGTGAGAGATCCTAAGGAAGGGAGGAATTTTCACTTTCTGACCTGTATTTGTCGTCGTGGTATCCCAGTGAAGTTTACATGTATTTATGTTGATTTCCATATGGTCAGGTTTTAATGAAGCTGTCTTCAAAAAGTGAGTAAATGACTATAAAAGACTCCTATCAAAAAATCAGATTGATTGATTATAATAAAGCACACACAGGCATACACATAAAAAATGTTAGAACTCCTAATTCCAGTATGATCTCTCATTATGCGGTAAAAACCATGCTATAATCAGATGTGAAATGCCAACTACAAAAAATTTGAGATTGTCAAAAAAGATTGTTTGAAGAGTAGATCTCTATTGTTGAAACTGTACCTTGCCTGTGTGTGCAGTGTTACTTGACATGTAGCTAGACGATAGCATGAAATCACAAGAAATTAGCAAGACATTTAAAAATTAGGCATTCTGAGTGTCGAAAACCTTTATGAGGGCGCCTGTGTGGCTCAGTGGGTGAGCGTCTGACTCTTGATTTGGGCTCCAGTCATGGTCTCAGGGTCGTGGAATCAAGCCCCAAGTTGGGCTCTGCGCTGAGTGTGGAGCCTGCTTGGGATTCTGTCTCTCCCTTTTCCCCTCTTCCCCACTTGTGTGCACTCGCTCACTGTCTCTAAAATAAAAAACAAACAAAAACTTTGTGATTTTTTTTTCAGAGATGTTTGATAAAGCCATACAACATGCAATAAGAGTACAAAATTTGGGGGCGCCTGGGTGGTTCAGTCACTTAAGCAGCCGACTTCCGCTCAGGTCATGATCTCGTGGTTCTCAAGTTTGAGCCTGACCGCTCAGAGCCTGGAGCCTGCTTCAGATTCTGTGTCACCCTCTCTCTACCCCTCCCCTGCTCACACTCTGTCTCTCTGTCAAAAATTTAAAAACATAAAAAAAAATTTAACAACAACCAAAAACAGAGTACAAAATTTCACCCAATTATAAACGTTTACAAGGCCCTTTGAGGTTTCTTGTTGAACAGTAAACGACAGAAATCCATATCACAGGAGAAACACTTGTTTTATTTGTCTTGGTCAAAATGACTGAAATAACATGGAACATATGGCAAAAAATTAAAATGCATTCCTTTGCCATCAAATGCCTTTGAAACATGCCTAGTATACAGTGCTGATTTGAAGAAACCAGTATCAGAACAATTATATGTTGTGGAAGGTTTGCTTTGCAGTTGATTAAAATATAGGTGTCGTAACATACCTTCTTCCCCTTAGTGTTTGCTGACTTGTGTTTCAGTAATAATGGGGATGAATAACAAAAGCAGAGAGATGCTAGGCAAATGTGTATTTTCAACAGTAAATGTTTTCTTTAATAAAGACCACCTTTTATGGAAGAAAAATTGTAGTCACATAAGGTAAAAATCGTTCACTGCATCATTCCTAGGTAAATTTCCACAGCAAAGAAATTGAACCAGGAGTTTATAAGGAGTGGTTAGTGTGTCATCAGTGTAGTTAATTTGATAGAAACAAGACCTTTAACTTTAAACGATAGTAAGTTATTGACAGTGCTTATAAATGAGAAGTAACCAAGACAGACATTTTATTGCATAGAAGTTTGCCGATTATCTCATAGCAAAGTTCTTTGCTTCTGAAGAACAGTAGAACTTAAAATAGGAGTTGCTAATTCCTCAGCAGTATGCAGATATTAAAAAAAAATTTTTTTTTAATGTTTTATTTATTTTTGAGACAGGAATAGACAGCATGAACAGGGGATGGTCAGAGAGAGGGAGACACAATCTGAAACAGGCTCCAGGCTCTGAGCTGTCAGCACAGAGCCCGATGCAGGGCTCAAACTCACGGACCAAGAGATCATGACCTGAGCCGAAGTCGGCCATATGCAGATATTTTTAGATAAAAGAAACACATACTTTAATGTTCCCATTCAAGATAAAGGTTACTTACCAAGAAGGTATCTATTTTATTTTATTTTTTTTAATTTTTTTAACATTTATTTATCATTGAGAGACACAGAGCATGAGCAGGGGAGGGGCAGAGAGAGGGAGAGACACAGAATCTGAAGCAGGCTCCAGGCTCTGAGCTGTCAGCACAGAGCCCAACGTGGGGCTCGAACTCACAAACTGTGAGATCATGACCTGAGCCAAAGTCGGTCGCTCAACCGACTGAGCCACCCAGGTGCCCCAAGAAGGTATCTATTTTAAAGAAGGTAGTGTTACCAAATAAATAAGCATTTGGGGGATAAATTTAGTTTGGAAATATAATGGTTTGTTTTGTGATTTTTGTTGGAAAAAAAGGTCATGTATAGTAACTGCCAAATTTGCATACTTTAAGTACTTGGGAATTGTGGTATATGTTCTAGGAAAACTCCTACATTGGCATCAAGAGCGTTCACAGCAGAGATGCCTGGGTGGCTCAGTCGGGTAAGCAGCCTGCTCTTAATGAGCTTGCAGTTTCATGAGTTCAAGCCCTGCATCAGTCTCTGTGCTGGCAGTACAGAGCCTGCTTGGGATTCTCTCTTTCCCTCTCTCTCTCTCTCTCTCTCTCTCTCTCTCTCTGCCCTTCCCCCCCACTCATGCTGTCTCTGTCTCTCTCAAAATAAATAAATAAACTTAAAAAAATTTAAAAAAAGATTATTCACAACAGCATTGTTTTATAGTTCTAAAAAATGAGAAGTAACTCAAATATTCATCGATAGTAGAATGGATAATAGCTCTGCATCGGTGTGGATGGATCTCAGAAATCTAGTGGTGGGCCAAACAAATGATAAAAATAGTAGAGCAACACCTACTGTATTTCACATCAATGTATAATGTCAAACATGTAAAACTAAACAATTGCACGTCACATGGTTAAAATACAAGGGATACAATGGTAATACTCAGGATAATAGGAAACTTCAGTGATCTTGGTAATGTGTTATTTCTTAAATTGTATAGTGGGGACATAGGTGTTCATTTTTTTACTCTTTAGCTATATGTGTACATTATATAAACTCATATGTATGATATTTCATGTTTAAAAAACTAAATCACTGAAGGACAACCCCAACTTTAATGTTTATTTATTTTTGAGAGAGAGTGTGAGCGGGGGAGGGACAGAGAGAGAGGAGGACAGAGGATCCGAAGAGGGCTCTGCGCTAACAGCAGAGAGCCTGACTTGGGGCTCGAACTCACGAACTGTGAGATCATGCTCTGAGCAGAGAGTTGGACGCCCAGCTGATGGAGTCACCCAGGTGCCCCAGGGGACAACCTCAACTTTAAAATAGCAATTTGGAATTAAAAAATGACCAGTTTGCAGAAGAATGCAGTTCCTGACAAAGCCAATAGGTGTACTGGTGACCTAAGCTCTGTCAGATACTCATTTCCTGGACTTTGAATCTTGAGGAAGTGACTTTGAGAGGGAGACAGCAGGTAGGAATCATTGGAGTGAGAGCAGCAGCAGCACAGAAGCAAGGCTGTTCTTGGTGTAAATTTCAGTGTTTGGCTCCTTTGTTTGGGACAGGGCTTCTTTGATGATTTTCCAAGTCAGCCTTCCAGGCGCTGTTTGGTTCTTAATGTTCCCTGTAACTTTCTATCGAAGACCCCTTCTTCCTTCCCTCCTTTCTTTATTCCTAAAAACAGATTTGGAAATAGAAATTTCCCAACTATTGTTTTAATCTTCAAAATGAGGAGTTCTTATGAATTTTGAATCTATTTGTTGAAGTGTAAAACAGTAGCACCTTAATTGCAAGAACATCAAGATGATGGAAATGACAGCACTTTTTTTCCCCCCATAATTGATAGATGGGCTTGAAAAGTGGTTTGAGGGGTGCCTGGCTGGCTTAGTAGCTGGAGCCTGCAGCTCTTGATCTTGAGTCATGGGCTTGAGCCCCATATTAGGAACAGAGATGACTTTAAAAAAATTTAAAAGTAGGGGCACCTGGCTGGCTTAGTCAGAAATATGTGCAACTTGATTTCGAGGTTGTGAGTTCAAATCCCATATTGGGTATAGAGATTACTAAAAATAAATAAAAGCCTTAAAATAATTTTAAAAAGTTAAATCTAAAGAAAAAAAGAAAAGTGGTTTGATAAATAGTCAATAATTCAGTTAATTTGCATTTAGGTATGATCTAAGTTGTCTTTCTCAGCTGAAATAGCAATTAAAAACAAGAATCTAGGTGCACCTGGATGGTTTTGTCGGCTTAAGCGTCTGACTCTTGATTTCGGCTCAGGTCATGATCTCATGGTTCATGAGATCAAGTCCTGAGTAGGGCTCACTCTGGCAGCTCAGAGCCTGCTTGGGATTCTCTCCCTCCCTCTCTCTCCTCTCTGTCTGCCCCTCCCCCCCACTCACATGGGCACTCACTTTCTCTTAAACATTTAAAAACAAGAATCTAAGTAAAAATGTACTTAGAAGTAGGCTTTCAGATTGTTGTGTCACAGTTTTAAACCAGTGCATTAAAAAATAAACATTGTATTACATTGCTGTTAATACAGAATATAATTTTGTATACTTGAATGGAAAATAATTTTTATGTTTTTTGAATCTTACCTTTCAGAATTCCTTTTTTAAATATTTATATTTGTAATTTGTTAGTATAGTATTCTATAACTCATGAAAAATTGTAAAATTGTGTAATTTATAAATATTATATATGGTGGTTCATTGGAATTTTAGAAATAGAGATAAAATTTTATTGTAAAGTTAGGTTAATGGGCATAGCTGAAAAAGATATGAAAAAGATTTTCATAGCTGTAAGTTATCTAGGGACGCCTGGGTGGTTCAGTCGGTTAATCATTGACTATTTTGGCTCAGATCATGATCTCACGGCTTGTGAGGTCTATCCCTGAATTGGGCTCTGTGCTGACAAGCTCAGACTGCTTTGGATTCTCTCTCTCTCTCCCTCTCTCTCTCTCTCTCTCTCTCTCTCTCTCTCCCTGTCTCCCCCCCTCCCCCCCCCCCCATAACTAAATACGTAAATAAATAAACTTAGAAAAAAAAGACAGTTGATCTGGACTGGTGTCTTTCAAAATGTGATTCTTCAGTTGCTAGCATGCTCTTTTGAATGTCCCTATCTAAGATGTCCTGAAAAAAAAAATCTTTGGGTGTGTGGATGAGCTACGGAATCTGCATTTTGAGCAAATAACAGCAAACATTTTATGGTTTGACTATTTTTCAAGTACTGTTCTAAGCACACTACATTAACTCATTCTTCACTGCAACCCTGTGAAGTGTAGGTACTCTTGTTATCCCATTTGACAGAGGGGAGGTAGGAGGGGTGCAAGTGACTAATTCAGAGCAGGAATTTGAGGTAGAAGTGACTAAGAAGCTTACGGTCACACAGCTAACGAGTGTTAGGGCCAGGATTGTAGGTAGGAAACTGACAGGGCATCTCCACGCTTACTTGGAGAACCACTACTCTAGTCCAAGTCCTTGGAAATTGGAAAAGCTTTATTCTAAAATAATAGTAAAGTCAGGAGGGAGGGCGATGCACAGTAGTACTTACCTTAGCACTACCTAGTAGTACTGTCTATGAATTTTAAGTCTTTTGTCAGTCAGCACTTAGTGAAAGTTGTCCTAATGCTACTCCATGCTTACAAAACTCGACAACAGTAAGTATGTTCTGTAGCACATCATTAAAGTTGTGTTGTTTTATTGTTTTTGCCAGAATCCCAGGTAAAGGTTTTCTTTTGATACACAGTAAAGCTTTGATAAAATCAGATGTTTGTAGAATGGAGATTTTATGTTTCAATTGAATTTTGAGGTTGTCAGGATCACTGGGGGAAAACATAATACATGCCTTTAGAAGTCTTTCTGAAATACAGTCGCATACTTTAGTACCTTAATCTATTGGAAAAAATGCCACACCAGTCTGAACTTCTATATGAACTCCAGGGTGATCTTAGTTGCATGTTTAAGAAAACTTAGCCAGGGTTTGTTTCTTTGTTTTCCTTTCTCCTGGAACAGTGATTCTCAATGTACTGCACATATAAATCACCGGAGAGGCTTCAAAAAATTACTGATATCTGGGTCCTACCCCTAGAGGTTCTGATTTAATTGGTCTGATGATTCTAATGTGCTACGATTGAGAAACCGCCGTTCTAAAATAAGGATATGTGGGGAAATTTTCTTGGTTTCTTTTTTGTTGTTCCAGTAAATTCAGATAACACTGAAAAATATACGAGATAGGAGTTAGTAGAGAATAGATAGAATAGTGAAGAATAGAATAGAATATAGATCATTGTCTCACAGACTGAAGCATATAACACTTGGCAATTTTTGTTTTCTTTCAGATTCATTATTAAACATGGGTGCATTTTTGGATAAACCCAAAACTGAGAAACATAACGCTCATGGTGCTGGGAATGGTTTACGTTATGGCCTGAGCAGCATGCAAGGATGGAGAGTGGAAATGGAAGATGCACACACAGCTGTTGTAGGTATTCCTCACGGCTTGGACGACTGGTCATTTTTTGCAGTTTATGATGGTCACGCTGGATCTCGAGTAGCAAATTACTGCTCGACACATTTATTAGAACACATCACTAACAATGAAGACTTTAGGGCAGCTGGGAAATCAGGGTCTGCTCTTGAGCCCTCAGTGGAAAATGTCAAGAGTGGCATCAGAACTGGCTTTTTGAAAATTGATGAATACATGCGTAACTTTTCCGACCTCAGAAATGGAATGGACAGAAGTGGTTCAACTGCAGTGGGGGTCCTGATTTCACCCAAGCATATCTACTTTATCAACTGTGGTGATTCACGTGCTGTTCTGTACAGGAATGGACAAGTCTGCTTTTCCACCCAGGATCACAAACCTTGCAATCCAAGGGAGAAGGAGCGAATCCAAAATGCAGGAGGCAGCGTAATGATACAGCGTGTTAATGGTTCATTAGCAGTGTCTCGTGCTTTGGGGGACTATGATTACAAGTGTGTTGATGGCAAGGGCCCAACAGAACAACTTGTTTCTCCAGAGCCCGAGGTTTATGAAATTTTAAGAGCAGAAGAGGATGAATTTATCATCTTGGCTTGTGATGGGATCTGGGATGTTATGAGTAATGAGGAGCTCTGTGAATTTGTTAAATCTAGGCTTGAGGTATCTGATGACCTGGAAAATGTGTGCAATTGGGTAGTGGACACTTGTTTACATAAGGTATGTAAGTCTTTTTGTTATAACTATAAATACCCTATTAATTTTGAAAAGGCACGGTAAGTAAAATTAACCAAACTTAAATTTTTAAAAACTTTTCCCTTAGGGAAAACCTGTATATTTTTAAATTATCTTCTTCATCAGAAATGACTTATTTATTTGTTATTATTTAATTTACTTACTTTTGGCCATCCTCGTTTATCTCAGCCTTCTAATTTGAAAATTAGGTTTAATAAGTTGGTGGCATTTGTTCTCATTTAAGTACTTTATGGCTTGTTGATGTGGCAAGGGCATCTATACAGAATTGTGCCTTTTGATTTAAATTCTCAGCACTGGCAATAAGCTGTCTTATGCCTGATTTTGAAGCAGTTTGGTGAACCACGTATATAGTATAATTCTGTATTAGATCTACAAAAGATACGCCAGAGACCTAGGCTAAGTCAAGTTTTGTGATTTATATCTGAGCCTCCTGGCAGATGAGATGAAAACTGAAGTAAAAGTACAAATTGTGTATATCTTATTGTCTAATAAAAGCAGCTCTTTCCTAGTGATAAAATCAAAAAGGAATTTACATGTGGCTCCATGT